>NC_138292.1:18835000-18837500 GCF_965601325.2 Salmo salar
CGACCATCGCCGGAGGCTCCGGACCGCCGACTGTCGCCGGAGACTCCGGACCGCGGACCGTCTCAGGAGGCTCCGGGCCGTGGCCCGTCTCAGGAGGCTCCGGGCCGTGGACCGTCTCAGGATGCTCCGGGCCTTGGACCGTCTCAGGAGGCTCCGGGCCGTGGACCGTCTCAGGAGGCTCCGGGCCGTGGACCGTCTCAGGAGACTCCGGGCCGTGGACCGTCTCAGGAGGCTCCGGACTGTGGACCGTCGTCGGAGGTTCCGGACTGTGGACCGTCGTCGAAGCTCTGGACTGGGAACCGTCACCCGAAGCTCTGGACTGGGAACTGTCGCCGGAAGCTCTGGACTGGGAACTGTCGCCGGAAGCTCTGGAACGGGAAGGCGCACTGGAGGCCTGATGCGTAGGGCCGGCACCGGTGGCGCCAGACTGGGAACACAAACCTCAGGGCGAGTGCGGAGAGCAGGCACAGGACGTATCTGACTGAGGAAACGCATTTCAGTGAGAGTGCGAAGAGGAGTCACAGGATGTACCTGACTGAGGACACGCACTTCAGGGAGAGTGCGAGGAGGAGGCACAGGACATACTGGGCTGTGGAGGCGCACTGGAGACCTGGTGCGTAGAACTGGTGCAGGATATACTGGACCGTGGAGGCGTACTGGAGGTCTGGAGCATAGAGCTGGCACAACCCGTCCTTGCTGAATGCTCACTTTAGCCTGGCAAGTGCGGGGAGCCGGCAACGAGCGCACCGGGCTGTGAATGCGCACTGGAGATACGGTGCACATCACCGCATAACACGGTGCCTGACTGGTCACACGCTCCCCACGGTAAGCACGGGGAGTTGGCTTAGGTCTAAAACCTGACTCCACCAATCTCCCCGTGTGCCCCCCCCACCCCACAATTTTATTTGGAGCTGCCTCTCGGGCTTCCGTCGTTGCCGTGCTAATTCCTCGTATCGTCGCCGTTCCTCTTTTGCTGCCTCTAGCTCCTCCCTTGGACGGCGATACTCCCCAATCTGCGTCCAGGATCTCCTCCTATGTCCACCCCTCCTGGCCACACTGCTTGGTCCTCTGGTGGTGGGAGATTCTGTCACGTCCGTTTGCAGAAACGGACCAAGGCTCAGCATGAGTATCGTTCCACATCTTTATTATATGTCAAACTTAGCCAAACAAACAATAAACTATAAACAAAACACAAACCGTGACGACAGAGGTGCAACATGCACTAACTCAAAATAATCTCCCACAAACAAAGGTGGCAAAAACAAAAACTTAAATATGATCCCCAATTAGAGACAACGATGACCAGCTGCCTCTAATTGGGAATCATACAAAAAACCCAACATAGAAAAAAGAAATTAGTACACAACATAGAAAATTTAAACTAGATAAACCCCAGTCACGCCCTGACCTATTCTACCATAGAAAATAAGAGCACTCAGGACGTGACACTATTACTAGCCTGTTCAACCTCTCTTTCGTATCATCTGAGATCCCCAAAGATTGGAAAGCTGCCGCGGTCATCCCCCTCTTCAAAGGGATAACACTCTAGACCCAAACTGTTATAGACCTACATCGATCCTGTCCTGCCTTTCTAAAATCTTCAAAAGCCAAGTTAACAAACAGATTACTGACCATTTCGAATCCCACAGTACCTTCTCCACTATGCAATCTGGTTTCCGAGCTGGTCATGGGTGCACCTCAGCCACGCTCAAGGTCCTAAACGATATCATAACCGCCATCGATAACAGACAGTACTGTGCAGCCGTCTTCATCGACCTAGCCAAGGTTTTCGACTCTGTCAATCACATTTCTTATCGGCAGACTCAATAGCCTTGGTTTCGCTAATGACTGCCTCACCTGGTTCACCAACTACTTCTCTGATAGAGTTCAGTTTGTCAAATCGGAGGGCCTGTTGTCCGGACCTCTGGCAGTCTCTATGGGGGTGCCACAGGGTTCAATTCTCGGGCCGACTCTTTTCTCTGTATATATCAATGATGTCGCTCTTGCTGCTGGTGATTCTCTGATCCACCTCTACGCAGATGACACCATTCTGTATACATCTGCCCTTCTTTGGACACTGTGTTAACAAACCTCCAAACGAGCTTCAATGCCATATAACACTCCTTCCATGGCCTCCAACTGCTTTTAAATGCTAGTAAAACTAAATGCATGTTCTTCAACCGATTGCTGCCCGCACCCACCCACCCGACTAACATAACTACTCTGGACTGTTCTGACTTAGAATATATGGACAACTACAAATACCCAGGTGTCTGGTTAGACTGTAAACTCTCCTTCCAGACTCACAATCTCCAATCCAAAATTACATCTAGAATCGGCGTCCTATTTCGCAGTAAAGCCTCCTTCACTCATGCTGCCAAACATACTCTCTTAAAACTGACTATCCTACCCAACCTTGACTTCGGCGATGTCATTTACAAAATAGCCTCCAACACTCTATTCAGCAAACTGGATGTAGTCTGTCACAGTGCCATCCATT
>NC_138292.1:18842500-18915000 GCF_965601325.2 Salmo salar
ACACATACACAATAGTGCCATCTATATAGCTTGCCACCTTGTCCCTCCTTTTCAATAAACATTATCGTCTCTCCACTGTGTGTGTATGCGCTCATTGAACCTGGTTAAATAAAGGGAAGGCTGGATTTCTCTACTACAATAACCTCAACACAGCGTAATGATATCAGTGGTGTTATTCATCATCTCTCTCTATTCCAGGGCCAGATAGAGACATAACAGCTAATAAAATAATAATGAACTCAGGCAGCAGAACAGGTTTTGCACATTTAGGGTGTTGGTCTACTCTCGTGTTTATGAGTACTTAGAGAGGGCAGAGCAAAGTTGACTTTAGCCTTAGTATTCACAACAAACTAACTGAAATGTTTCCGTACAGACACACCTGCAAATGAAAGAGAAAGAAAGAAAGGGAAAGAGAGAGAGTGGAGAAGAGACTGGAGCGGAGAGTGGAAAGAAACCCAACTCTCATCTGTCTTTCACATGTTCCAATTTCACTCAGATTCTTCCATTTGTAATTAAGCCTCTTCATCGGTATAAACCTCTGGTTGACACTGAACACAGACAGACAGACAGACAGACAGACAGACAGACAGACAGACAGACAGACAGACAGACAGACAGACAGACAGACAGACAGACAGACAGACAGACAGACAGACAGACAGACACACACACAGACACACAGACACACACACACACACACACACACACACACACACACACACACACACACACACACACACACACACACACACACACACACACACACACACACACACGCTTTCATCTGTGAAGAGCACAGGGCGCCAGTGGCGAATTTGCCAATATTGGTGTTCTCTGGCAAATGCCAAACGTCCTGCACGGTGTTGGGCTGTAAGCACAACCCCCACCTGTGGACGTCGGGCCCTCATACCACCCTCATGGAGTCTGTTTCTGACCGTTTGAGCAGACACATGCACATTTGTGGCCTGCAGGAGGTCATTTTGCAGGGATCTGGCAGTGCTCTTCCTGCTCCTCCTTGCACAAAGGCGGAGATAGCGGTCCTGCTGCTGGGTTGTTGCCCTCCTACGGCCTCCTCCATGTCTCCTGATGTACTGGCCTGTCTCCTGGTAGCGCCTCCATGCTCTGGACACTACGCTAACAGACACAGCAAACCTTCTTGCCACAGCTCTCATTGATGTGCCATCCAGGATGAGCTGCACTACCTGAGCCACTTGTGTGGGTTGTAGACTCCGTCTCATGCTACCACTAGAGTGAAAGCACCGCCAGCATTCAAAAGTGACCAAAACATCAGCCAGGAAGAATAGGAACTGGGAAGTGGTCTGTGGTCACCACCTGCAGAACCACTCCTTTATTGGGGGTGTCTTGCTAATTGCCTATAATTTCCACCTGTTGTCTATTCCATTTGCACAACAGCATGTGAAATGTATTGTCAATCAGTGTTGCTTCCTAAGTGGACAGTTTGATTTCACAGAAGTGTGATTGACTTGGACTTACATTGTGTTGTTTGTGTTCTCTTTATTTTTTTGAGCGGTGTATATCTCTTTCTCTCTCTGTCTTTCTCTCTATATCTCTCTTTCTTTCTTTCTTTCTTTCTCTCTCTCTCTCTCTCTCTCTCTCTCTCTGTCTCTCTCTCTCTGTCTCTCTCTGTCTCTCTCTCTCTATGTCTCTCTCTCTCTCTCTCTCTCTCTCTCTCTCTCTCTCTCTCTCTCTCTCTCTCTATCTGTCTCTCCACCCTCTTTCTCTCTAGAGGGCTAATAACATCGTATCCATAGAAATTATTTATTCAGCCCCTCCATCATTTAGAACTATAACAACTAGCATAGAGCTGCCACTTAACTGTGACTATAGCAGCTGTACACACACACACACACACACACACACACACACACACACACACACACACACACACACACACACACACACACACACACACACACACACACACACACACACACACACACACACACACACACACAAACACACACACACACACAGGAGAGGAAAGCAACAAAAGGCAAATATCCCTCTAGTTTACCTTTGCACAAACATACCTGATGTTATGTACAGCCAGGCATAAAGGCGTCATTCCAGTGAGGATATTAGTGTGTACAGTACAGGGATATGTTTTAAGGATGGGCTGGAGGACATCAGTATCATTAGGAGTATGCTTTATGGCATTAACTGTGCTGGAGAGCTCAAGGCAAAAAAGGGATACTCCATTCCTCTTTTCTACACTCTTAGAAAAAAAGGTTCTGGACAGAATCAAAAAGGGTTCTATGGCTTGGCACCCCTAAAGGTTCTATATATAACCCTTTTGAAGGGTCCTTTGATCAGAACCCCGGGGTTATTCTTCACTGAACCAAAGTGGGTTCCATAAAATCAGAACCCTTGGAACCAATTTCAGTTCTTTATAGAACCTTAAGGGGTGCCATATACAGCATGAATTAAGCAAAGTACCCTTTTTGGTTCAATCAGAATCTTTTTTTCGAAGAGTGTAGATTCTTCTTTCTCTATAGCTGAGATGGGTTCCAGGAAGTGGTGATGGTTGTGAACGAGTCTTTGTGGTGCTTGTTGCTGTAACCAGGCTCACACAACACCACACACCCCTCAGAGAAGCATGTGATACTAGTCTGACTGCTATTACACACATGTAGACATGCGTACACTCACACACACACACACACACACACACACACACACACACACACACACACACACACACACACACACACACACACACACACACACACACACACACACACACACACACACACACACACACATACACATACACACCTACACACCTACACATACACACATACACACACACACACACAGGACTGATAGATGTAGAACTACAGTGGTGCTAAATGACCAGCACCATCTTGCCTTGTTGCCTCTCTAGTATAAAGTATTGTGTGTGGTGTGTTTCCCATGAGATAAAGGATAAATAAGCAGTGCTTGACTTGGGCAGGAGCTCACTGGAGCTGAGTACCGGCACCTCAAGTTCTTTACTGCTTGAGCAACTGTTCCTCTTATAGGATATTAGCTCAAAAGTATTGTGGAGCTCCTGCACCTAAATATAAACAGTACCGCCACCCAAAACGAGTACCGGAACCAATTTCAGTCCAAGTCAAGCACTGTAAATAAGTCACACCACCGTGTGTGATGCCTCTGTTCACAGGGTGTTGTGTGTGATGCCTCTGTTCACAGGGTGTTGTGTGTGATGCCTCTGTTCACAGGGTGTTGTGTGTGATGCCTTTGTTCACAGGGTGTTGTGTGTGATGACTCTGTTCAAAGGGTGTTGTGTGTGATGCCTCTGTTCACAGGGTGTTGTGTGTGATGCCTCTGTTCACAGGGTGTTGTGTTTGATGCCTCTGTTCACAGGGTGTTGTGTGATGCCTCTGTTCACAGGGTGCTGTGTGTGATGCCTCTGTTCACAGGGTGTTGTGTGTGATGCCTCTGTTCACAGGGTGTTGTGTGATGCCTCTGTTCACAGGGTGTTGTGTGTGATGCCTCTGTTCAAAGGGTGTTGTGTGTGATGCCTCTGTTCACAGGGTGTTGTGTGTGATGCCTCTGTTCACAGGGTGTTGTGTGATGCCTCTGTTCACAGGGTGTTGTGTGTGATGCCTCTGTTCACAGGGTGTTGTGTGATTACTCTGTTCACAGGGTGTTGTGTGTGATGCCTCTGCTCACAGGGTGTTGTGTGATGCCTCTGTTCACAGGGTGTTGTGTGATGACTCTGTTCACAGGGTGTTGTGTGATGCCTCTGTTCACAGGGTGTTGTGTTTGATGCCTCTGTTCACAGGGTGTTGTGTGTGATGCCTCTGGTTACAGGGTGTTGTGTGATGCCTCTGCTCACAGGGTGTTGTGTGTGTGATGCCTCTGTTGACAGGGTGTTGTGTGATGCCTCTGTTCACAGGGTGTTGTGTGTGATGCCTCTGTTCACAGGGTGTTGTGTGATGCCTCTGTTCACAGGGTGTTGTGTGTGATGCCTCTGTTCACAGGGTGTTGTGTGATGCCTCTGCTCACAGGGTGTTGTGTGTGATGCCTCTGTTCACAGGGTGTTGTGTGATGACTCTGTTCACAGGGTGTTGTGTGTGATGCCTCTGTTCACAGGGTGTTGTGGGATGCCTCTGTTCACAGGGTGTTGTGTGTGATGCCTCTGCTCACAGGGTGTTGTGTGATGCCTCTGTTCACAGGGTGTTGTGTGTGATGCCTCTGCTCACAGGGTATTGTGTGATGCCTCTGTTCACAGGGTGTTGTGTGTGATGCCTCTGTTCACAGGGTGTTGTGTGTGATGCCTCTGTTCACAGGGTGTTGTGTGTGATGCCTCTGTTCACAGGGTGTTGTGTGTGATGCCTCTGTTCACAGGGTGTTGTGTGTGATGCCTCTGTTCACAGGGTATTGTGTGATGCCTCTGTTCACAGGGTGTTGTGTGTGATGCCTCTGTTCACAGGGTGTTGTGTGTGATGCCTCTGTTCACAGGGTGTTGTGTGTGATGACTCTGTTCACAGGGTGTTGTGTGATGCCTCTGTTCACAGGGTGTTGTGTGTGATGCCTCTGTTCACAGGGTGTTGTGTTTGATGCCTCTGTTCACAGGGTGTTGTGTTTGATGCCTCTGTTCACAGGGTGTTGTGTGATGCCTCTGTTCACAGGGTGTTGTGTGTGATGCCTCTGTTCACAGGGTGTTGTGTGTGACGACTCTGTTCACAGGGTGTTGTGTGATACCTCTGTTCACAGGGTGTTGTGTGTGATGCCTCTGCTCACAGGGTGTTGTGTGATGCCTCTGTTCACAGGGTGTTGTGTGATGCCTCTGTTCACAGGGTGTTGTGTGTGATGCCTCTGTTCACAGGGTGTTGTGTGTGATGCCTCTGTTCACAGGGTGTTGTGTGTGATGCCTCTGTTCACAGGGTGTTGTGTGATGACTCTGTTCACAGGGTGTTGTGTGTGATGCCTCTGTTCACAGGGTGTTGTGTGTGATGCCTCTGCTCACAGGGTGTTGTGTGTGATGCCTCTGTTCACAGGGTGTTGTGTGATGCCTCTGTTCACAGGGTGTTGTGTGTGATGCCTCTGTTCACAGGGTGTTGTGTGTGATGCCTCTGTTCACAGGGTGTTGTGTGATGCCTCTGTTCACAGGGTGTTGTGTGTGATGCCTTTGTTCACAGGGTGTTGTGTGTGATGCCTCTGTTCACAGGGTGTTGTGTGATGCCTCTGCTTACAGGGTGTTGTGTTTGATTCCTCTGCTCACAGGGTGTTGTGTGATGCCTCTGTTCACAGGGTGCTGTGTGATGACTCTGTTCACAGGGTGTTGTGTGTGATGCCTCTGTTCACAGGGTGTTGTGTGATGCCTCTGTTCACAGGGTGTTTTGTGTGTAATGCCTCTGTTCACAGGGTGTTGTGTGATGCCTCTGCTCACAGGTTGTTGTGCGATGCCTCTGTTCACAGGGTGTTTTGTGTGATGCCACTGCTCACAGGGTGTTGTGTGTGATGCCTCTGTTCACAGGGTGTTGTGTGCGATGCCTCTGGTCACAGGGTGTTGTGTGTGATGCCTCTGTTCACAGGGTGTTGTGTTTGATGCCTCTGTTCACAGGGTGTTGTGTGATGCCTCTTTTCACAGGGTGTTGTGTGATGCCTCTGTTCACAGGGTGTTGTGTGTGATGTCTCTGTTCACAGGGTGTTGTGTTTGATGCCTCTGTTCACAGGGTGTTGTGTTTGATGCCTCTGCTCACAGGGTGTTGTGTGATGCCTCTGTTCACAGGGTGTTGTGTGTGATGCCTCTGTTCACAGGGTGGTGTGTGTGATGCCTCTGTTCTCATGGTTTTGTGTGTGATGCCTCTGTTCACAGGGTGTTGTGTGATGCCTCTGTTCACAGGGTGTTGTGTGATGCCACTGTTCACAGGGTGTTGTGTGATGCCTCTGTTCACAGGGTGTTGTGTGATGCCTCTGTTCACAGGGTGTTGTGTGATGCCTCTGGTCACAGGGTGTTGTGTGTGATGCCTCTGTTCACAGGGTGTTGTGTGTGATGCCACTGTTCACAGGGTGTTGTCTGTGATGCCTCTGTTCACAGGGTGTTGTGTTTGATGCCTCTGCTCACAGGGTGTTGTGTGATGCCTCTGTTCACAGGGTGTTGTGTGTGATGCCTCTGTTCACAGGGTGTTGTGTGTGTGATGCCTCTGTTCACATTGTGTTGTGTGTGACGCCTCTGTTGACAGGGTGTTGTGTGATGCCTCTGCTCACAGGGTGTTGTTTGATGCCTCTGTTCACAGGGCATGTCACCTGTAGTCCCTAGATGACCATGCTAAACAGGAGAGAAGTGTGAGAATGTATATAGAATAGCACTTTAACTATTTGTTCGTCCGGTCATCCTCAGATTTGATGTTGTTTATATATATATATTTAATCAAAACCTCAATAAAAAAATAAAAAGTCTGATTTTCTACTTTAGAATAGTATTGTTCAGAATAACCCTGAGGGGTCTATGGAGCCAGTCAGTGTTACGGCTTTGGAGGGGACCAAAGCGCAGCGTGGTGAGTGTTCATCATATTTATTTCGACAATGAAAACATCATAACAAAGAAAGAAACCGAAAACAGCCAAACAGTTCCCTCAGGTCAAAGAATAACAAAACAGAAAATAACTACCCACAAAAAAACAGGTGGGAAAAGGCTGCCTAAGTATGGCTCCCAATCAGAGACAACAATAGACAGCTGCCTCTGATTGGAAACCAAACCCGGCCAAAACATATAAATAAAATACATAGAATGCCCACCCCATATCACACCCTGACCTACCTAAACAGAGAAAAACGGCTCTCTCAGGTCAGGGCGTGACAGTCAGCAAGTAAGGTATCCATACAGGTTAGTTTGGGCAGTTTGGAGAAGCTTGGCCGGTTTGGAGAAGCTTGGCCGGTTTGGAGAAGCTTGGCCGGTTTGGAGAAGTTTGGCCAGTTTGGAGAAGTTTTGCCGGTTTGGAGAAGCTTGGCCAGTTTGGAGAAGCTTGGCCGGTTTGGAGAATGCTGCATTGTTACTACATTCTTCTAAACTGAAAAGTTGTTGGATGAATAAACACAGTCAGAATAAGAGGTATTTACTCTCATTCAAAAGACATTCGACATATGCAGGGATTTCTCCTCTCTGTTTTCTGTTGTTATTTGGTTACTATGGTGATACAGTCATGTGAAGAATTTATTAACTTCAGAAAATATATATGCCTAGTATAATTCGTTCAGTCACTAGTTCACATGAAGAAGGGAACAGAACATTAGTTTCCATTTCCATCAGATAAAGAGGGAAAAGGAGAGGAAAGGGGAGGGGAGAGTGGGGTGTGGTAATCAATGTTTAAAACCAACAGCCCATCCCTCTCTTCCTCACTCCCTCGCTCTCTCTTTCTCTGACTGTCCAACTCCTCGCACAACTTCGGTGAGTGAAAACTAAACCTAGTAAAACGTGTACCTGAGTGCCTCACTGCTAAAATGCTTCAGTTTGTTTTATCTGCGTGTGTCTCTGATATGTTAGATGTGCCAAATTATACATTTTCATTGGGTGGTTTACCACATTTATTTGCAATTGTGTGTAGTTTAAAGTTTTATAGTGATTAATACTTGACTGCAAAAGTTTGAATGACTTCAGGGTGTGCTTTGCAACAGTTAGTAAGCGCCTGTCTGCATTGTTTGTGATCTTGAGTCAAGCTCTACGGAGGGCGTAACTCTGTCTGCCTGTCCATTCAAACATGTGTGGGTGCTACTCAGAGCACTACGCAGTTCAGATGAAAGAATCTCTCTTCTCTTCCGCCTCCTCCCCTCTCTCTCTTCCTCCCTCAATCCTTCCATAGTGCAGAACACTACTACCTTCTATCCTCAAACCCCCCTCTCTCTCGCTCTCTCTTTCCTTCACTATGTCCTTACCATAAGCTCTCTCTCCCCTCGCTCTGACCATTCTGTGAGTAGTGTGTTTCTAGTTATCAGATGGGCAGTCAGAGGGGTGGTAAGAAGGTGTGTCTGGTTGGAAGCCTGCCGGTCCTGGGGCAGCTGACAGTGACTCAGAGAGAGATCAGTGGAGTCCACCACAGTGACTGGGATTGTTCCTTACAACTATAATGTTGTGCTTACCATGTTCATACTGTATGGTTGCGTCAGCGTCCTTATTTGACCACACTTACTGCAAGTCACTCTGGAGAGGAGGGTCAGCTAAATGAGGGATTTACATTACAGATGCTTCCTTAAACTCAGAAACTAGACTACGGGTAGGCAGAGAAAGAGAGAATAGAGAGAGCAACCTCCCTACATAGTGGCGAGGTATGTGAAGGGACAGAGTGAAGAGACACACCTTAACCAAACTAGATAGAAAGAGGGTGGAGACAGGTGAGGGGTGGGGGAGGTGCTGGGATTTCTGTTATTGTTTGCCTGAAATTACCAACGCGCCTTTCTGCCAATCCACCAATTTCCTCCCATCTGTCCTCCTGTCTATGTGTCTGTCCCTGTCTCTCTCTATACAGTATATATTATTTCTCTATTTCTCCTTAAAATCCCCCAGAGTTAATGAGAGAGACATGCAAGGGCGTTGGCTAGAGCCATGTCTGTTTGTGTTTAAACAACTCAGCCCCCTCTTCTCTTCCTTTTTCCCCTCCATATCCGCCTCTCTCCCTACGTCTCCATCTCTAACCTCTCTCCGCCTCTCTCCCTCTCTAATTACCTCTGTTGCGTTGCGCTCCATCTCTCCTCCCCCTCTCTTTCTCTTCCTCCCTTTGTGGTAGAGATGTAGAACTTGTTTGCAGTAGTGGGGCTTGGTGTGTGTGTAGTTTAGTCTTTGCTTCGTGTGCAACAACCGTTAATACTCTTTAAACCCTCTATTGAACCTGAACCTTGTGTTTAAACACGATTAAACCAGTGCCAACATGACTATTTCCCAGACATGTATGGAATGGTAACCCGGATGTAAGATAAAAATAGACTTGAATTGAATATGTCCCTTTAACTACGTTTCTGGGATTTCACATTTCAAAAAGTCAAATAAATAGATCAAATAATTCATATAATGTTGATAATATTAGATGTATTATACTGTGAATACAGAGTAACCAAACATTCCCCTCTCAAGGCGTGGACATCATGTCCACTAGCATCCTGCTATCATTAATAAAACCTTTTTTTTTCTCTCTCTCTCTCTCTCTCTCTCAGTCACCATGTCACAGGTCCAGCAGGCTATGGCATTGCTCATCGCAGCCTTCCACAAGTACTCTGGCAAGGAGGGCGACAAGACGACCCTGAGCAAGGGAGAACTCAAAGATCTGCTCAACGCTGAGCTTGGAGAGATCATGGGGGTGAGTGGATCCTAGGAACAGTTCAGTTTAATCATGCTTTATTAGTAGCACGACCAAATACAATACTGCTAAAGACAGACACTATTGAAATATTGAATTTCTTGGAATATCACAAACACATGACCAGCCTCATCCAATAGAATAACTTAATCTCTCACACCTTTATAAACAAATACCAACTGTGTGGATTCCAGTTTTAACTGCTGAAATCAAAGTCTCACCCATTACCTCTCTCTCTCTCTGATCATTATAACAGAAAAACACTGACCAGGCAAAGGTTGACAAGATCTTCAAAGATCTGGACGCTAACTCAGATGGCAGTGTGGACTTCCAGGAGTACGTCACACTGGTGGCCTGCCTCACCATGATGTGCAATGATTTCTTCAAAAAGAAGTGAAACAGCTCCCCCTGCCCACTCTCCACAGAACAGCAGCTCTTGCTCCATGTGTGAATTCATGATAAGATTAGCCAGATCCTGAATGCAGGTTCAGAGGGACAGAGATGCAGGTTTACACACATACACAGAAAAAGGGTTGGGTTGGTTATACACACCACACATAGACAGACAGGTGAAGGACACATACACTGACCTGTACACATACAGACATATAGGCTACAATCTCATTAGATGGAGAGGAAGCTCTTTGGTGTGTTTAAAGTGAAAAATGAAATAAACTATTTTAATATGTTTGGAAGAAAGCTGACGTATCATTTGTGCAGCTGTGTGTGTGTTTGTGCATGTGTGATTGGCTGTGTATGTCCTAAATAGGATACAGCAAGCAACATGAATCAAACATCAAACCTTTGTTTTCAGACACCTGGTGAAATAATACTATTTGTTGATTATGTCAACGTAAACCAAACATACAATGAAATTAGGGTATATGAGGCATCCCCTATATTTGACTACTTAATTACGTCACAATACTGTTATCTACTCCAGTGCCAGTAAGAATACAGGAAGTCAACTGTTACTGTGAAGGTCCAATAGAGCCACATATAGAACCATCTCCAAGATGAAGCTTCCTACCCAGCAACATGAAACAACAAAGATAATATCCTAATAATTATACTGTATCGCAGGTCTCCATATAGAACCATCTCCAAGATGAAGCCTCCTACCCAGCAACATGAAACAACAAAGATAATATCCTAATAATTATACTGTATCGCAGGTCTCCATAGAGAACCATCTCCAAGATGAAGCCTCCTACCCAGCAACATGAAACAACAAAGATAATATCCTAATAATTATACTGTATCGCAGGTCTCCATAGAGAACCATCTCCAAGATGAAGCCTCCTACCCAGCAACATGAAACAACAAAGATAATATCCTAATAATTATACTGTATCGCAGGTCTCCATAGAGAACCATCTCCAAGATGAAGCCTCCTACCCAGCAACATGAAACAACAAAGATAATATCCTAATAATTATACTGTATCGCAGGTCTCCATATAGAACCATCTCCAAGATGAAGCCTCCTACCCAGCAACATGAAACAACAAAGATAATATCCTAATAATTATACTGTATCGCAGGTCTCCATATAGAACCATCTCCAAGATGAAGCCTCCTACCCAGCAACATGAAACAACAAAGATAATATCCTAATAATTATACTGTATCGCAGGTCTCCATATAGAACCATCTCCAAGATGAAGCTTCCTACCCAGCAACATGAAACAACAAAGATAATATCCTAATAATTATACTGTATCGCAGGTCTCCATATAGAACCATCTCCAAGATGAAGCCTCCTACCCAGCAACATGAAACAACAAAGATAATATCCTAATAATTATACTGTATCGCAGGTCTCCATAGAGAACCATCTCCAAGATGAAGCCTCCTACCCAGCAACATGAAACAACAAAGATAATATCCTAATAATTATACTGTATCACAGGTCTCCATATAGAACCATCTCCAAGATGAAGCCTCCTACCCAGCAACATGAAACAACAAAGATAATATCCTAATAATTATACTGTATCGCAGGTCTCCATATAGAACCATCTCCAAGATGAAGCCTCCTACCCAGCAACATGAAACAACAAAGATAATATCCTAATAATTATACTGTATCGCAGGTCTCCATATAGAACCATCTCCAAGATGAAGCTTCCTACCCAGCAACATGAAACAACAAAGATAATATCCTAATAATTATACTGTATCGCAGGTCTCCATATAGAACCATCTCCAAGATGAAGCCTCCTACCCAGCAACATGAAACAACAAAGATAATATCCTAATAATTATACTGTATCGCAGGTCTCCATATAGAACCATCTCCAAGATGAAGCCTCCTACCCAGCAACATGAAACAACAAAGATAATATCCTAATAATTATACTGTATCGCAGGTCTCCATAGAGAACCTATTGGACAATACTGAAGATGAAAATTAAGATTAGCCCTAGTCCAGCAATCGCCTAGTCTTAGATTTAATCTAAGACAAGGCTGCGTAAGGAAGTTTGTACATGTCTATCACCAGATGATCATCGCCGCGGGTCAGAGCAGGAAGGTAGGGGAAAGCAACAGCGGCAACATAAAAATAGTGCGTAAAGTAGCACGCAGTAGAAGGAAAGGTTGTTCAGGTGTCAGGAAGAGGTGTCCTGAGAGTGTGTGGCCATATGTTTCAAGCGTCTCAGATTAGGAGTGCTGATTTAGGATCATTTTTGCCTTTTTAGATCAATATGAATGATATTACTTGGACAGAGGGGGACCTGATCCTAGATCAGCACTCCTCCTCAGAGGCACGATACACACAGCCCCTGGTCACGCAGCCACTCGGTTGAATCTAACACATCTCTATGATGCATTAGTCTTGATCAGGGTTGGGGCCAATTCTACTGACATTCTAGTCTGAACTGAACTCCTATAGAGAACCTCCCTGTCACATTCAACTGATGAGAATTGAAATTGATTGACACAACTCTGGTGTCAATAAAAGTAACATTTAGGCCTACAGTAATCCAGGGTACTTGATATGTGAGAGTGAGACTAGAAGGTGGAGGTTGTTGTGCTCCAGCCCAGTGCAGAGGAGACCGACAGGGCCGAGTGAGGCCAGGAAAGACTGAGGCTGTTCTGAGCTGAGCTCTTGGTTGTTCTCTCAACCATCAAGGTTTCGGCCAGAACATCTCAGCAGAGCCACCAGTGGGTTCTCATTACTGTTTGTGTGTGTGTGTGCTTTGTGTGCTTGTGTGTGTGTGTGTGTGTGTGTGTGTGTGTGTGTGTGTGTGTGTGTGTGTGTGTGTGTGTGTGTGTGTGTGTGTGTGTGTGTGTGTGTGTGTGTGTGTGTGTGTGTGTGTGTGTGTGTGTGTGTGTGTGTGTGTGTGTGTGTGTTCATTTTACAGAGTAGGTTGATTGAGAACACATTGTATTTTATATGGCAACGATTCCTTCTAGGCCTTCACCAGTTCTTGTGATGATTGAAAAGACAGGGGGCATTCAGGGACATTCAAATCAAATCAAATGTATTTATATAGCCCTTCTTACATCAGCTGATATATCAAAGTACTGTACAGAAACCCAGCCTAAAACCCCAAACAGCAAGCAATGCAGGTGTAGAAGGGACATTCACCATCAGACCATAGGAGCTTGTGTTGGGATTCAATACTCTTCACAATCAACAACATACACTGATAGATTGGCTAAACACATACGTCTGAGACATGTGACCATCAGTTGTATTAATTTTGTCAACACTCTGAATAATGTTACAACAAGAACATACTTTGTTGATGAGATTGGAGAACATTAAAAGTGAATGGAACAGCCAGCAGATATATTTTGGGTTGTGGAAGTTGGGGAGAGTACCTCACCTGGACAGTAGACTCCGCCCTGCATAAACCGGAATTATATAGTTTAACCAATCAGACACCTTGTCGGCTGGATGGAATAAGGAAGTAATCTGCATAGGCTAATCCTAATCCACAGACAAAGGCAGTTTTAATCTGAGATCTTCTCGGCAGGCTGGGCTCGTCTGGCTGGGTCTGTGGGATTGATCCACCAAAGACAGTCTATTGGAAGATACCCAGAATCTATTTCTCCAATAGGAATCCCAGATCACGCTTGTGACAGCAGCACATGGATCTAATCTTCCTCTCTCCCATTGACCTCAATACAACCACATGGTGATCTGTTCAACTACCCATGTTCTGTAGTTGTTCATGGAAGTAATTGTTGGTTGTGCCTCTAAATTGAAACCCTCTCTGACTCTCTACCCACTACAGGTAGTGACCAGCTTTTGCACAGAAGGCTGTAGTGAATGGAGGTGGATGGAAGCGCCTTTGATGTGGTTTAGATAATCTAATGTTTGCTTTTGGCTGTCTGGTGACAAGGAGGCTATTTTTGGTCAGTCATGTTCGGCAGTGTGAAGAAAATCATCTCTCTGTTTGAGACTCGACGGCAGCCTCGCCCCCTCTCTCTACCTCCTTCCCTCCCACCATCTCTCTCTCCATCTCTACCTCCTTCCCTCCTTCCATCTCTCTCTCCATCTCTACCTCCTTCCCTCCATCCATCTCTCCCTCCAATCTCTGACTCCTTCCCTTCCTCCATCTTTCTTCATCTCTTCCCCAATCCCTCCCTTCCTCCCAATCCCCTCTCTGTCCCCCTTAAAGAGACACTCTTCTCCTTCTGCCTCCCTCTCCGGCTGCCCTTCCTCCCTCTCCGGCTGCCCTTCCTCCCTCTCTCCCCAGTTGTAGTTTTCAGAGTGAAAGAGAGAGCGAGAGAGAGAGAGAGAGAGAGAGAGAGAGAGAGAGAGAGAGAGAGAGAGAGAGAGAGAGAGAGAGAGAGAGAGAGCGCGAGAGAGAGAGAGAGAGAGAGAGAGAGAGAGTGAGAGAGAGAGAGAGAGAGAGAGAGAGAGAGAGAGAGAGAGAGAGAGAGATAGATAGAGAGAGGAAGCTGACAGAGTCTCAGTCCCTTCACACAAATATTCCCTGGCCTGTTTACCAACAAAAGACACACACCATGACTACCGTGACTCATTCATGACTCATACCAGATGGATGTGGCCGGACATATACTGTTCACCACGGCACATTGCAGGCAGGTATACACACAAACACACTATAATATATGCCATTTAGCAGCACGGAGCACAGACACACACACACCACACACACACACACACGGTCCTGAGGTTGGCACCAAACTGGTTGTAGAGGAACATTTTCCCACAACACATCCCAACTGTAGTGGATGTTTAGTAAACTATGTCCATTGACAGCAATTAACAGAAATGTTACCGTGTTGTATTTTTCTACTGACGAAGCAAAGACCAGTCTAAGATATCTGACTGTCAGTGTTAGTTGGCTGAGAAGGTTGTACAGGGTAACAGCCTGAACAGAGCAGCAGACCAGACTGGTACTGTTTAGAGCATGCCTGTGGTCAGCTGTGTTCCAGTCATACTCTTTTAGTTCATTGTAGTTCTGTGCTGTGGTGGGTGGCAGTTGGATTATTTGCTTTCTGCTTGTTTCCCTTCTGTACAGTTACCATGGCTACCCTACCTGGGTTCTATCTTTGACAGGAAGGATCAATGTTTTCTGTTTGTAACATGTTGCTTTTGTTTTAATGGAACAGAAATGTCACTGATAGTTTCTGAGCACCAGGGCAGCTTACAGTCAAATCATTTCTTGCTCAGCTGAAATATATGTTTTCAAATCATGCATCACTTGAGTTCTCCACTTCATGGGTGATACTGTATTACAGTATTCCACTACTGCTACTGATAAGCTCACTGGCAGCCCAGAAGGGTCCCACCCTGGAATTCAAATCCTCACATGTTTAAACATCAACCAGTCTCAACCCCAAATCACATGAATGTCCTGAATGCATGTGTGTGTGTGTATGTGTGAGAGAGAGAGAGAGAGAGAGTCCGAAAGCTTAAAGTAATATCTCTTCTAAACGTTCCAGAAAACAGGACTCAGTCTCTGTCAGATGTTGCTACTGTTATGTTTGTTGTGTTGTCTTATTCACATCAAAGTCTTTGGGTTTCTGAATGTGAAGTCGTCAAGATATAAAACAATAGCCACCCTGGGGGCACACACACACACACACACATACACACTCACAGATACATTCTATTGCAGTGAGTCACCAACTTTGTTACACAATGACACAAACTTAACTGAGTTTATTCTCCTGACTCCACCCACTGCCCACTTCCCTCTCCCTCTATATATATATATATATATATATATATATATATATATATTATATATATATATATATATATATATATATATACTGTTCAAAAAAATAAAGGGAACACTTAAACAACACATCCTAGATCTGAATGAAAGAAATAATCTTATTAAATGCTTTTTTCTTTACATAGTTGAATGTGCTGACAACAAAATCACACAAAAATAATCAATGGAAATCCAATTTATCAACCCATGGAGGTCTGGATTTGGAGTCACACTCAAAATCAAAGTGGAAAACCACACTACAGGCTGATCCAACTTTGATGTAATGTCCTTAAAACAAGTCAAAATGAGGCTCAGTAGTGTGTGTGGCCTCCACGTGCCTGTATGACCTCCCTACAACACCTGGGCATGCTCCTGATGAGGTGGCGGATGGTCTCCTGAGGGATCTCCTCCCAGACCTGGACTAAAGCATCCGCCAACTCCTGGACAGTCTGTGGTGCAACGTGGCGTTGGTGGATGGAGCGAGACATGATGTCCCAGATGTGCTCAATTGTGTCTGACACCCTCCAGCCACATGCGGTCTAGCATTGTCTTGCATTAGAAGGAACCCAGGGCCAACCGCACCAGCATATGGTCTCACAAAGGGTCTGAGGATCTCATCTCGGTACCTAATGGCAGTCAGGCTACCTCTGGCGAGCACATAGAGGGCTGTGCGGCCCCCCAAAGAAATGCCACCCCACACCATGACTGACCCACCGCCAAACCGGTCATGCTGGAGGATGTTGCAGGCAGCAGAACGTTCTCCACGGCGTCTCCAGACTCTGTCACGTCTGTCACGTGCTCAGTGTGAACCTGCTTTCATCTGTGAAGAGCACAGGGCGCCAGTGGCGAATTTGCCAATATTGGTGTTCTCTGGCAAATGCCAAACGTCCTGCACGGTGTTGGGCTGTAAGCACAACCCCCACCTGTGGACGTCGGGCCCTCATACCACCCTCATGGAGTCTGTTTCTGACCGTTTGAGCAGACACATGCACATTTGTGGCCTGCTGGAGGTCATTTTGCAGGGCTCTGGCAGTGCTTCTCCTGCTCCTCCTTGCACAAAGGCGGAGGTAGCGGTCCTGCTGCTGGGTTGTTGCCCTCCTACGGCCTCCTCCACGTCTCCTGATGTACTGGCCTGTCTCCTGGTAGCGCCTCCATGCTCTGGACACTACGCTGACAGACACAGCAAACCTTCTTGCAACAGCTCGCATTGATGTGCCATCCTGTATGAGCGGCACTACCTGAGCCACTTGTGTGGGTTGTGGACTAGAGTGAAAGCACCGCCAGCATTCAAAAGTGACCAAAACATCAGCCAGGAAGCATAGGAACTGAGAAGTGGTCTGTGGTCCCCACCTGCAGAACCACTCCTTTATTGGGGGTGTCTTGCTAATTGCCTATAATTTCCACCTGTTGTCTATTCCATTTGCACAACAGCATGTGAAATGTATTGTCAATCAGTGTTGCTTCCTAAGTGGACAGTTTGATTTCACAGAAGTGTGATTGACTTGGAGTTACATTGTGTTGTTTAAGTGTTCCCTTTATTTTTTTGAGCAGTGTATATATATATATCTTTCTCTCTCTGTCTTTCTCTCTATATCTCTCTTTCTTTCTCTCTCTCTCTCCTCCCTCCCTCTCTCTCTCTCTCTCTCTCTCTGTCTCTCTATCTGTCTCTCCACCCTCTTTCTCTCTAGAGGGCTAATAACATCGTATCCATAGAAATTATTTATTCAGCCCCTCCCTCATTTAGAACTATAACAACTAGCATAGCGCTGCCACTTCACTGTGACTATAGCAGCTGTACACACACACACACACACACACACGCACACACACACACGCACGCACAGGAGAGGAAAGCAACAAAAGGCAAATATCCCTCTAGTTTACCTTTGCACAAACATACCTGATGTTATGTGCAGCCAGGCATATAGGCATCATTCTAGTGAGGATATTAGTGTGTACAGTACAGGGATATGTTTTAAGGATGGGCTGGAGGACATGAGTATCATTAGGAGTAACCGCGGACCCAGCTTCCGGCAGGGCAGGTGAAGGGGCAGGTGAAGGGTCGAGAGCCAGACCCGATCCCCCGGTGCATAAACCGGGGCCTCACTGCGGTGGCTGTCGGCACTCGCCTTTTGCCGCCTGATGGCTCGTTGTAGTCGTACATGGGCAGCGTTCCATGTCTCCTCTGAGTGCCGAAACCATTCATCCACTGCAGGAGCCTCAATCTGGCTCTGATGGAATGGTGCCAGGACCAGCTGATAACCCAGCACACACTGAAAAGGGGTTAGATTAGTAGAAGAGTGGCGGAGGGAGTTTTGGGCCATCTCCGCCCAGGGGATAAACGATGCCCACTCCCCCAGCCGGTCCTGGCAATAGAACTGCAGAAACCTACCCACCTCTTGGTTGACTCTTTCCACCTGCCCGTTGCTCTCGGGGTGGAAACCTGAGGTAAGACTGACCGAGACCCCCAGGCATTCCATAAACGCCCTCCAGACTCTAGACGTAAATTGGGGACCCCGATCAGACACTATGTCCTCAGGCACCCCGTAGTGCCGGAATACATGGGTAAACAGGGCCTCCGCAGTTTGTAGAGCCGTAGGGAGACCGGGCAAAGGAAGGAGATGGCAGGACTTAGAAAACCGATCCACAACGACAAGGATCGTGGTCTTACCCCGTGACGGGGGAAGATCCGTCACGAAATCCACCGATAGGTGTGACCACGGTCGTTGCGGAACGGGAAGGGGTTGTAATTTCCCTCTGGGCAGATGTCTAGGTGCCTTGCACTGTGCGCATACCGCACAGGAGGAGACATAAACCCTCACGTCCTTAGCTAACGTGGGCCACCAGTACTTCCCCGCAAGGCAGCGCACCGTCCGACCGATACCAGGATGACTAGAGGAGGGTGATGTGTGGGCCCAACAGATCAAACGATCGCGAACATTAAACGGAATGTACACGCGCCCAACGGGACACTGGGGGGGAGTGGGTTCTGCACGTGACGCCCGTTCGATGTCCACGTCCATCTCCCATACCACCGGTGCCACCAGGCAAGAAGCTGGAATTATGGGAGTGGGCTCCGTGGACCGCTCCTCTGTATCATACAGCCGGGACAGTGCGTTTGCCTTCACGTTCTGGGAACCTGGTTTGTAGGAAAGGGTGAAAACAAAGCCTGTGAAAAACATAGCCCACCTAGCCTGGCGAGGGTTCAGTCTCCTCGCTGCCCGAATGTACTCCAGATTTCGGTGGTCAGTCCAAATGAGGAAAGGGTGTCTAGACCCCTCAAGCCAATGTCTCAATGCTTTCAGAGCCCCGACAACAGCCAACAACTCCCCATCCCCCACATCATATTTTCGCTCCGCCGGGCTGAGCTTCTTCGAAAAGAAAGCACAGGGGCAGAGTTTTGGTGGCTTACCCGAGCGCTGAGACAGCACAGCCCCTATTCCAGCCTCGGATGCGTCCACCTCAACTATGAACGCTAAGGAGGGATCAGGATGCGCCAGCACTGGAGCCGTGGTAAACAGAGCCTTCAGGTTACCAAAAGCTCTGTCCGCCTCAGCCGACCACCGCAGTCGCACCGGTCCCCCCTTCAGTAAGGAGGTAATGGGAGCCGCCACCTGGCCAAAACCCTGGATAAACCTCCGGTAGTAATTGGCAAACCCTAAAAACCGCTGCACCTCCTTTACCGTGGTTGGAGTCGGCCAATTATGCACGGCTGAAATGCGGTCAGTCTCCATCTCCACCCCTGACGCGGACAAACGGTACACAAGGAAGGAGATGGACTGTTGAAAGAACAGACATTTCTCCGCCTTGACGTAAAGGACATGCTCCAACAGTCGACCAAGCACCATGCGTACAAGGGACACATGCTCAGCGTGGGTAGTGGAGTATATTAGAATGTCATCTATATACACCACTAGACCCCGCCCGTGCAGGTCCCTGAAGATCTCATCCACAAATGATTGGAAGACGGATGGAACATTCATTAACCTATACGGCATGACGAGGTACTCATAGTGCCCAGAAGTGGTGCTAAATGCCGTCTTCCACTCATCCCATCCCTTGATACGCACCAGGTTGTACACGCTCCTGAGGTCCAATTTTGTGAAAAAGCGCACCCCGTGCAATGACTCTGTCATACTAGCGATAAGAGGCAGCGGGTAACTGTATTTGACCGTAATCTGGTTAAAACCTTGATAGTCAATGCACGGGCGTAAACCTCCATCCTTCTTCTTCACAAAAAAGAAACTCGAGGAGACAGATGAGATGGAGGGCCGAATGTATCCTTGTCCCAGAGATTCGGTGACATACAGTGGGGGGAAAAAAGTATTTGATCCCCTGCTGATTTTGTACGTTTGCCCACTTACAAAGAAATGATCAGTCTATCATTTTAATGGTAGGTTTATATGAACAGTGAGAGACAGAATAACAACAAAAAAATCCAGAAAAACGCATGTCAAAAATGTTATAAAATGATTTGCATTTTATTATGGGAGTGGGCTCCGGAAGTCCTCGGTGGGAGAAGTCCTTGTAGTCATCCAGAGTTGGACCTTCCCTTCACCATATGGCGTTGGCCCACTTCAGGGCTTTTCCAGTCAGGCAGGAGATGAGGGCGCTCACTCTCTCGTGTCCCGAAGGGGCCGGCTGAACAGCTGCCAGGTAAAGCTCCAGCTGGAGTAGGAACCCCTGGCACCCGGCAGCTGTTCCGTCATACGCTCCTGGGAGCGAGAGCCGAATCCCACTGGATCCTGACGACGGATGGGTAGGCATGGGTGTAGGTAGAGGTGCGGGTGGAGGTAGTGTGGCTGGGTCGACGGGAAATCCTTTTCTCTCCCATCTCTCCATGGTCTGCAGCACGCGATCCATGGCTGTCCCGAGACTATGTAACATGGTCGCGTGCTGCTGGACGCGCTCCTCTACTGGGAGAGGAGGGCTGGCTGCGCCTGCTGACTCCATAAAAATGGTCCGTGATTCTGTAACGCTTTTGGTTTGGAGACGTAGCTGAGTCAGGCGCAGGACACAGGTTGAGTTCAAAACAGTCTTGTTTACTCAAAAAACAAAGTCAAAATCTCCAACAGCAAAATAACAGGGTGAGGAGAAACACCTCCAACAACCAGTTATTTGGATTTTTACTTATTATCTTTGAAAGACAGGGTCCTGAAAAAGGGATGTTTCTTTTTTTGCTGAGTTTAGAACCCTTGGAACCAATTTTGGTTCTTAATTTATTTATTTGTATTTATATTTTACCTTTATTTAACCAGGTAAGCCAGTTGAGAACAAGTTCTCATTTACAACTGCGACCTGGCCAAGATAAAGCCAAGCAGTGCAACCTAAACAACAACACAGAGTTACACTTGGGATAAACAAACGTACAGTCAATAACACAACAGAAAAATCTATGTACAGTGTGTGCAAATGTAGTAAGATTAAGGAGGTAAGGCAATAAATAGGCCATAGTGGTGAAATAATTACAAATTAGCATTAACACTGGAATGGTAGATGTGCAGATGATGATGTGCAAGCAGAGATACTGGGGTGCAAAATAGCAACAAACAAAAAAATAACAATTTTGTGATGAGGTGTGCTATTTACAGATGGGCTGCGTACAGGTACAGTGATCAGTAAGCTGCTCTGACTGCTGATGCTTAAAGTTAGAGAGGGAGATATAAGTCTCCAGCTTCAGTGATTTTTGCAATTCGTTCCAGTCATTGGCAGCAGAGAACTGTAAGGAAAGGTGGCCAAAGGAGGTGTTGGCTTTGGGGATGACCAGTGATATATACCTGCTTTATAGAACCTTAAGTGGTGTCATAAACAGTATGAACCAAGCAAAGAACCCTTTTTGGTTCTATCCAGGGTTTTCTTTTTCTAAGTGTAGATTCATCTTTCCCTAGCACTTTCATGCGTGAGTTCCAAATAGCTCCAAATATTTCTATCAAAGTAAGTGCCTTATTACATTATAATAGTTTCTGCATGTCGTGTTATGTCGTTTCTACTGTAGCGCGGACATGCGAGGTAACGTTACTCATTTCATAACCTTTATGGTGTTTTACTCAATGCTTAGGTAGCTAGCTACATTCTTCTATTAGCTCTGGAAAACAATGCTAATTGTGTCAGAGAAGTATTAGCATTTGTTGTATTTTGAAGCTTCCTGGGCCTTATGATTCCCAAGTGGCGCAGCTGTCTAAGGCACAGCATCTCAGTGCTAGAGGCATCACTACAGACACCCAGGTTCAAATCCAGACTGCGTTTCTATCAAAGTAAGTGCCTTATTACGTTATTATAGTTTCTGTATGTCGTGTTATACTGTAGATCACTGTGTGTATGGAGCATAATATATTTGTGTATATTCCTTATAACAGCGGACACGTGAGGTAACGTTACTCATTTCATAACCTTTATAGTGTTATATTCAATCGTGCTTAGGTAGCTAGTTACATTCTTCTATTAGCTCTGTAAAACAATGCTAATTGAGTCAGAGAAGTATTGGTTTGTTGTATTTTGAAGCTACCCAGTCCTTACGACTCCCAAGTGGCGCAGCGGCCTACGGCAGAGTGTGTTAGTGCTAGAGGCATCACTACAGACACCGTGGTTCAAATCTAGACTGTGTCTCTATCAAAGTAAGTGCCTTATTATGTTAATAGTTTCTGTATGTGATTTGCATGTGAACTGTATGTAAATTTACAAAAAATCCCTTGTTCAGTAATCATCTCACCTGTTAGTTGGCGGTGAACTATGTGGCCATTGAGGGCTGCGTCGATCAGATGGAAAAATGGTACGGCAATTGCTCGGCCTCTGACCGCAAGGCACTACAGAGGGTAGTGCGTACGGCCCTGTACATCACTGGGGCTAAGCTGCCTGCCATCCAGGACCTCTACACCAGGTGGTGTCAGAGGAAGGCCCTAAAAATTGTCAAAGACCCCAGCCACCCCAGTCATAGACTGTTCTCTCTACTACCACATGGCAAGCAGTACCGGAGTGCCAAGTCTAGGTCCAAAAGGCTTCTCAACAGTTTTTACCCCCAAGCCATAAGACTCCTGAACAGGTAATCAAATGGCTACCCGGACTATTTGCATTGTGTGCCCCCCCCCCCCCCCCCAACCCCCCCAACCCCTCTTTTTATGCTGCTGCTACTCTCTGTTTTTTTGTCTTTTTACTGTTGTTTTATTTCTTTACTTACCTATTGTTCTCCTAACACCTTTTTTGCACTATTGGTTAGAGCCTGTAAGTAAGCATTTCACTGTAAGGTCTACACCTGTTGTATTCGGCGCACGTGACAAATAAACTTTGATTTGATTTGAAATATTTTCTAATACCACTTGGTCGTTTTCTGAGTGCATTCCACAAAGCTGTTTATCATGTCCACCTTATCCACTGCCCCCATTTTGAGGTTATTGTCAGGAGGTCTATGTGTAGCTGGTGTATAGGAGTCAGGCGCAGGACAGCAGATAAGAGTAAATACACGTATTTTACTCAACATATAATAAATGTAATACAAAAACAGAGCCCACAATAACGGACCTACCTACATAGAAACAATCACTCACAAACAAACATGGGGGAACTGAGGGTTAAATAAGGAACAGGTAATTGGGGGATTGAAACCAGGTGTGTAAGACAAAGACAAAACAAATGGAAAATGAAAAGTGGATCGGCGATGGCTAGAAGGCCGGTGACGTCGACCACCGAACACCGCCCGAACAAGGAAAGGGACCGACTTCGGTGGAAGTCGTGACAGTTATAGTCAAGCACACAGTCTGGTTTGATGTTTCTCTCTCCCGTCAGGTGGTCCACCTTCCCTGTGGCCGACATGGTTGCTGTATGGACAGTAGAGAGGACATGGATGTCTCGTTTGTCATGCCACTTTACTGCCAGCTGTTGACTGTTCTCCTTGAACTCCGCCTCCCCTCTCTGCATCTTCCTGCATCCGAATGCCGGCATCCTCTTCCTGTTTGACCTGACTGTGACATAGGCACCTGTGCTGTTGGAGAGCAGATGCTGGAAGAGTCTGGGACTGCTGTAACAATTGTCCACATATAAAGTGTGTCCCTTGCTGCAACCAAATGCTATTGTCAGGCTGGTAAGAACGTTTCTTATTTTGTATAACGGGTCAATTAGGATGGCAGTAGCATTGTTGATGAAATGCAGTCATCGCAGCAGAACTAGGAAGCAGTCTTGGGAAAAGAAGGTGGCAAAGTAGGGAGTTGCAAACATAGGATCTATGCTCCAGTATTCTCTTAGGGAGTTCTTCTTTACTATCCCCATGAGAAGGACTGTCACCAGGAAGGTATACATTTCACTAATTGTGGTCCCCCCCCCCCCCCCCCCCACTCCTGGCTTTCTCTTCTCCTGTAGCTCCAAGGCATAGCGATTGGTCTCTACTATGTCTCCCACCAGCTCCTCTGTCAGAAACAATATTAAGCACTCTGCCTCAGATGGAAATGGCAAGGGGTGTTGCACTCCAGACTGGGACTCATCAAAGCAAACAGCAGGGCCAGGAGGGGTGAAATGGCTGGCATCCTTCCAGCTACCACAGAGCTCCTGTACTTCATCCACTGTCGGTCTGCCTCCATCACCACCAGCATCTTCAAAGGGAACTGGGACTTTGTCAGTGGACAAGGGGTCCTCAGATTCAGGGTTCTCAATGGCTGGGGGGCAGCTCCTCACTGTCACTGTCAGAATCTGATTCCTGACTTTTATACTCAGACTCATTGTCAGAATTGTAAAAAATATCCTGAATTTCTGCATTTGTGAGTTGTCTCCTTTTGAAAGACATTGCTAATGCTACAGCATAGCTCACTAGCTACATACATAAACAACATTGAATGGCTCAGAGAGGGAGTGAGAAGTTACGTGATTGACTGCCGACATGTGCCATTTGTATCAATAAATCACTATCAGAAAATGATTTGTGTGGTAATTATTGATATATATTTACTGTTTTATTCACATGTTTTCAAGTAAATCATGCATTCCGATTCTAGCATAGATTGTAATCGGCACATATTATGTGTAAGCTCATTCCAGCTATGTGTGTGGAGCCATGTTTGTTGACATACAATGCATTCTGGGTTTCACGTAATCGTCTGTCGAACCAAATATGCTATAACAAAATGAGGTGAGTAAGGGTTCACACATTTTTGGAGAACGTCAGGAAGTGAATGGTGGGATGTGAACGATGGTAGACGACACACCCCTTCAACATGCATACTATACACAGACCAATCTCATCTTGTGTTCTCTTATTATCTTTGGTTTCTGTGAGGAAAAAAAGCATCCTCGGGTTGCTTTCGATTTCTAGAAAGTGTTTTACGCAATTATTTAGATCAATGGTGAGCTTACCCGTGATGTACTTAATTATAAATATGAATTGCTATTAGCTAATTCATATTGTAGTTTATGTCAGCTGAGTTATAAAAATATGACCGCTTGTGTTGCGTCAATCTTTCCTCAGTTAGCGCTAGGACAAATGTAGCCTACATTTTTCCGGTTTGGATGATTGTGCTATGCTATAGATACTTCTGTGAATATCTGAACATTGCATCCAAAAATAAACTGCTCACATTCTGGACATAACTTTGTAAGGACTGTGTTTGTGTAAATAGTTTCTGAAAAAAGTGTGGCCAGCTCAAATGCTTATTGTTGCGTCATTCGAAACTGGCCATTCTAAATAAGCGTTCTAATCACACAGGTGTGATCGTAGGCTTCAGGGACCACTGTAGAATGATCACACCCGTGTAATGGTACATGTGAAAGGGCTAGAGCAGAGATGGGTTCCAGGAAGTTGTGATAGTTGTGAATCAAATCAAACTTTATTTGTCACATGCGCCGAATACAACAAGTGTAGACTTTTCCGTGAAATGCTTACTTACAAGCCCTTAACCAACAGTGCAGTTCAAGAAGACTAAATCATTTATCAAGTAGACTAAAATAAAAAGTAATAATAAAAAGTAACACAATAAGAATAACATGACAAGGCTATATACAGGGGGCACCGGTACCAAGTCAGTGTGCGTGGGTACAGGCTAATTGAGGTAATCTGTACATGTAGGTGGGGGCGAAGAGTAGCAGCAGTGTACAAAAGGGAGGGGGAGGTCAATGTAAATTGTCCGAATTTTTCAGCAGTCTTATGGCTTGGGGGTAGAAACTGTTGAGGAGCCTTTTGGTCCTAGACTTGGCGCTCCAGTACCGCTTGCCGTGCGGTAGCAGAGAAAACAGTCTATAACTTGGGTGACTGGAGTCTCTAACAATGTTATGGGCTTTCCTCTGACACCGCTTATTATATAGGTCCTGGATGGCAGGAAGCTTGGCCCCAGTGATGAACTGGGCCATTCGCACAAACCCTCTGTAGCGTCTTACGGTCAGATGCTGAGTAGTTGCCATACCAGGCAGTGATGCAACCAGTCAGGATGCTCTCGATGGTGCAGCTGTAGAAACTTTTGAGGATCTGGGGACCCATGCCAAATCTTTTCAGTCTCCTGAGGGAGAAAAGGTTTTGTCGTGCCTGCTTCACAACTTTCTTGGTATGTTTGGACCATGATAGTTTGTTGGTTATGTAGACACCAAGGAACTTCTAACCCGCTCCACTACAGCCACGTCGATGAAATCTCGCGTCTTGTGACTGGCCGGCCGCCCAACAACCTGCCCATTTGACCCTATCCCCTCCTCTCTTCTCCAGACCATTTCCGGAGACCTTCTCCCCTACCTCACCTCGCTCATCAACTCATCCTTGACCGCTGGCTACGTCCCTTCCGTCTTCAAGAGAGCGAGAGTTGCACCCCTTCTGAAAAAACCTACACTCGATCCCTCCGATGTCAACAACTACAGACCAGTATCCCTTCTTTCTTTTCTCTCCAAAACTCTTGAACGTGCCGTCCTTGGCCAGCTCTCTTGCTATCTCTCTCAGAATTACCTTCTTGATCCTAATCAGTCAGGTTTCAAGACTGGGCATTCAACTGAGACTGCTCTTCTCTGTGTCACGGAGGCTCTCCGCACTGCTAAAGCTAACTCTCTCTCCTCTGCTCTCATCCTTCTAGACCTATCTGCTGCCTTTGATACTGTGAACCATCAGATCCTCCTCTCCACCCTCTCCGAGCTGGGCATCACCGGAACGGCCCACGTTTGGATTGCGTCCTACCTGACGGGTCGCTCCTACCAGGTGGCGTGGCGAGAATCTGTCTCCGCACCACGTGCTCTCACCACTGGTGTCCCCCAGGGCTCTGTTTTAGGCCCTCTCCTATTCTCGCTATACACCAAGTCTCTTGGCTCTGTCATATCCTCACATGGTCTCTCCTATCATTGCTATGCAGACGACACACAATTAATCTTCTCCTTTCCCCCTTCTGACAACCAGGTGGCGAATCGCATCTCTGCATGTCTGGCAGACATATCAGTGTGGATGACGGATCACCACCTCAAGCTGAACCTCGGCAAGACGGAGCTGCTCTTCCTCCCCGGGAAGGACTGCCCGTTCCATGATCTCGCCATCACGGTTGACAACTCCCTTGTGTCCTCCTCCCAGAGTGCTAAGAACCTTGGAGTGACCCTGGACAACACCCTGTCGTTCTCCACTAACATCAAGGCGGTGACCCGATCCTGTAGGTTCATGCTCTACAACATTCGCAGAGTACGACCCTGCTTCACACAGGAAGCGGCGCAGGTCCTAATCCAGGCACTTGTCATCTCCCGCCTGGATTACTGCAACTCGCTGTTGGCTGGGCTCCCTGCCTGTGCCATTAAACCCCTACAACTAATCCAGAATGCCGCAGCCCGTCTGGTGTTCAACCTTCCCAAGTTCTCTCACGTCACCCCGCTCTTCCGCTCTCTCCACTGGCTTCCAGTTGAAGCTCGCATCCACTACAAGACCATGGTGCTTGCCTACGGAGCTGTGAGGGGAACGGCACCTCCGTACCTTCAGGCTCTGATCAGGCCCTACACCCAAACAAGGGCACTGCGTTCATCCACCTCTGGCCTGCTCGCCTCCCTACCTCTGAGGAAGCACAGTTCCCGCTCAGCCCAGTCAAAACTATTCGCTGCTCTGGCACCCCAATGGTGGAACAAGCTCCCTCACGACGCCAGGACAGCGGAGTCAATCACCACCTTCCGGAGACACCTGAAACCCCACCTCTTCAAGGAATACCTGGGATAGGATAAAGTTATCCTTCTAACCCCCCCCCCCCCCCCCTTCCCTTAAAAGATTATAAGGTGAATGCACCAATTTGTAAGTCGCTCTGGATAAGAGCGTCTGCTAAATGACTTAAATGTAAATGTAAATGTTAATGGGGGCCTGTTCAGCCCGCCTTTTCCTGTAGTCCACGATCAGCTCCTTTGTCTTGCTTACATTGAGGGAGAGGTTGTTGTCCAGGCACCACACTGCCAGTTCTCTGACCTCCTCCCTATAGACCGTCTCATCGTTGTCGGGGATCAGGCTGTTGTGTCGTCTGCAAACTTAATGATGTGTTGGAGTCGAAATTGGCCATGCAGTCATGGGTGAACAGGGAATAAAGCAGGGGACTAAGTACACACCCCTGAGGGGCCCCAGTGTTAAGAATCAGCGTGGCAGACATGTTGTTGCCTACTCTTACCACCTGGAGGCGGCCAGTCAGGAAGTCCAGGATCCAGTTGCAGAGGGAGGTGGTTAGTCCCAGAGTCCTTAGCTTAGTGATGAGCTTCGTGGGCACTATAGTGTTGAACGCTGAGCTGTAGTCAATGAACAGCATTCTCACATAGGTGTTCCATTTGTCCAGGTGAGAAAGGGCAGTGTGGAGTGCAATTGAGATTGCATCGTCTGTGGATCTGTTGGGGCTGTATGCGAATTGGAGTGGGTCTAGGGTGTCCGGGAGGATGCTGTTAATGTGAGCCATGACCAGCCTTTCAAAGCACTTCATGGCTACCGACGTGAGTGCCACGGGGCGGTAATAATTCAGGCAGGTTACCTTCGCTTCCTTGGGCACTGGGACTATGGTGGTCTGCTTGAAACGTAGGTATTACAGACTCGGTCAGGGAGCGGTTGAAAATGTCAGTGAAGACACTTGACAGTTGGTCCACGCATGATTTGAGTACACGTCCTGATAATCCGTCTGGCCCAGCGGCTTTGTGAATGTTAACCTGTTCAAAGGTTTTGTTCACATCAGCTAGCGAGAGCGTTATCACACTGTCATCCAGAACAGCTGGTGCTCTCGTGCATGCTTCAGTGTTGCTTGCCTCGAAGCAAGCATAAAAGGTGTTTAGCTCATCTGGTAGGCTCGAGTCACTGGGCAGCTCGTGTCTGGGTTTCCCTTTGTAGTCCGTAATAGTTTTCAAGCCCTGCCACATCCGACGAGCGTCAGAGCCAATGTAGTAGGATTCAATCTTAATCCTGTATTGACGCTTTGCTTGTTTAATGGTTCCTCTGAGGGCATAGCAGAATTTCTTATCCTGTTAGGGCTAGGGGGCAGCATTGACACGGCTGGATAAAAAACATACCCGATTTAATCTGGTTACCACTCCTACTCAGTAACTAGAATATGCATATACTTATTACATATGGATAGAAAACACCCTAAATTTTCTAAAACTGTTTGAATGGTGTCTGTGAGTATAACAGAACTCAAATGGCAGGTCAAAACCTGAGAGATTCCTTTACAGGAAGTGGCCTGTCTGACCATTTGTTGAACTTCTTTTCCATCTCTATCATTTACTAAGGATCTCTGCTCTAACGTGACACTTCCCACGTCGTCCATAGGCGCTCAGAGCCCGGGAAAAAACAGAATGTCGTCATTCCAGCCCCAGGCTGAAACACATTATCGCCTTTCTCAAGTGGCCGATCAAGAGACACTAGCTTATGCGCGTGACCCCGACCTCCCCCGCCTTTGGGATTTTTTCCTCTGTTTGTCGAAAAGGAGATTCCCTGTCGGAATATTATCGCTTTTCTACGAGAAAAATGTCGTAAAAATTGATTTTAAACAGCGGTTGACATGCTTCGAAGTACGGTAATGGAATACTTAGAATTTTATTGTCACGAATTGCGCCAAGCGCGTGACACTTCTTTACTATTTCGGATAGTGTCTGGAACGCACGAACAAAACGCCGCTATTCGGATATAACGATGGATTATTTTGGACCAAACCAACATTTGTTATTGAAGTAGCTGTCCTGGGTGTGTATTCTGACGAAGACAACAAAAGGTAATGAAATTTTTATAATAGTAAATATGATTATGGTGAGTGCTAAACTTGCCGGGTGTCTAAATAGCGAGCCCGTGATGCCTGGGCTATGTACTTAGAATATTGCAAAATGTGGTTTCACCAAAAAGCTATTTTAAAATCAGACATATCGAGTGCATAGAGGAGGTCTGTATCTATAATTCTTAAAATAATTGTTATGCTTTTTGTGAACGTTTATCGTGAGTAATTTAGTAAAATGTTAGCGAATTCCCCGGAAGTTTGCGGGGGGTATGCTAGTTCTGAACGTCACATGCTAATGTAAAAAGCTGGTTTTTGATATAAATATGAACTTGATTGAACAAAACATGCATGTATTGTATAACATAATGTCCTAGGGTTGTCATCTGATGAAGATCATCAAAGGTGAGTGCTGCATTTAGCTGTCTTCTGGGTTTTGGTGACATTATATGCTGGCTTGAAAAATGGGTGTCTGATTATTTCTGGCTTGGTACTCTGCTGACATAATCTAATGTTTTGCTTTCGTTGTAAAGCCTTTTTGAAATCGGACAGTGTGGTTAGATTAACGAGAGTCTTATCTTTAAATGGCTGTAAAATAGTCATATGTTTGAGAAATTGAAGTAATAGGATTTTTAAGGTTTTGAAAATCGCGCCACAGGATAGCAGTGGCTGTTACGTAGGTGGGACGAATTCGTCCCGCCTAGCCTAGAGAGGTTATAAGCGTCCGGATTAGTCTCCCGCTCCTTGAAAGCAGCAGCTCTAGCCTTTAGCTCGATGCAGCTGTTGCCTGTAATCCATGGCTTCTGGTTGGGATATGTACGTACAGTCATTGTGGGGACGACGTAATCATTGCACTTATTGATGAAGCTGATGACTGAGGTGGTGTACTCCTCAATGCCATTGGATGAATCCCGGAACATAATCTAGTCTGAGCTAGCAAAACATTCCTGTAGTGTAGCATCCGCGTCATCTGACCACTTTCGTATTGAGCAAGTCACTGGTACTTCCTGCTTTAGTTTTTGCTTGTAAGCAGGAATCAGGAGGATATAATTATGGTCAGATTTGCCAAATGGAGGGCGGGGGAGAGCTTTGTATGCATCTCTGTGTGTGGAGTAAAGGTGGTCTAGGATTCTTTTCCCCCTGGTTGCACATGTGACATGCCGGGAAAAAAATGGGTTAAACGGATTTAAGTTTGCCTGCATTTAGTCCCCGGCCACTAAGAGCACTGTTTTTGGGTGAGCATTTTCTTCTTTGCTTATGGCCTTATAGAGTTGGTTGTGAGCAGTCTTAGTGCCAGCTTCGCTTGTGGTGATAAATAGACGGCTACGAATAATACAGATGAGAACTCGCTTGGTAGATAGTGTGGTCTACAGCTTATCTTAATACCTCAGGCGAGCAATACCTCGAGACTTCTTTAAAATGAGACATTGTGCACCAGCTGTTATTGACAAAAAGACACTCACACATCCACCCCTCGTCTTACCAGAGGTAGCATCTCTGTTCTGCCGGTGCATGGAAAATCCCGCTAGCTCTATATTGTCCGTATCTTCGTTCAGCCACGTCTCAGTGAAACATAAGATGTTACCGTTTTTAATGTCCCGTTGGTAGGATAATCTTAATCGTAGGTCATCAATTTTATTTTCCAATGATTGCACGTTAGCAAGAAGGATGGAAGGCAATGGGAGTTTACTTGTTCGCCTCCGGATTCTCAGAAGGATGCCTGATCTGCAGCCCTTTTTCCGGCGTCTTTTCTTCACGCAAAAGGTGTGGATCCGGGCCTGTTCCAGTGAAAACAAGATATCCTTCTCATCGGACTCGTTAAAGGAAAAGGTTTCTTCCAGTCCGCGGTGAGTAATCGCTTTTCTGATGTCCAGAAGTTATTTACGGTCACAAGAGACGGTAGCAGCAACATTATGTACCCAATAAGTTAAAAAATAAGTTACACAAAACACAAAAAAATAAAAAATAGCACAATTGGTTGGGAGAATGTAAAACGTCAGCCATGTTCTTCGGCGCCATCTTAGGCGGCATGAACGAGTCTTTGTGGTGCTTGTTGCTGTAATCAGGCTCACACAACACCACACACCCCTCAGAGAAGCATGTGATACTAGTCTGACTGCTATTACACACATGTTGACATGCGTACACACACACACACACACACACACACACACACACACACACACACACACACACACACCCACACACACACACACACACACACACACACACACACACACACACACACACACACACACACACACACACACACACACACACACGACTGATAGATGTAGAACTACAGTGGTGCTAAATGACCAGCACCATCTTGCGTTGTTTCCTCTCTAATATAAAGTATTGTGTGTGGTGTGTTTCCCATGAGATAAAGGATAAATAAGCAGTGCTTGACTTGGGCAGGAGCTCACTGGAGCTGAGTACCGGCACCTCAAGTTCTTTACTGCTTGAGCACCTGTTCCTCTTATAGGATATTAGCTCAAAAGTATTGTGGAGCTCCTGAACCTAAATATAAACAGTACCGCCACCCAAAACGAGTACCGGAACCAATTTCAGTCCAAGTCAAGCACTGTCAATAAGTCACACCACCGTGTGTGATGCCGCTGTTCACAGGGTGTTGTGTGATGCCTCTGTTCACAGGGTGTTGTGTGTGATGACTCTGTTCACAGGGTGTTGTGTGTGATGACTCTGTTCACAGGGTGTTGTGTGTGATGCCTCTGTTCACAGGGTGTTGTGTGATGCCTCTGTTCACAGGGTGTTGTGTTTGATGCCTCAACTCACAGGGTGTTGTGTGATGCCTCTGTTCACAGGGTGTTGTGTGTGATGCCTCTGTTCACAGGGTGTTGTGTGTGATGCCTCTGTTCACAGGGTGTTGTGTGTGATGCCTCTGTTCACAGGGTGTTGTGTGTGATGCCTCTGTTCACAGGGTGTTGTGTGTGATGCCTCTGTTCACAGGGTGTTGTGTGTGATGCCTCTGTTCACAGGGTGTTGTGTGATGCCTCTGTTCACAGGGTGTTGTGTGATGCCTCTGTTCACAGGGTGTTGTGTGTGATGCAACTGTTCACAGGGTGTTGTGTGTGATGCCTCTGTTCACAGGGTGTTGTGTGATGCCTCTGTTCACAGGGTGTTGTGTGATGCCTCTGTTCACAGGGTGTTGTGTGATGCCTCTGTTCACAGGGTGTTGTGTGATGCCTCTGTTCACAGGGTGTTGTGTGATGCCTCTGTTCACAGGGTGTTGTGTGATGCCTCTGTTCACAGGGTGTTGTGTGATGCCTCTGTTCACAGGGTGTTGTGTGATGCCTCTGTTCACAGGGTGTTGTGTGATGCCTCTGTTCACAGGGTGTTGTGTGATGCCTCTGTTCACAGGGTGTTGTGTTTGATGCCTCTGCTCACAGGGTGTTGTGTGTGATGCCTCTGTTCACAGGGTGTTGTGTGATGCCTCTGCTCACAGGGTGTTGTGTGTGATGCCTCTGTTCACAGGGTGTTGTGTGTGATGACTCTGTTCACAGGGTGTTGTGTGATGCCTCTGCTCACAGGGTGTTGTGTGTGATGCCTGTGTTCACAGGGTGTTGTGTGTGTGATGCCTCTGTTCACAGGGTGTTGTGTGTGTGATGCCTCTGTTCACAGGGTGTTGTGTGTGTGATGCCTCTGTTCACAGGGTGTTGTGTGTGTGATGCCTCTGTTCACAGGGTGTTGTGTTTGATGCCTCTGCTCACAGGGTGTTGTGTGTGATGCCTGTTCACAGGGTGTTGTGTGATGCCTCTGCTCACAGGGTGTTGTGTGTGATGCCTCTGTTCACAGGGTGTTGTGTGTGATGACTCTGTTCACAGGGTGTTGTGTGTGATGACTCTGTTCACAGGGTGTTGTGTGTGATGCCTCTGTTCACAGGGTGTTGTGTGTGATGCCTCTGTTCACAGGGTGTTGTGTGATGCCTCTGCTCACAGGGTGTTGTGTGTGATGCCTGTGTTCACAGGGTGTTGTGTGTGTGATGCCTCTGTTCACAGGGTGTTGTGTGTGTGATGCCTCTGTTCACAGGGTGTTGTGTGTGTGTGATGCCTCTGTTCACAGGGTGTTGTTTGTGATGCCTCTGTTCACAGGGTGTTGTGTGATGCCTCTGCTCACAGGGTGTTGTGTGTGATGCCTGTGTTCACAGGGTGTTGTGTGTGTGATGCCTCTGTTCACAGGGTGTTGTGTGTGTGATGCCTCTGTTCACAGGGTGTTGTGTGTGTGTGATGCCTCTGTTCACAGGGTGTTGTTTGTGATGCCTCTGTTCACAGGGTGTTGTGTGTGACGCCTCTGTTCACAGGGTGTTGTGTGATGCCTCTGCTCACAGGGTGTTGTTTGATGCCTCTGTTCACAGGGCATGTCACCTGTAGTCACTAGATGACCATGCTAAAGAGGACAAAAGTGTGAAAATGTATATAGAAAAGCACTTTAACTATTTGTTCGCCCAGTCTTCCTCAGATTTGATATGGCCAGAAGAAATGGCAGCAGTTTTATGGGCTCCTAACGAACTGTGCTATTATGTGGTTTTTCACATTATTTGTAACTTATTTTGTACATAATGTTTCTGCCACCGTGTCTTAATGCAAAAAATAGCTTCTGGATATCAGGACAGCGATCACTCACCTCGGATTAGACAAACGGTCGGTCTGTGCATATTTGTAAACAACAGCTGGTGCACGAAATCTGAGGAAGTCTCTAGATTTTGCTCACCTGAAGTAGAGTATATTGTGATAAATTGCTGGCCACACTACTTGCCTAGAGAGTTTTAGCTTTACTTTTCGTGGCTGTTTATTTACCACCAGACAAAAAAGTGGTCAGATGAAGCAGATGCTAATCTACAGGACTGTTTTGCTATCACAGACTGGAACGTGTTCCGGGATTCTTCCGATGGCATTGAGGAGTACACCACATCAGTCACTGGCTTTATCAATAAGTGCATCGAGGACGTCGTCCCAACAGTGACTCTACGTACATACCCCAACCAGAAGCCATGGATTACAGGCAACATTCGCACTGAGCTAAAGGGCAGAGCTGCCACTTTCAAGGTGCGGGACTCTAAACTGGAAGCTAACAAGAAATCCTGCTATTCCCTGCGACGAACCATCAAACAGGCAAAGTGTCAATACAGAGCTAAGAATTAATCATACTACACCGGCTCCGACGCTCGTCTTATGTGGCAGGGCTTGTAAACTATTACAGACTACAAAGGGAAGCACAGCCGCGAGCTTCCCAGTGACACAAGCCTACCATACGAGCTAAATCACTTCTATGCTCGCTTCGAGGCAAGCAACACTGAGGCATGCATGAGAGCATCAACTGTTCCGGACGACTGTGTGATCACGCTCTCCGTAGCCGACGTGAGTAAGACCTCACAAGACTGCGGGGCCAGACAGATTACCAGGACGTGTGCTCCGGGCATGTGCTGACCAAACTGGCAGGTGTCTTCACTGATATTTTCAACATGTCCCTGATTGAGTCTGTAATACCAACATGTTTCAAGCAGACCACCATAGTCCCTGTGCCCAAGAACACAAAGGCAACCTGCCTAAATGATTACAGACCCGTAGCACTCACGTCCGTAGCCATGAGGTGCTTTGAAAGGCTGGTCATGGCTCACATCAATACCATTATCCCAGAAACCCTAGACCCACTCCAATTTGCATACCGCCCAAACAGATCCACAGATGATGCAATCTCTATTGCACTCCTCACTGCCCTTTCCCACCTGGACAAAAGGAATGCTTATGTGAGAATGCTATTCATTGACTACAGCTCAGCGTTCAATACCATAGTACCCTCAAAGCTCATCACTAAGCTAAGGATCCTGGGACTAAACACCTCCCTCTGCATCTGGATCCTGGACTTCCTGACGGGCCGCCCAAAGTTGGTGAGGATAAGTAGCAACACATCTGGCACGCTGATCCTCGACACTGGAGCCCCCCAGGGGTGCGTTCTCAGTCCCCTCCTGTACTCCCTGTTCACCCACGACTGCATGGCCAGGCACGACTCCAACACCATCATTAAGTTTGCAGACGACACAACAGTGGCCTGATCACCGACAATGACGAGACAGCCTATAGGGAAGAGGTCAGAGACCTGGCCTGCTGGTGCCAGAATAACAACCTATCCCTCAACATAATCAAGACTAAGGAGATGATTGTGGACTACAGGAAAAGGATGACCGAGTACACCCCCATTCTCATCGACGGGGCTGTAGTGGAGCAGGTTGAGAGCTTCAAGTTCCTTGGTGTCCACATCACCAACAAACTAGAATGGTCCAAACACACCAACACAATCGTGAAGAGGGCACGACAAAGCCTATTCCCCCTCAGGAAACTAAAAAGATTTGGCATGGGTCCTGAGATCCTCAAAAGGTTCTACAGCTGCAAAATCGAGAGCATCCTGACTGGTTGCATCACTGCCTGGTACGGCAATTGCTCGGCCTCTGACCGCAAGGCACTACAGAGGGTTGTGCGTACGGCCCAGTACATCACTGGGGCTAAGCTGCCTGCCATTCAGGACCTCTACACCAGGAGTGTCAGAGGAAGGCCCTAAAAATTTTCAAAGACCCCAGCCACCCCAGTCATAGACTGTTCTCTCTACTACCGCTTTGCAACCAGTACCGAAGTGCCAAGTCTAGGACAAAAAGGCTTCTCAACAGTTTTTACCCCAAGCCATAAGACTTCTGAACAGGTAATCAAATGGCTACCCGGACTATTTGCATTGTGTGCCCCCCCAACCCCTCTTTTTACGCTGCTGCTACTCTCTGTTTATCATATATGCATAGTCACTTTAACTATACATTCATGTACATACTAGCTTAATTGGGCCGACCAACCAGTGCTCCCAAACATTGGCTAACCGGGCTATCTGCATTGTGTCCCGCCACCCACCACCCACCACCCGCCAACCCCTCTTTATCCTGTTGGGGATAGGGGGCAGTATTTGCACGGCCGGATAAAAAACGTGCCCGAATTAATCTGGTTATTACTACTGCCCAGAAACTAGAATATGCATATAATTGTTTGATTTGGATAGAAAACGCCCTAAAGTTTCTAAAACTGTTTGAATGGTGTCTGTGAGTATAACAGAACTCATATGGCAGGCAAAAACCTGAGAAGATTCCTTACAGGAAGTGCCCTCTCTGACCATTTCTTGGCCTTCTACACTCTCTTTATTGAAAACTGAGGATCTCTGCTGTAACGTGACACTTCCTACGGCTCCCATAGGCTCTCAGAAGGCGGCAGAACGGTGAATGATGCCTTTGCAGGCCATGGCTGAAAAACAGTAGCGCATTTGGATAGTGGTCGATCAGAGAACAATGAGACTGGGGGCGCGTGCACGAGCCATGTTTTTATTTTTTCGTCTTTGAACGAAAACAGGGTTTCCCGGTCGGAATATTATCGCTTTTTTACGAGAAAAATCACATAAAAATTGATTTTAAACAGCGGTTGACATGCTTCGAAGTACGGTAATGGAATATTTAGAATTTTTTTGTCACGAAACGCGTCGGGCGCGTAACCCTTCGTCACCCTTCGGATAGTGTCTTGAACGCACGAACAAAACAAAGGATATTTAAACTTAACTATGGATTATTTTGAACCAAACCAACATTTGTTATTGAAGTAGAAGTCCTGGGAGTGCATTCTGACGAAGAACAGCAAAGGTAATCCAATTTTTCTTATAGTAAATCGTAGTTTGGTGAGGGCCAAACTTGGTGGGTGTCAAAATAGCTAGCCCGTGATGGGGAGCTATCTACTCAGAATATTGCAAAATGTGCTTTTGCCGAAAAGCTATTTTAAAATCGGACATAGCGATTGCAAAAAGGAGTTCTATATCTATAATTCTTAAAATAATTGTTATGTTTTTTTGTGAACGTTTATCGTGAGTAATTTAGTAAATTCACCGGAAGTTTGCGGTGGGTATGCTAGTTCTGAATGTCACATGCTAATGTAAAAAGCTGGTTTTTGATATAAATATGAACTTGATTGAACAAAACATGCATGTATGGTATAACATAATGTCCTACGAGTGTCATCTGATGAAGATCATCAAAGGTTAGTGCTGCATTTAGCTGTGGTTTGGGTTTATGTGACATTATATGCTAGCTTGAAAAATGGATGTCTGATTATTTCTGGCTGGGTACTCTGCTGACATAATCTAATGTTTTGCTTTCGTTGTAAAGCCTTTTTGAAATCGGACAGTGTGGTTAGATTAACGAGAGTCTTGTCTTTAAAATGGTGTAAAATAGTCATATGTTTGAGAAATTGAAGTAATAGCATTTCTAAGGTATTTGAATATCGCGCCACGGGATTCCACTGGCTGTTGAGTAGGTGGGACGATTTCGTCCCACATACCCTAGAGAGGTTTTAAGCTACTGTTACTCTCTGTTCATCATATATGCATAGTCACTTTAACCATATCTACATGTACATACTACCTCAATCAGCCTGACCAACCGGTGTCTGTATGTAGCCTCACTACTTTTATAGCCTCGCTACTGTATATAGCCTCGCTACTGTTATTTTTCACTGTCTTTTTACTGTTGTTTTTATTTCTTTACTTACCTATTGTTCACCTAATACCTTTTTTGCACTATTGGTTAGAGCATGTAAGTAAGCATTTCACTGTAAGGTCTACACCTGTTGTATTCGGCGCACATGACAAATAAACTTGGATTTGATTTATATATTCAATTAAAACCTCAATAAAAATAACTAAAAAGTCTGATTTTCTACTTTAGAATAGTAATGTTCATAATTTCCCTGAGGGGTATATGGAGCCAGTCAGCCAGTAAGGTAGCCCTACAGGTTAGTCTGGGCAGTTTGGAGAAGTTTGGCCAGTTTGGAGAAGCTTGGCCAGTTTGGAGAAGCTTGGCCAGTTTGGAGAAGCTTGGCCAGTTTGGAGAAGCTTGGCCAGTTTGGAGAAGCTTGGCCAGTTTGGAGAAGCTTGGCCAGTTTGGAAAAGTTTGGCCGGTTTGGAGAAGTTTTGCCGGTTTGGAGAATGCTGCAGTGTTACTACATTCTTCTAAACTGAAAAGTTGTTGGATGAATAAACACAGTCAGAATAAGAGGTATTTACTCTCATTCAAAAGACATTCGACATATGCAGGGATTTCTCCTCTCTGTTTTCTGTTGTTTTTTTTTTATAGGGGAAGTCCAGGAAGAACCAGAGCAAAATGGTGGATTGTTTACAATGGTGATACATTTAGGTGAAGTAAGCATAACTTAGTGAGACTTAGCATGACATATGTAGGGTGGAACTGAGAGATGATGAAAATGACTGATAAGAGTCAAACATTTAGGGATGTTCAGTCACTAGTTCACATGAAGAAGGGAACAGAACATTAGTTTCCATTTCCATCAGATAAAGAGGGAAAAGGAGAGGAAAGGGGAGGGGAGAGTGGGGTGTGGTAATCAATGTTTAAAACCAACAGCCCATCCCCCTCTTCCTCACTCCCTCGCTCTCTCTTTCTCTGACTGTCCAACTCCTCGCACAACTTCGGTGAGTGAAAACTAAACCTAGTAAAACGTGTACCTGAGTGCCTCGCTGCTAAAATGCTTCAGTTTGTTTTATCTGTGTGTGTTTCTGATATGTTAGATGTGGCAAATTATACATTCTCATTGGGTGGTTTACCACATTTATTTGCAATTGTGTGTAGTTTAATGTTTTATAGTGATTAATACTTGACTGCAAAAATTTGAATGACTTCAGGGTGTGCTTTGCAACAGTTAGTAAGCGCCTGTCTGCATTGTTTGTGATCTTGAGTCAAGCTCTGCGGAGGGCGTAACTCTGTCTGCCTGTCCATTCAAACATGTGTGGGTGCTACTCAGAGCACTACGCAGTTCAGATGAAAGAATCTCTCTTCTCTTCCGCCTCCTCCCCTCTCTCTTCCTCCCTCAATCCTTCCATAGTGCAGAACACTACTACCTTCTATCCTCCACACCCCCCTCTCTCTCGCTCTCTCTTTCCTTCACTCTGTCCTTACCATAAGCTCTCTCTCCCCTCGCTCTGACCATTCTGTGAGTAGAGTGTGTTTCTAGTTATCAGATGGGCAGTCAGAGGGGTGGTAAGAAGGTGTGTCTGGTTGGATGCCTGCCGGTCCTGGGGCAGCTGACAGTGACTCAGAGACAGATCAGTGGAGTCCACCACAGTGACTGGAATTGTTCCTTACAACTATAATGTTGTGCTTACCATGTTCATACTATATGGTTGCTTCAGCGTCCTTATTTGACCACACTTACTGCAAGTCACTCTGGAGAGGAGGGTCAGCTAAATGAGGGATTTACATTACAGATGCTTCCTTAAACTCAGAAACTAGACTACGGGTAGGCAGAGAAAGAGAGAATAGAGAGAGCAACCTCCCTACATAGTGGCGAGGTATGTGAAGGGACAGAGTGAAGAGACACACCTTAACCAAACTAGATAGAAAGAGGGTGGAGACAGGTGAGGGGTGGGGGAGGTGCTGGGATTTCTGTTATTGTTTGCCTGAAATTACCAACGCGCCTTTCTGCCAATCCACCAATTTCCTCCCATCTGTCCTCCTGTCTATGTGTCTGTCCCTGTCTCTCTCTATACAGTATATATTATTTCTCTATTTCTCCTTAAAATCCCCCAGAGTTAATGAGAGAGACATGCAAGGGCGTTGGCTAGAGCCATGTCTGTTTGTGTTTAAACAACTCAGCCCCCTCTTCTCTTCCTTTCTCCCCTCCATTTCCGCCTCTCTCTCTCTTTCTCTCACCGCCTCTCTCCCTATGTCTCCATCTCTAACCTCTCTCCGCCTCTCTCCCTCTCTAATTACCTCTGTTGCGTTGCTCTCCATCTCTCCTCCCCCTCTCTTTCTCTTCCTCCCTTTGTGGTAGAGATGTAGAACTTGTTTGCAGTAGTGGGGAGTGGGGAGTGTGTAGTTTAGTCTTTGCTTCGTGTGCAACAACCGTTAATACTCTTTAAACCCTCTATTGAACCTGAACCTTGTGTTTAAACACGATTAAACCAGTGCCAACATGACTATTTCCCAGACATGTATGGAATGGTAACCCGGATGTAAGATAAAAATAGACTTGAATTGAATATGTCCCTTTAACTACGTTTCTGGGATTTCACATTTCAAAAAGTCAAATAAATAGATCAAATAATTCATATAATGTTGATAATATTAGATGTATTATACTGTGAATACAGAGTAACCAAACATTCCCCTCTCAAGGCGTGGACATCATGTCCACTAGCATCCTGCTATCATTAATAAAACTTTTTTTCTCTCTCTCTCTCTCTCTCTCTCTCTCTCAGTCACCATGTCACAGGTCCAGCAGGCTATGGCATTGCTCATCGCAGCCTTCCACAAGTACTCTGGCAAGGAGGGCGACAAGACGACCCTGAGCAAGGGAGAACTCAAAGATCTGCTCAACGCTGAGCTTGGAGAGATCATGGGGGTGAGTGGATCCTAGGAACAGTTCAGTTCAATCATGCTTTATTAGTAGCACGACCAAATACAATACTGCTAAAGACAGACACTATTGAAATATTGAATTTCTTGGAATATCACAAACACATGACCAGCCTCATCCAATAGAATAACTTAATCTCTCACACCTTTATAAACAAATACCAACTGTGTGGATTCTAGTTTTAACTTCTGAAATCAAAGTCTCACCCATTACCTCTCTCTCTCTCTGATCATTATAACAGAAAAACACTGACCAGGCAAAGGTTGACAAGATCTTCAAAGATCTGGACGCTAACTCAGATGGCAGTGTGGACTTCCAGGAGTACGTCACACTGGTGGCCTGCCTCACCATGATGTGCAATGAGTTCTTCAAAAAGAAGTGAAACAGCTCCCCCTGCCCACTCTCCACAGAACAGCAGCTCTTGCTCCATGAGTGAATTCATGATAAGATTAGCCAGATCCTCAATGCAGGTTCAGAGGGACAGAGATGCAGGTTTACACACATACACAGAAAAAGGGTTGGGTTGGTTATACACACCACACATAGACAGACAGGTGAAGGACACATACACTGACCTGTACACATACAGACATATAGGCTACAATCTCATTAGATGGAGAGGAAGCTCTTTGGTGTGTTTAAAGTGAAAAATGAAATAAACTATTTTAATATGTTTGGAAGAAAGCTGACGTATCATTTGTGCAGGTGTGTGTGTGTTTGTGCATGTGTGATTGGCTGTGTATGTCCTAAATAGGATACAGCAAGCAACATGAATCAAACATCAAACCTTTGTTTTCAGACACCTGGTGAAATAATACAATTTGTTGATTATGTCAACGTAAACCAAACATACAATGAAATTAGGGTATATGAGGCATCCCCTATATTTGACTACTTAATTACGTCACAATACTGTTATCTACTCCAGTGCCAGTAAGAATACAGGAAGTCAACTGTTACTGTGAAGGTCCAATAGAGCCACATATAGAACCATCTCCAAGATGAAGCTTCCTACCCAGCAACATGAAACAACAAAGATAATATCCTAATAATTATACTGTATCGCAGGTCTCCATATAGAACCATCTCCAAGATGAAGCTTCCTACCCAGCAACATGAAACAACAAAGATAATATCCTAATAATTATACTGTATCGCAGGTCTCCATATAGAACCATCTCCAAGATGAAGCTTCCTACCCAGCAACATGAAACAACAAAGATAATATCCTAATAATTATACTGTATCGCAGGTCTCCATAGAGAACCATCTCCAAGATGAAGCCTCCTACCCAGCAACATGAAACAACAAAGATAATATCCTAATAATTATACTGTATCGCAGGTCTCCATATAGAACCATCTCCAAGATGAAGCCTCCTACCCAGCAACATGAAACAACAAAGATAATATCCTAATAATTATACTGTATCGCAGGTCTCCATATAGAACCATCTCCAAGATGAAGCCTCCTACCCAGCAACATGAAACAACAAAGATAATATCCTAATAATTATACTGTATCGCAGGTCTCCATATAGAACCATCTCCAAGATGAAGCCTCCTACCCAGCAACATGAAACAACAAAGATAATATCCTAATAATTATACTGTATCGCAGGTCTCCATATAGAACCATCTCCAAGATGAAGCCTCCTACCCAGCAACATGAAACAACAAAGATAATATCCTAATAATTATACTGTATCGCAGGTCTCCATATAGAACCATCTCCAAGATGAAGCCTCCTACCCAGCAACATGAAACAACAAAGATAATATCCTAATAATTATACTGTATCGCAGGTCTCCATATAGAACCATCTCCAAGATGAAGCCTCCTACCCAGCAACATGAAACAACAAAGATAATATCCTAATAATTATACTGTATCGCAGGTCTCCATATAGAACCATCTCCAAGATGAAGCCTCCTACCCAGCAACATGAAACAACAAAGATAATATCCTAATAATTATACTGTATCACAGGTCTCCATATAGAACCATCTCCAAGATGAAGCTTCCTACCCAGCAACATGAAACAACAAAGATAATATCCTAATAATTATACTGTATCGCAGGTCTCCATATAGAACCATCTCCAAGATGAAGCCTCCTACCCAGCAACATGAAACAACAAAGATAATATCCTAATAATTATACTGTATCGCAGGTCTCCATAGAGAACCTATTGGACAGTACTGAAGATGAAAATTAAGATTAGCCATAGTCCAGCAATCGCCTAGTCTTAGATTTAATCTAAGACAAGGCTGCGTAAGGAAGTTTGTACATGTCTATCACCAGATGATCATCGCCGCGGGTCAGAGCAGGAAGGTAGGGGAAAGCAACAGCAGCAACATAAAAATAGTGCGTAAAGTAGCACGCAGTAGAAGGAAAGGTTGTTCAGGTGTCAGGAAGAGGTGTTCTGAGAGTGTGTGGCCATATGTTTCAAGCGTCTAAGATTAGGAGTGCTGATTTAGGATCATTTTTGCCTTTTTAGATCAATATGAATGATATTACTTGGACAGAGGGGGACCTGATCCTAGATCAGCACTCCTCCTCAGAGGCACGATACACACAGCCCCTGGTCACGCAGCCACTCGGTTGAATCTAACACATCTCTATGATGCATTAGTCTTGATCAGGGTTGGGGTCAATTCTACTGACATTCTAGTCTGAACTGAACTCCTATAGAGAGCCTCCCTGTCACATTCAACTGATGAGAATTGAAATTGATTGACACAACTCTGGTGTCAATAAAAGTAACATTTAGGCCTACAGTAATCCAGGGTACTTGATATGTGAGAGTGAGACTAGAAGGTGGAGGTTGTTGTGCTCCAGCCCAGTGCAGAGGAGACCGACAGGGCCGAGTGAGGCCAGGAAAGAGTGAGGCTGTTCTGAGCTGAGCTCTTGGTTGTTCTCTCAACCATCAAGGTTTCGGCCAGAACATCTCAGCAGAGCCACCAGTGGGTTCTCATTACTGTTGTGTGTGTGTGTGTGTGTGTGTGTGTGTGTGTGTGTGTGTGTGTGTGTGTGTGTGTGTGTGTGTGTGTGTGTGTGTGTGTGTGTGTGTGTGTGTGTGTGTGTGTGTGTGTGTGTGTGTGTGTGTGTGTGTGTGTGTGTTCATTTTACAGAGTAGGTTGATTGAGAACACACTGTATTTTATATGGCAACGATTCCTTCTAGGCCTTCACCAGTTCTTGTGATGATTGAAAAGACAGGGGGCATTCAGGGACATTCAAATCAAATCAAATGTATTTATATAGCCCTTCTTACATCAGCTGATATATCAAAGTACTGTACAGAAACCCAGCCTAAAACCCCAAACAGCAAGCAATGCAGGTGTAGAAGGGACATTCACCATCAGACCATAGGAGCTTGTGTTGGGATTCAATACTCTTCACAATCAACAACATACACAGATAGATTGGCCAAACACATACGTCTGAGACATGTGACCATCAGTTTTATTAATTTATTAATGTGGTCTGTCCAGAGGAAGGAGGACATAGGCAGTGGACATATTTTCATGGAGGTCAATACTTGTCATACTGGGAAACGAATTAGCATACGCTCCGTGGCAGTGGGCAGGCAAAGAATGCCACGAACTTTTCCATTGGCTGAGGCAGTGAGTAGGCGGAGGTTGGAATGAGAGGGTTCCTGTAAGAGCCTATCAGAGTGCAAGACAGTGGGGTGTGTGTGGGGGAGAAGTAGAACAGTCTCTCATCATGTGAGAGCCCAAAGGCACACACACACACATGCTCCTCACCATGGAAACGCTTCTCACCTCTGGGTCGTCGTGGAGACACTCATCACCTGGACAGTAGACTCCGCCCTGCATAAACCGGAATTATATAGTTTAACCAATCAGACACCTTGTCGGCTGGATGGAATAAGGAAGTAATCTGCATAGGTTAATCCTAATCCACAGACAAAGGCAGTTTTTCGGCAGGCTGGGCTCGTCTGGCTGGGTCTGTGGGATTGATCCACCAAAGACAGTCTATTGGAAGATACCCAGAATCTATTTCTCCAATAGGAATCCCAGATCACGCTTGTGACAGCAGCACATGGATCTAATCTTCCTCTCTCCCATTGACCTCAATACAACCACATGGTGATCTGTTCAACTACCCATGTTCTGTAGTTGTTCATGGAAGTAATTGTTGGTTGTGCCTCTAAATTGAAACCCTCTCTGACTCTCTACCCACTACAGGTAGTGACCAGCTTTTGCACAGAAGGCTGTAGTGAATGGAGGTGGATGGAAGCGCCTTTGATGTGGTTTAGATAATCTAATGTTTGCTTTTGGCTGTCTGGTGACAAGGAGGCTATTTTTGGTCAGTCATGTTCGGCAGTGTGAAGAAAATCATCTCTCTGTTTGAGACTCGACGGCAGCCTCGCCCCCTCTCTCTACCTCCTTCCCTCCCACCATCTCTCTCTCCATCTCTACCTCCTTCCCTCCTTCCATCTCTCTCTCCATCTCTACCTCCTTCCCTGCCTCCATCTCTATCTCCATCTCTACCTCCTTCCCTCCTTCCATCTCTCTCTCCATCTCTACCTCCTTCCCTGCCTCCATCTCTCTCTTCATCTCTTCCCCTATCCCTCCCTTCCTCCCTATCCCCTCTCAGGTCCAATAAAAAAGCCCCCCAGTCCCGCTTAAAGAGACACTCTTCTCCTTCTGCCTCCCTCTCCGGCTGCCCTTCCCCTTCCTCCTTCTCCGGCTGCCCTTCCTCTCTCTACCCCCAGACCAAAGCCAGACCCCCCCTTACCCCCCCACCTGTCCACCAACCACTACAACTTCCTGCTAGATGGAGAGTAGGAGAAGAAGGCAGGAAGGGAGTGAGTGATACGGGTTGGGGTCATGGAGGGCTGAGAGGTCGTGGGGGGGTCAGGGTTAGGGACTCATGGCCGAGCGGACGTCAGGAGCTTCAGATGAGGAACCAAACATCTGTCACCATGGAGATTCCACAACACTTTAGGACCGCAACTAAACCTCAACAACAGACCACTACTCAACCCCAACCTCAACTCCAGACCACTATTCAACCCCAACCCCAGACCACTACTCAACCCCAGACCACTACTCAACCCCAACCCCAGACCACTACTCAACCCCAACCCCAGACCACTACTCAACCCCAACCCCAGACCACTACTCAACCCCAACGTCAACCCCAGACCACTGTTCAACCCCAACCTCAACCACAGACCACTACTCAACCCCAATATCAACAGCAGACCACTATTCAACCCCAATGTCAACCCCAGACCACTACTCAACCCCAACCGCAGACCACTATTCAACCCCAGACCACTACTCAACCTGAACATCAACCACAGACCACTACTAAACTCCAGACCACTACTCAACCCCAACCTCAACCGCAGACCACTACTCAACCCCAGACCAATACTCAACCCCAACCTCAACCGCAGACCACTATTCAACCCCAGACCACTACTCAACCCGAACATCAACCGCAGACCACTACTCAACCCCAGACCAATACTCAACCCCAGATCACTACTCAACCCCAGACCACTACTCAACCCCAACATCAACCGCAGACCACTACTAAACTCCAGACCACTACTCAACCCCAACCTCAACCGCAGACCACTACTCAACCCCAGACCAATACTCAACCAAAACCTCAACAGCAGACTACTTCTAAGTCTCAACCTCAACCCCAGACCCAGACCACTACTCAACCCCAACCTCAACACCAGACCCTGGCCCCGCTCCCATCCTGGCCGCTGTGTCTGAAGGGTACACCTTCTGTCCGGAACGCTGAGGCAGCCTTCCTGTCCCTGCTGCTCTTCTGCCACAGGTAACCATGGAAATGGCCTGGCCATTTGTTGTCGGGAGGTGACTGTGTTCAGGAATAGACATCAATGTGAACCATGTGCACTAAGACACAATCTCCTTTGTTTTTGTTGTTGCAGTGGCTCCAGTAGCAGTAAGATTGCAATTGACAACAAGATTGAGCAAGCCATGGTAGGACAGTGTGTTTACGGTTATAGTGTCTGTAATGTGTTGTATTGAAGGACTTGGTGAAGACCCATCTGTTGCTGGAAGAATTGTGACATACATTTGATGATATGCTATAATGACATGTTGTATATTGCTGTAGGACTTGGTGAAGAGCCACCTGATGCTGGCTGTGAGAGAGGAGATGGAGCTACTGAGGAAGCGGATCAACCAGCTGTCAGAGAGGAACGCCCAGCTGGAGAGAGCGAACTACATACTGAGAGCACTGAGAGACAGACAGAGACACTAACGCACACATCCACGCACACACCCACGTACACACTCGCATACACAGAGAGAAGCTAACAGTATTAGTACATGCCTTTCATGTTCTATTTAAATGGGTGTTTTGAATAATCCTGTAAAATGTGTATTTATATTTAACCTTTATGTACCCAGGCGAGTCAAGAACAAATTCTTATTTACAATGACAGCATGGCTATGATGATGATGGTGATGATGATGTAGTCTCGTGTAATGATGATGCTGTAGTCTATAACGTTCCACTTAGCCTATTCCATGTCGTGTGCCAATGGTAGTTAATGAGTGGAATGTTAGCTAAACGGAGACTGGTAACCAGGCTAATGAAGAGGGGTTCTGAAAGAGAACGTGTGAAATGTGCATATTCTGTAATTCTGCAACAACAAAAAATATGAGTCAAATAAATAACTGTTACTAAAGAAGAGTTTGACTTGTGCCGTAGAGTCCACCACTTACACAAGCACACACAATGTAACATGCACGCCAAGGGGCGCCATTGTATAATTTCCTACTAACGAAGAAACCGGAAGTGTGATTGTTTCGTTCTGTAGAAGGTGTTATGGCGGCGCCAGTGGAGGGAATTTCAAAAGTGAGCAGATCCTGCTAAATAGAGTCAATCTATCCTCATGTATTAACAGTGAAAAAACTACAAGAAACGCGTGAGCTCAGCTGTCATTCGTGGCATTTCCTCATAACAGTAAACTGAGAATAAACGACATGATTGAATTTGCATAGCTTTAGTTAACGTTAGCTAGCTAATTAGCCAAACAAACCCTATACCGTTAGCTGGCTAATAGTACAACAAGTAAAGTTAGCTGGCTAACTGACTGGTGAACTTTCTAGCATGTCTGCTGTCGTCGTTAGCTAGCTAGCTGGCTGTGTGCTGAAAGTTCCCACAGTGAATGGAATCTAGCTAGAGATCTAACGTTAGCTAGATAACGTCACATCGTCATATCTGGTTGGAAGTGTAAAGTTAACGTTATTCAACCTACGCTACAGATCCAACAATGGTAAGGGACTGGGTTGGGCATAGGACTCAATGTGTTAAGTTTGCTCCATCGGTTAGGTTAGGGGGTGTTAAAGTTAGGCAAAGTGATAATGTAACTGACATTCAGAACCATACAAAATATTCTGGTCGTTGACTGCCTTGTATCTTACCTAACATCAGTAACAGAGCCGTCACCCAAAGATAAAGACCCAGACTGGTGACCTAAGATGACCAGAGTAGGTCCCCTGCAGCAGCGTCCTCTAGCAGGGTGCAGTGACCCAGACATCCAGCTGGTCCCCCTGCCTGCCCCGGTGCCCCTGGTCCCCGCTAGCCTCCTGCGGTGCCCGGAACTGGACCTGTCTCTCCCCCTCAGCCCAGACCCGCCACGGCTCAACCCGGCTAGCCTGCTGAGAGGACGCAGGCACCGGCAGGTCAGTCTGACACATACACACACTGACGGACAGTCACAGATGGTGCTTTTCTCAGTTGTCAAGACAGCTGTAGAAATGATGAGAGATCTGTGTGTGTCGGTCTGTGTTTTTGGAGAGACATCACTGAAGTGTGTGTCCCTGACTCTACAGGTGCGATTTGCCTCCGAGGAGCCTGTGGTTGTCACGTTGATAGCAGAGCCTAGCAAAGACCCTCCACCTTGGCAATGCCCTGGACACTCCAGCAGTTACTCAAAGGGGAAAAGACTCCATGGTAACTAACCCTCCTGGTCTGGAGTCTGATGTACTCATGTTCCCCTGCACAGGAGTTGCATGCATCAACCAATGGTTGTGTGCCATGTCATCGACTGTGCCGTCGCACCAGATTGCTATAACATGTGATGTGGTTAGGCTGATTCGTAAAATACCTATCCAGGTGTTATAAGATCTGGCATGAGTCAGCGATGTCTGAGCTGGTCAATATCTCTTCCTGTATTCCTCCCATAGGTGGAGATCTGCGTTGGAGGGCAAGGTCAACAACCAATGAGGAGGCTCCCTGTGAGGAGAGGGGTGGCAGCCTCCCTGAAGGGGCGGAGTTAAATACTACTCTGGCTCTGATGGCTGAGCTAGTTAACGTGGCAGGGGCAGAGTTTAACTCCCAGAAGGCCGTGCAGGAGCAACTACAGAAGTCAGACAGAACCAAGAACAGCATCAGCGCCCGGGCTACAGAGGGTAGCACATTAAACACACACATGCAGACATAAATACAAACACACACACACACACACACAGAAACACACACATGCAGACATAAACACACACAGAAACACACACATGCAGACATAAACACACACAAAAACACACATATGCAGACATAAACACACACACAGAAACACACCCATGCAGACACAGAAACACACATGCAGACATAAACACACACATAAACATACACATGTAGACATAAATACACACCACACACTAACTGCGAGTATGTCCTGTCTGTCTATAGGGGTGAACGTCCCTCCATCCCAGCACCTCTACAGGGCATTGGTCAGTGTGAATGTGGAGGAGGAGGAGCTTATCAGCCAGGCTCTACGTGACAGGCTTCAGCTGGTCTCGCCCACATGCAGCCATGGCAACAAGGCAGGTCCCTCTCACTGACCCCATCAGATTGTGTGTGTGTGTGTGTGTGTGTGTGTGTGTGTGTGTGTGTGTGTGTAAGTAATATGTAAATAAAGGTGTGTGTAGAGCGAAAACACTCATGACCTGCAACTAGTCCATAACTGTATTTGTAATCCGTGTGTGAGCAGAACGAGGACAGTCCTGACCTGCAGGTTTTCTTCAGGGGGGATCTGCTGAGAGAGAAGCCCCTCCTACCAGGGGAGGAGATTACCATACCACGCCCCCAGCCCATCCCACGCCCCGCAGACACAACCTTCGACCTCTACCGCAGACACACATGCTGGGAGGCTGGACCCTGACACACACACACACTTACTCTGAACCTCTAGACTGAAAGGCCCTGTCCCAAAACTTAAGAAAAGCATTACCCCTTCTTTCCCTCCCTACCTCTGTCATTCTTGGATGTAAATATTGTATTTGAAACTAATTGAAGATATTAAAGGAATGAACCTGTATCATGTTGATGAGCGATCTTTACTACTTGCGTGTGTGCTTGAGCCTTGGTTTGTGTTTGCTTGCATGTGTGTATGAGTTGTGGGCTTTGGAGAGCGAGGGAGGAGGTAGTGGTGGTAGAAGGATGAAGAGGTGAGGGAGAGATTGTCCAGGGATCGAAGACGGCTGCGAGGTGAGTACACAGCTTCAATTCACACTGCTGGGTGTGTTGTGTTTGTAACGGGGGTATAGAGAGTAATAGTAATGGTGTCTCTTGTAGGCACTACGGAAGCTAACTCTGCCATGGCTTGTTGGCCAAAGCCTATGGGGACATGTATGGGTTTTCTGGAGGGTTTGGGGATAAATGCCGAACCATTTATGTAATTAAAACAAGCACGATTGCATTATCAAATCAAAGTTTGCTTGTCACGTGCGCCGAATACAACAGTGAAATGCTTACTTGCCGGCCCTAACCAACAGTGCCATTTTTAAGTAAAAAATAGGTATTAGGTGAACAATAAATAAGTAAAAAAACAAACATTTTTAAACAGTAAAAGGACAGTGAAATAACAGTAGCGAGGCTATATACAGTAGCGAGGCTATAACTCATACATGTAATGTTAACTGACTGATATTCTATGTATGAGATCCCCTGAGCCTGTGTTAACCTCAGACCTTATTTTCTGCATTTATCCCAAAACGCTATTCTTTCCCCATTCATTTCCCCCATGGGAATGGCTGAACGAATCAGAGGTCAGAGTGTGTTTATTATGTACTGTTGGTGTGTGTAACACATTGGTGTAACAGGGAGTTTTGTGTTGGTGTGTGATTGCTAACATCGAGCAAGTCCTTTCCCTACCACAGGATAGACATGTTTCAGTGGTGGGAACAATTCTATAATTTTGTGGAAATGGTACTCCATCTCCCAGATTAACTCAATTGAAATGGAATTGATCCCAAATCCCCTAGATATGTTGTTTTATATCTCCTAGATGTGTGGTGTTTTATATCTTCTAGATGTGTGGTTCAGGACCATCTCCAGTTAGAATCCATCAGCCTACGTCACCCTGTGCTGTAACCTGGGTGATATAGACCATCCACACTTTCTCTCTCACACGCACACACAGGCACACTTGTACCATCTCAGCTCATCTCTCTCTCTCTCACACACCTCCCAGTCTCTGAGACCTGGACATCTCTCTCTCGCTCACACTCCCCCCAGTCTCTGAGACCCGGGCATCTCTTTCTCTCTCACACCCCCACCCCCAGTCTCTGAGACCCGGGCATCTCTCTCTGACCATGGACGTGTCAGCGCTGGGCAGTGGGAGCAGCTGTTCAGAGGATTGTGTGGTAGGGTCTGGCTGTCTGGAGGACTGTGGGAACCAGAGTGACCGGACTGACTGGGAATGGGAGGACTTCAGTGGGGCTGAGCTGGTGTGTGTGACAGCTGTGTGTGTGCTGCTGCTGGCCATGGGCATCACAGGAAATATGTTAACCATCCTGGTAGTTTGGCTCCGGCCACACCTGAGAAGCACCACCTACCTCTACCTGAGTAGTATGGCCGTCTCCGACCTCCTCATACTGCTTCTGATGCCTTTAGATCTGTACTACAAGGTAAGGGGGAGTCTCTCTCTGGCTGTGGAGGTTCCCTCCCTGGGGGTTAGCTAGCTGATACTGCGTGTGTGTTATTTCTGTTTCTCTCTCCCTAGCTGTGGAGGTTCTGGCCCTGGGGGTTAGACGATATAGTGTCTGAGCTGGGTTGTGTGTGTGTGTGTAACCTATCTGTGTGTCCGTCCCTCTAGCTGTGGAGGTTCCGGCCCTGGGATCTGGGTGATACAGTGTGTAAGCTGAGTGTGTTCGTCAGTGAGAGTTGTACCTACTCCTCCATCCTCCACATCACCGCCCTTTCTCTGGAGCGCTACCTCGCTGTCTGTCGACCACTCACAGCCAAGACCCTGGTCACACGGACCCGCGTCCGCACTCTCATTGGCTGCCTGTGGGTTGTGGCCGTAATCAGCGCCGGGCCGGTGTTTGCTATGGTAGGGGTAGAGGAGCTGGGGGGAGGAGAGGGGGAGAGCGAGTGTCGCTGTACGGACTACGCCGTCTCCTCAGGCCTGCTGGGGGCCATGATGTGGCTCTCCAACCTCTACTTCCTGGTGCCGCTGGGCATTCTGGGAGTTGTGTATGGCCTGATCGGCAGGAAGCTATGGCTCCGCCCACAACGCAGCAGCCGAGACCGCGCCCAGCGACACACCATCAAGATGCTAGGTGAGGCTGTGAGAGAGGCTCTGTATTTTAAAGTTACTTTGATTTACTGGTTTGGGCCTCAGCAATACTACAGCTAAGCAGCTATTGTGAACCAACTATATCACACATACAGTAATAATGAGTTGTAATTTCAACTCTCTGTCGCTCCATCCCATATTCTCCTCTCTCTCTAGGGATGATCGTGCTGGCGTTTGTTCTGTGTTGGCTGCCATTCCACGTTGGTCGGACGTTGTTCTCTGTGACGCTGGGCTCCAGCGCTGATATGTACTACATCTCTCAGTACTTTAACCTGGTCTCCTTTGTGTTGTTCTACCTCAGTGCTGCTGTCAACCCTATCCTCTACAACACCATGTCAGCACGCTACCGCCACGCTGTCCGCAGCCTGCTGCGCTCACACACACCCCGCTCCCCGCTCCCCCGCCACCCCCCCACCCTCACGCCACAACACTCTACCACCCACCCTGTAACTCACACACACCCCGCTCCCTCCACCCCCCACAACACTCTCACCACCACCCTGTAACTCACACACACACCCGCTCCCTCCACCCCCCACAACTCTACCACCACCCTGTAACTCACACACACACCACTCCCTCCACCCCCCACAACTCTACCACCACCCTGTAACTCACACACACACCACTCCCTCCACCCCCCACAACACTCTACCACCACCCTGTAACTCACACACACACACCGCTCCCTCCACCCCCCACAACACTCTACCACCACCCTGTAACTCACACACACACACCCGCTCCCTCCACCCCCCACAACACTCTACCACCACCCTGTAACTCACACACACACCACTCCCTCCACCCCCCACAACACACACACACACACCACTCCCTCCACCCCCCACAACACTCTACCACCACCCTGTAACTCACACACACCCCTCCCTCCACAACACTCTACCACCACCCTGTAACTCACACACACACACACCGCTCCCTCCACCCCCCACAACACTCTACCACCACCCTGTAACTCACACACACACCACTCCCTCCACCCCCCACAACACTCTACCACCACCCTTTAACTCACACACACAACACTCCCTCCACCCCCCACAACGCTCTACCACCACCCTGTAACTCACACACCACTCCCTCCACCCCCCACTCACGCCACAACACTCTACCACCACCCTGTAACTCACGGACACACACACAGAAAACCTTGGAGATGGATGGAGGAATAAACTTTGTTTAGAGGCACATTGTCTTTAGTGAGACATATTGTCAGAATTATTGTATAATATTTGATTCATATTTGCCATTTTGATGACTGTTGGTTCTAAACCCCTGAAGGTGTGTGTGTTCTCAGAGTGATGTGTAATAAACTAATTCCAGCCTTTTGTCTTTGTGGTACTTTAGCTCTGGTCTGTGTGTGTTTGTGTGTCACCATGGTGACTGGTGAAGGTAAGAATGGCCCCTGGGGAGTATTGGCGGGTTGGGAGATTGATTAGAGGGGGTTACTGGGATTATTGGTTAATGTGAGGGAGGGAGGGATGTAAGGTGTGTGTGTAGCAGTAGGAGGTTGCAGCCTTTGAGTTGACAGCGTGCTCAGAGTTATACTCTGTCTCATCACAGACTGACTGATTTAGCAGACTTGACACCTGCAAGCCCACCCACCCCACTCTCACACTCACACAGCTCCTGGGAAGCTCTTGGGAGCCCCCCATTCTAGGAAATCAGTGACATCAATTAACAAGGGAGACAAGGACACCAGTGGCTACTGCAAATCTCCAGGCTCAGATCTGAATATCACAGTAAAGTTTTTAATAAAGGCCCTTTTTTCACATCACAGTACAACATATTCAGTCCTCTACTGTGCATTTGAGTATTTTGTATTAATGTACATTTTTGAATTTGTGTTACATCTAATCTAAATAAAACATTTGACTGATAATAAACCCTGCACTCTTCATTTGATTCACTTTCTTTCATGACCGACTCACTCAACCTGTCATGATGGAGAGAGAATGAAAGAGAAAGAATCTGAAATGTGTCTTTATATTGTGTGTATCTTGGGCTCTGTGTTTCAGAGTAGAGTTCATATTCAGCCCATCCATCCCCCTCTACCTGCCTAGCACCATCATGGCACACTTGTCTTCTAGCCTCTGCTATCCTTCATGCTTCCATTCTACTATACCTCTCAGGAGGAGAGCTGATAGATCTGGTATCAGGCCAATGGAACTTGACCCAAACAATGGAAATACATTGTCCCCCAGCAAAATTAGTTGACATTTTGGCTATTGTTTATATATGTATTTTACACCATGTTGTGGTAAAAATCAGAACATAATACTTGTATGGATGTCAACCCCAAGACGTGTCCATATCATCATCACCAATCAACTGCATTGCAGTTAAAAAACAACTTTGGCTACCACCACTGACTTTCGTGTGCTAACTATACTACCAGCTTATACGAACAGGAGTTGGAATTTAAGTCACTTTTTCTAAACCTGAAAAGGAACAATTTCTAAATGTTATGCAGCGAAAACAACCAAATATATCCAAATTGGACATTCGTAAGCCTGTTGAGGGCCTGTTACAGTACATCAATCATGACCAGTGGCGACCCGTCATTCAGGGCAGGTGGGGCTTAGCATTTTTTGCAAAAGAAATGGGCGAGCTTGCCTGTTTTGCATGTTATTTTGGCATTAATACGTGTCACATATCAGTTTGCAAACAATGTAAAAATAAATATACATATAATTGAGTTAATAAAGCCGCATACAAACAGGTAGCTCCAAAATGCAGGTGTTTCAGCCTAGCTCAGTCCTTTCTGTAGTGGTGGGGCAGGCCAGCAGAAAATAGGAGCATTGCACCGTGATTGGCTCAGCATTGCACAGTGATTGGCTCAGTGTTCTGTCACTCATGGAGATACAAAAGGTGGGTGACAGTAAGGGTAGACATCAATAATGTGAGCCCTTTGGGTGCTGCATAGAGTTACATTAGATGTGCCCTTCCAAGAAGGCTCACGGTCATTGGCCACAGAAATTACGTCAAATCACGTTATATGTACAGTAGCTTTGATTGGACTGATCATGTCAACGTCTTACTTTCACAATCTTAGCTTGCAGTCATCATCATGAATCAAGTCTACTGGCAAATCCTTTTTAATCCTTGTCATATGAAGATAAATAATGAAGAGAAAATATACAGTGCCTTGCGAAAGTATTCGGCCCCCTTGAACTTTTCGACCTTTTGCCACATTTCAGGCTTCAAACATAAAGATATAAAACTGTAGTTTTTTGTGAAGAATCAACAACAAGTGGGACACAATCATGAAGTGGGACGACATTTATTGGATATTTCAAACTTTTTTAACAAATAAAAAACTGAAAAATTGGGCGTGCAAAATTATTCAGCCCCTTTACTTTCAGTGCAGCAAACTCTCTCCAGAAGTTCAGTGAGGATCTCTGAATGATCCAATGTTGACCTAAATGACTAATGATGATAAATAGAATTCGCCTGTGTGTAATCAAGTCTCCGTATAAATGCACCTGCTCTGTGATAATCTCAGAGGTCCGTTTAAAGCGCAGAGAGCATCATGAAGAACAAGGAACACACCAGGCAGGTCCGAGATACTGTTGTGGAGAAGTTTAAAGCCGGATTTGGATACAAAAAGATTTCCCAAGCTTTAAACATCCCAAGGAGCACTGTGCAAGCGATAATATTGAAATGGAAGGAGTATCAGACCACTGCAAATCTACGAAGACCCGGCCGTCCCTCTAAACTTTCAGCTCATACAAGGAGAAGACTGATCAGAGATGCAGCCAAGAGGCCCATGATCACTCTGGATGAATTGCAGAGATCTACAGCTGAGGTGGGAGACTCTGTCCATAGGACAACAATCAGTCGTATACTGCACAAATCTGGCCTTTATGGAAGAGTGGCAAGAAGAAAGCCATTTCTTAAAGATATCCATAAAAAGTGTCGTTTAAAGTTTGCCACTAGCCACCTGGGAGACACACCAAACATGTGGAAGAAGGTGCTCTGGTCAGATGAAACCAAAATTGAACCTTTTGACAACAATGCAAAACGTTATGTTTGGCGTAAAAGCAACACAGCTCATCACCCTGAACACATCATCCCCACTGTCAAACATGGTGGTGGCAGCATCATGGTTTGGGCCTGCTTTTCTTCAGCAGGGGCAGGGAAGATGGTTAAAATTGATGGGAAGATGGATGGAGCCAAATACAGGACCATTCTGGAAGAAAACCTGATGGAGTCTGCAAAAGACCTGAGACTGGGACGGAGATTTGTCTTCCAACAAGACAATGATCCAAAACATAAAGCAAAATCTACAATGGAATGGTTCACAAATAAACATATCCAGGTGTTAGAATGGCCATGTCAAAGTCCATACCTGAATCCAATCGAGAATCTGTGGAAAGAACTGAAAACTGCTGTTCACAAACACTCTCCATCCAACCTCACTGAGCTCGAGCTGTTTTGCAAGGAGGAATGGGCAAAAATGTCAGTCTCTCGATGTGCAAAACTGATAGAGACATACCCCAAGCGACTTACAGCTGTAATCGCAGCAAAAGGTGGCGCTACAAAGTATTAACTTAAGGGGGCTGAATAATTTTGCACGCCCAATTTTTCCGTTTTTTATTTGTTAAAAAGGTTTGAAATATCCAATAAATTTCGTTCCACTTCATAATTGTGTCCCACTTGTTGTTGATTCTTCACAAAAAAATTACAGTTTTATATCTTTATGTTTGAAGCCTGAAATGTGGCAAAAGGTCGAAAAGTTCAAGGGGGCCGAATACTTTCACAAGGCACTGTAGATAAAACGTATCGGTGCTCATCGGCCATTGGACATAAATATTACACAACAATTTGGAGATCGCAAATTCAACAATGAGTGGTTTGTAAGGTATTGGTGACAGTGACTAACTGCAAGCATTGCAACTGGGAAGTCGGGAATAATACATTTTGAACAGTCATTCAACTCGGAATTGTAAATCCGGCATCTTTCTCTTTGATGACAAAATTTGCCCACGAAGGACCGGTGCGCCACTTTCCTGTTCAAGCACGTCACAACAACGTCAGTCCAGAAATGTCTCATGCTGCTTCATAAATGATGTAAGATGCCAGAGAGAATTGTATACTGTAGCTAAGAAAGTAATACTAGTATACGTAAGTGTATGTTGTGTAGTAAGCTGTTAGTAGCCCATGTGCCTTAATAATTTGGTCTATTTTCACCAACACGGTATTGTAAACACATCGTTCGTGGCCGGTGTGTGCTTGTTTGCAAACTTTTTGTGCATAGCTTGACAGTGCTCCTGATAGTAGTACACTGTAAGAACAGCCCATGTTCTGAATTCTGTTGCTGTTCATTTCAAAAGTGCTGAACAAATAGGTATATTGACCACGTCTGTCCTAGCTCGCTCATTCATGTCTTAATCGAAGTTACGGATTGCCTCATATCCGCTTGTCCTCCCCTTATGCCATAGCTTGTACTGTACATCTCAATTGTCAGTAGAAACCACATTTGTTTAAGCAAGTCAGCCATATCAGCTATGTTTTTTTAAAAGGCAGTAAATGAGAGGGATAGATCCCGATGAGAACACACAGATTCACACACAAGGCTTGCCATACATCAATCATTACTGGAGTGACCACCCTCTTAGAATCTTACCTGTGAAGGCCTCTGTAACCTTGCAACTTCACAGTTTCGTTTCAAGTTTTAATGTCACATGCTCAAGTACAGTGAAATTACTTTCTTGCAAACTGAAAACCCAACAATGCAATAATCAATAACAATGTAATACTAGAAAAAACACATGAGAAATAAGAACACAATAAGTAAGTAAGCATATTATATACAGGGTCAGTTTATACTGTAAGATCAACAGAGTAGCAACAGGTTGTATGTGAGTGCGTGTGGGGGTGTGTAGAGTCAGTATAAATGTATGTGCACATTATGTGTAAGTGAGCAGGTGATGGAGTGAGTGAGTGAGTGTATGTGTGTTGGAGTGACAGTGTGTGAGTGTGTAGGGCCCTGTGAGTGTGCATAGAGACAGTGCAAAAATAAGCGCTCAATAAAGATACAAGGTTAACTCAGATAGTCCATGTAGCTATTTTGTTATCTATTTATCAGTCATATTGCTTGGGGATAGAAGCTGTTCAGGAACCTGTTGGTGTCAGACTTGATGCACTGGTACCTCTTGCAGTGCGGAAGCAGAGAGAATAGTCTATGGCTTGGGTGACTGGAGTCTTTAATGATTTTCCAGGCCTTCCTTCCACACCTGATATAGATGTCCTGGATGGCAGGAAGCTCGGCCCCAGTAATGTACTCGGCTGTCCGCACCACCCACTGTTGCGCCATGCAATCGAGGGCGGTGCTATTGCCATACTAGGCAGTGATGCAGCCAGTCAAGATGCTATCAATGGTACAGCAGTAGAACTGTTTAAGGATTTGAGGGCCCATGCAAAACTTTTTTAACCTCCTGAGGGGGAAGAGGCGCGTTGCATCTTCTTCATGACTGTGCGTGTGTGTTTGGACCATTTTAAGTCTAGTGATTAGGACACCGAGAAACTTGAAGCTCTTGACCTGCCCCACTGCAGCCCCGTCGATGTGGATAGGGGCTCCACTGCAGCCCCGTCGATGTGGATAGGGGCTCCACTGCAGCCCCGTCGATGTGGATAGGGGCTCCACTGCAGCCCCGTCGATGTGGATAGGGGCTCCACTGCAGCCCCGTCGATGTGGATAGGGGCTCCACTGCAGCCCCGTCGATGTGGATAGGGGCTCCACTGCAGCCCCGTCGATGTGGATAGGGGCTCCACTGCAGCCCTTTCGATGTGGATAGGGGCCCCACTGCAGCCCCGTCGATGTGGATAGGGGCTCCACTGCAGCCCTTTCGATGTGGATAGGGGCTCCACTGCAGCCCTTTCGATGTGGATAGGGGCCCCACTGCAGCCCCGTCGATGTGGATAGGGGCTCCACTGCAGCCCTTTCGATGTGGATAGGGGCTCCACTGCAGCCCCGTCGATGTGGATAGGGGCTCCACTGCAGCCCCGTCGATGTGGATAGGGGCTCCACTGCAGCCCCGTCGATGTGGATAGGGGCTCCACTGCAGCCCCGTCGATGTGGATAGGGGCTCCACTGCAGCCCTTTCGATGTGGATAGGGGCTCCACTGCAGCCCCGTCGATGTGGATAGGGGCTCCACTGCAGCCCCGTCGATGTGGATAGGGGCTCCACTGCAGCCCCGTCGATGTGGATAGGGGCTCCACTGCAGCCCTTTAGATGTGGATAGGGGCGGACGCTAATGTGGATAGAGTCGGACACTGATGTGGTTTCCCAACAGCAAGGCTCAGTGCAACATGGCAGTGTTGCCATCGTTTATATACTTTTTTTGTTGTTGTAATGTCTAAATTATTTCCAACCCCCGTATCGCACACTCACAAACTTTCAATGTATTGAATTATTTATTTTGTATATTGCGCTGAGTGGCTAATAAGAAGAAAAGATTAAGATGGGCAAAATAACACAGACACTGGACAGAGGAATTCTGCCTAGAAGGCCAGACTCCCGGAGTTGCATCTTCACTGTTGAAGTTGAGACTGGTGTTTTGTGGGTTCAATTTAATGAAGCTGCCAGTTGAGGACTTGTGAGGCGTCTGTTTCTCAAACTAGACACTCTAGTGAACTTGTCCTCTTCCTCAGTTGTGCACCGGGGCCTCCCACTCCTCTTTCTATTCTTGTTAGAGCCAGTTTGCGCTGTTCTGTGAAGGGAGCATTGTACGAGATCTTCAGTTTATTGTCAATTTCTGGCATGGAATAGCCTTCGTTTCTCAGAACAAATATAGACTGACGAGTTTCAGAAGAAAGGTCTTTGATTCTGGCCATTTGTAGCCTGTAATCGAACCCACAAATGCTGATGCTCCAGATACCGAACTAGTCTAAAGAAGGCCAGTTTTATTGCTTCTTTAATCAGAACTAGTCTAAAGAAGGCCAGTTTTATTGCTTCTTTAATCAGAACAACAGTTTTCAGCTTTGCTAACATAATTGCAAAAGGGTTTTCTAATGATCAATTATCTTTTTAAAATGATAAACTTTCTTCAGCGTCTCATCCCGTCAGCGGGATCAAAATCCAGCGAAAAATCATATCGCCAATTAGCATTAAAAAAAAATCATAATTTAAAAAAAAAAAATGTAATATATATATATATTTTTTTTTTTATAGATACACATCTCCTGAATCGACCCACGTCGTCCGATTTCAAAAAGGTTTTACAGGAAAAGCAAATCATTAGATTATGTTAGATGAGTCCATCGTAAAAAGCAGCTTCATAGCCATTTTCCGACCAACCACTTGCATCACATATAATCAAAAAACAGCTAAATGCAGCACTAACCTTTTACAAACTTCATCAGATGGCACCCCTAGGACATCATGTTATACAATGCATGCATTCTTTTGTTCAATAAAGGTCATATTTAAATATAAAAACAGCATTTTACATCGGCGCGTAACGTTGACTAAATAATTTCCCCTCAAATGCGTCCCGGTAAACAATGCTACATTTCTCTAAATTACTATCCGATAACGATTTTTTAAATTTATATTGTCAATCTAACATTTATAGATGAATATCTCTTGAGAACACCTGTCATACCAGATTTTAAATTAACTTTACTGGGTAATCACACTTTGCGATAAAAGGAGATGCGATACTCAGAAAATGAGCTAATATACAGAGCTCGGCGCCATCTTGGAAACAATCGCATGTCACATCTCATCTTGTATAATATTGTCAATAATCGCCTACCTTTAGTTGTCTTCATCAGAAAGCATCCCAGGTCCACAACAGATGTATTTTCGGTCAAAAAGTCCATACTTCACGTTCCATTAGCCTGCTGTTGGTAGCGCGTCCTATGGCTCTCTCCAAGCGCAGGGCTGAAGTTCTGGATAAAATGAGATTCTCCCGCCTGTAGGTTCGTTCAAACATGTCAAACGTTGTAAAACATTAATCTTCAGGGCCTGTAACACCAAGAGAGCCAATAAGATTCGAGGGGGATGATTTCATGGCCTTTAAAACCGTTTCCAAAGGTGGGGGTAGACATGGCCGCCGGCGTCATAATGGTGATGGCCCATCCCCTGTGACCAATTTCCAACTCGTCTCATTCACTGAGTTTCGACTGTATAAGGCTCAAACCACTGTGAAAAAGACTGGCGACATCTAGTGGAAGCAATAGGAAGTGCTCACTGAACCATTGTTAACGGTGTGATTAATAAGGAAAGATGAGAAGTCGAGTCCACAATTCAGAATTCCACTTCCTGTTTCAATCGGTCTCGGGGTTTTGACTGCCATTTGAGTTCTGTTATACTCACAGACACCATTCAAACAGTTTTAGAAACTTTAGAGTGTTTTCTATCCATATATAATAAGTATATGCATGCCCTAGCTTCTGAGTTTGATTAGTAGGCCGTTGAAAATGGGAACGATTTTTTTTCAAAATGCGCTGTGGCGCCCCCTATCCTAGGGTATCCTCAAGAGGCTAACACAACGTACCATTAGAACACAGGAGTGATGGTTGCTGATAATGGGCCTTTACGCCTATGTAGATATTCCACAGAAAATCTGCCGTTTCCAGCTACAATAGTCATTTACAACATTAATGTCTACTCTGTATTTCTGATCAATTTGATGTTATTTTAAAAACAATGACATTTCTAAGTGACCCCAAACTTTTGAACGGTAGCGTATATTGAACATTTTAATTTACTGTTCCATATTTTATTGAACTAGTACTTGTTGTCTTAATTATGCATTTGGTCTTGTCTTGGCCAGAATACAATCCTAGTAGCAGTCATATTTACAATGGACCATGAATACTAGGCTAGTTTTCTGCAAATAAGTTAGCTAGCTACCTACCTACAGTGAGGGAAAAAAGTATTTGATCCCCTGCTGATTTTGTACGTTTGCCCACTGACAAAGAAATGATCAGTCTATAATTTTAATGGTAGGTTTATTTGAACAGTGAGAGACAGAATAACAACAAAAAATCCAGAAAAACGCATGTCAAAAATGTTATAAATTGATTTGCATTTTAATGAGGGAAATAAGTATTTGACCCCCTCTCAATCAGAAAGATTTCTGGCTCCCAGGTGTCTTTTATACAGGTAACGAGCTGAGATTAGGAGCACACTCTTAAAGGGAGTGCTCCTAATCTCAGTTTGTTACCTGTATAAAAGACACCTGTCCACAGAAGCAATCAATCAATCAGATTCCAAACTCTCCACCATGGCCAAGACCAAAAACCTCTCCAAGGATGTCAGGGACAAGATTCTAGACCTACACAAGGCTGGAATTGGCTACAAGACTATCGCCAAGCAGCTTGGTGAGAAGGTGACAACAGATGGTGCGATTATTCGCAAATGGAAGAAACACAAAAGAACTGTCAATCACCCTCAGCCTGGGGCTCCATGCAAGATCTCACCTCGTGGAGTTGCAATGATCACGAGAACGGTGAGGAATCAGCCCAGAACTACACGGGAGGATCTTGTCAATGATCTCAAGGCAGCTGGAACCATAGTCACCAAGAAAACAATTGGTAACACACTACGCCGCGAAGGACTGAAATCCTGCAGCGCCCACAAGGTCCCCCTGCTCAAGAAAGCACATATACATGCCCGTCTGAAGTTTGCCAATGAACATTTGAATGATTCAGAGGACAACCGGGTGAAAGTGTTGTGGTCAGATGAGACCAAAATGGAGCTCTTTGGCATCAACTCAACTCGCTGTGTTTGGAGGAGGAGGAATGCAGCCTATGACCGCAAGAACACCATCCCCACCGTCAAACATGGAGGTGGAAACATTATGCTTTGGGGGTGTTTTTCTGCTAAGGGGACAGGACAACTTCACCGCATCAAAGGGACGATGGACGGGGCCATGTACCATCAAATCTTGGATGAGAACCTCCTTCCCTCAGCCAGGACATTGAAAATGGGTCGTGGATGGGTATTCCAGCATGACAATGACCCAAAACACACAGCCAAGGCAACAAAGGAGTGGTTTAAGAAGAAGCACATTAAGGTCCTGGAGTGGCCTAGCCAGTGTCCAGACCTTAATCCCATAGAAAATCTGTGGAGGGAGCTGAAGGTTCGTGTTGCCAAACGTCAGCCTCGAAACCTTAATGACTTGGAGAAGATCTGCAAAGTGGAGTGGGACAAAATCCCTCCTGAGATGTGTGCAAACCTGGTGGCCAACTACAAGAAACGTCTGACCTCTGTGATTGCCAACAAGGGTTTTGCCACCAAGTACTAAGTCATTTTGCAGAGGGGTCAAATACTTATTTCCCTCATTAAAATGCAAATCATTTTATAACATTTTTGACATGCGTTTTTATGGATTTTTTTGTTGTTATTCTGTATCTCACTGTTCAAATAAACCTACTATTAAAATTATAGACTGATCATTTCTTTGTCAGTGGGCAAACGTACAAATTCAGCAGGGGATCAAATACCTTTTTCCCTCACTGTACCAAGATTACATTACTAGCAACCTGATCCTCTTCTCCTTCAGCCAGTGGAGATCTATATTTAATCCCTTATCATTTCTGACAACTATATGAATGAGGTGAAATCTATTTCAGTTCATGGTGTCAGTATGCACTGCTGTATTCAAGCAATTCAGAATGAATTTGTTGACATGTTCTGTTGCAGATTGAAAGCCAGATTAACTCATTGCAGAATGTATCCATAATCATGAATGAATAAGCATATTAATTTGACAAGAATGCACCTAGTCACCCATCAATCATGTCAAACACCTTAACTCCAACAATTAAATTGTTTTAATGAAATTTAAATAGTAAACAATGTATGAATATGCCTTGTATACATAACATATACACATCTGAATGTAAGTAAAGATGAAATTATTTCTTCATCAACACCACAAACCTGGGACATTGAAGAGCACCATATGAACTAGTATTACTATCAGAGAGCACACAGATTCTTCTGATTTTCCATTGTAGGAATTAGACCAGCACAAATAACGCCATGTAAAACAGTATATTGTCATTTTTGGTTGGTGTGTTACAAATGTAGAAACAACTGAATGTGTAAGGTAGCTTTTATATAAAATACTACTCCAGCAGAATGAGAAACACACTTAACAGACTCAAAACAAGGAAGCCATGCCTAAACACAGCTATATCAACACCCTTCTGGTAAATGTAACAGGTCCATGAAGCCATGCCTAAACACAGCTATATCAACACCCTTCTGGTAAATGTAACAGGTCCATGAAGCCATGCCTAAACACAGCTATATCAACACCCTTCTGGTAAATGTAACAGGTCCATGAAGCCATGCCTAAACACAGCTATATCAACACCCTTCTGGTAAATGTAACAGGTCCATGAAGCCATGCCTAAACACAGCTATATCAACACCCTTCTGGTAAATGTAACAGGACCATGAAGCCATGCCTAAGCACAGCTATATCAACATCCTTCTGGTAAATGTAAAAGGTCCATGTTGCTGCTATCAATTGTGAGCAGCACATTTACCACTGCATTCAGTCTGAACCCCAGAATAAGCAGAAGGAGGAAAGCATTACATAGGTGAAAGAAAAGTACACCACAACTCAGTCTAGATGTTATCCAATCAGGAGAACAACAAGTGAACATAGGGTGGGTTTACAGCGATAAGATGGAGAGTTCCAAAAGATCAGAAGTTGAGGGACCATGGGGCTTGAAAGGCATAGTGTAGAATAAGGGGTAGCTAGAGGGATGGTTGGCCATGGAATAAACATAAAATGGGGTGTTGAGGATACAGCACACAAGCTCTAACAGGATAACTGATACATCCTAACAGGACTTTGTCTGACTCTTCTGTTTCACCACGCTCACCACCAGGTCGACGTAGTACCAAACGGAGGGCGTCACAAACACCCGGAATCTTCAACTTTGTTTGCTCCACGCTACCCCAGAAAACACTCATTTTGATGGTGCCCTGTTCCTAAGAGCAAAGAAAGAAACAGATCTTGACACAAGTTGCATGACACGGGGCGCCCGCTCCCCCTGGTCAGAAGAGACACAAACAAACATCACAAGTCCACTACAGGTAACCTTCACTGATTCAACTGCACCCAACTCCTTTCCCACCCACCCTGAAACAACAAATGTCACTCCGACTGGACCAGATTCTTCTTTATCATGACCATCGATGCCATACTCGGGCTCAGAGCTCTTCACCACACCTTCCACCTCATTTAACTTGCCCTCATTCACTTCCATTTCACCTCAAGTACTCGGTCTGGCGCACGGCTCACTCTGTTTGCACTTGACACCACTCTCCTCCAGGTATCACTCTGTTTGCACTTGACACCAATCTTCTTCAACACCCCATGTCCATTTTTATCACCATCATCCTCAAATTCAAATCCAACCTCTGCTTTCCTCATTTTCTTCAATCTCTTCTTCCTCTTTTTCTCCCCTCCATTATTCCTCAGAAATCCACCTTTGTGTCCCAAACATGTGAATACCAATTAATGTAAAACCCACAATAGCAAAGAGGACTAAATAAGATTACATAGCCTTGCCTACTAGCTATACTAATAATCTGCTGTCCAGAGCGCAACAGCAATCATTGTCTTCCCGCAGTAAATTAAATTGAAAGGAAGTCACGCTTCTTGCTTAGCTAGTACCACTTCCTCCCGATTCGGCCCATACCTGGAGCGAACTCGAGACCTCTGCCTTGCTAGCACACATGACCGCCCTCCTGAAGCGTCTTACCAGTCAGTGCCACGCGAAAAGCTAGCTATTCACTGGCGAAAGTGGGGACACCTCTGTCTGAGGAGTAAGTTTTACACATCCCCATGTGCTACATAAGCTCACTGTTGATTCAAGATATACTAATCAGTCAGTCTCTGAAACTTCTCAAAAATCCAGCCCAAAATAATACAGCTAGCTAGGGTAGCTACAAGTCAAGTCGGCTACTTGAAGTAGACTACTCACCCACAGACAAACAAGCATTATCAAGAATTCCTAGCTTCACCATCTAAATTAGTTAGCTAGTTAACTAGCGAGCTAGACTGTTGGTTTATAAAAGTCAAAAAAGCTTAATTTGTTTTTATAAATTTCTCATGCATTTAAATGGCTAGACAAATGGACCACTAATGTAGCCATGTAGCCATCTAGCCAGGCTAATGTTGCTAACTAGCTAGCTAAACGTGAGCTAGCTAGATAACAGGTATTGTGTCAATTTAAAACTTGCCCAAGACTGTTCACAGAAATGTCAATTTAAACACATTTATTAATTACTAAATTTTGCTAACATTAGATAGTTAATCCAGAGATTCTTACCTTTGCCTCGTTTCTGCAGTCTAGTCCAATTCATCATGGCCCTGGTGGGTGATGCTAAGCTTGAGACAGGCATTTGTAGTTCTGTATGATAGCCACAATAGCAGATAATTAGCAATACATTTTTGGGGGGGGTAAATACAGGCAATTATATTTATAAAAGTCACCTTGTTCGAGAGAGATTTACACAGTTATCAAAACGTCCCGCCAGGGTAAGCCTACACGAAACACAGCCATTATTTGAAGTGTTTCTAAAATCCCCTATGAGAATAATGTATGGTAAAAAGACTATTGGAACCATTTCTGTGTTTGACCACTAGGTTTTATAGGTATTATGACTCATACAATGGTACTCTATCGCCACATTCACATGCTAGTTGGAACTAGGAAATGTTGAAATTTCCAACTTGCTGATTCGTTGAACGCGGCAAGTGTATAACTACAACAGTTAGCAAGTCGGAAATGTCCGTTTCCAAGTTCTGACAAGGACATGAAAGCGGCATATGCAACACACTTTTGAAGGCGTGACCCTATGGTGTCAATATCATGCCAAATGTATTTGTGAACTCACAGCATTAATTTTGTATTTATGTATCATGATCTATACAAATAAGTACCAATCCACAAATGTAAATCACCAATCCACAAATGTAAATCACCAATCCACAAATGTAAATCACCAATCCACAAATATAAATCACCAATCCACAAATGTAAATCCCCAAAACATAAATGTAAATCCCCAATCCACAAATGTAAATCCCTTTCCACAAATGTAAATCACTATCCATAAACAAACACATTTTGATTTGTATTTGTAAATCGATATATTGCATTAGATTTTTTTTTATACCTGCAGATATGCAGGTCATTTCCAAGGGCCTTAAGTAAAATGACTGCCATAATAACAAAAAGTGATTTGTAGCGATTTGTAGTCGTAGAAAAAAAGTTTTCACACTTAGAAAGCGATTTGTAGTCATAGAAAAAAACTCTATATTTGCAACACTTGCGGTGTACACCCGTTCATCACCCAAATAGTTGAATTAGCTGGCCAGTGTGATAGCACCACTAAATGTGAAGGATATGTATGGGATCAATATCATGCCAAAAGTATTGGTGCAATCACACTGGCCAGCTAATTCAACTATTTTGTTGATGCACAGGTGTACACTACAATAGTGTTGCAAATATAGAGTAATCTAGGGCTAGGGTTTCAATTATTTACGTTGGACATACTATGGCTACACATATGGTTAACATATTAAGGTTACCATACTATAATTTCTGCAGCCTTGAAAGGCAGGCATCAACATGGCCAAACGAGAGCCTGCCAGCGATTTATAGAAATCGCTTTCTATGTTTACAAACCTTTTTTCTACGACTACACATCGCTTTCTACGTGTGCTAACTTTTTTCTATGACTACAAATCACCTTTTATGCTTGACAACTTTTTTTCTACGACTACAAATCTCTTTCTACATGTGAGAACTTTTTTCATACACATGGGAACTTTTTTTGTTTGTTTGTGGATAGTAAACTGCATTTGTGGATAGTGATTTACATTTGTGGAAAGTGATTTAGATTTGTGGAAATCATTTACATTTGTGGAAAGTCATTTACATTTGTGGATTGGGGATTTACATTTGTGGATTGGTGATTTATATTTGTGGATTGGTGATTTACATTTGTGGATTGGTGATTTTGTTGCAACCCCTATTACTAGTCTGTTCAACCTCTCTTTCGTATCGTCTGAGATTGCTAAAGATTGGAAAGCGGTCGCGGTTGACACTCTTGACCCAAACTGTTACAGACCTATATCCATCCTGCCCTGCCTTTCTAAAGTCTTCAAAAGCCAAGTGAACTAACAGATCACCGACCATTTTGAATCCCACCATACCTCCTCCGCTATGCAATCTGGTTTCCGAGCTGGTCACGGGTGCCCCTCAGCTACGCTCAAGGTCCTAAACGATATCATAACCGCCATCGATAAAAGACAGTACTGTGCAACCGTCTTCATCGACCTGGCCAAGGCTTTCGACTCTGTCAATCACCGTATTCTTATCAGCAGACTCAACAGCCTTGGTTTCTCTAATGACTGCCTCGCCTGGTTCACCAACTACTTCTCAGATAGAGTTCAGTGTGTCAAATCAGAGGGCCTGTTGTCCGGACCACTGGCAGTCTCTATGGGGGTGCCACAGGGTTCAATTGTCGGGCCGACTCTTTTCTCTCTATATATCTGTCGTGTCTTTGGCTATGCAGGATTAAGTGATATGACATGCTATTCTATTAAATCCTTTCTCTGTAATTAATATTACCTGATTAAGCTAATCATGTAAATGTAATTAACTAGAAAGTCGGGGCACCACGGAAGAACGTTTATAGAGCCGTTATCTTCCGAATAAACTCTTAAAAGACTTAGTAATATTTTACATCGATAGCCGTCATCTCAATCCTCACTTTATTTCAGTCTCATAATGAAAGTTGTAAATTCTTGGTTATCTTCACGAACCCTGGCTAACAAGTTGAATCAGCAATTCAAAATTGGGTTTAATTATTTATTTACTAAATACCTAACTAATCACACAGAATTACATATACACAGAATACAAATGATGTCATACAGAAAACGTCCCTGGTGGACGGAGCCGACATGGCGGCTTGTTACACAAAGAAAGGGGGTTGGGCTTGAATGAAAGAGCGGGAAGACTTAGGAACAAAGAAACAGCAGCTATGCTATCGTAAATACAGAATCTTATGCATTCTAAATGACCGCCCATTTGGAAAAGGAAAATGCAGTAAATATTTACTCTGAGCTGCGCTTCGGTAGACTGGTCGTAGATGCTGGCTGGGTTGGCCAACAGATCTTCCTGTCCTCGGAAGAATGTCAATGGTGGTAAAGTGGATACGTTGTGGTATCTTCGTCTGACTGGATCCGTCGTCCGTCCTTTCCTAGCCCACGTCTACAGCGGCCGCTGCTAACTGAACAGCTAGGAAGTATCACTTCTGTAGTGAATAAGTTCAAAGTTCATACCATTCACAACCAAAGCTCACGCCGAGGTTGGCTTAGTTCTGTACTTGACACGTGTGTCCTTGTAACGCAGATGCTGCAGACCTCACGTAGTGGAACTCGGTTACATTGTGTCATTGTCTTATATAGTGGTGAGGGGAGAAGGGTGTGTCATCGTTTATAACCCCTGTCTCTTCACAGGGGCGGGCCACTGATAAAGCAGGGCACTTTCCTTATGAAAACCCAATTCTCTCAATTGGAAGCTAAAATTACATTTAATCTCCTAACAAACAATTTCAATATCAAACATTTCAATTGCATAACAATTCCATGTGACTCTGATAACTGTATACTTTCCCAGATACAGTTTATGTCGTCCTGTCATCAGTCATAATGTCTCAGATGACAACCGAACTGACATCCATACTCATTAAGTTCCAAAGCATATTTCCAACTGGTTTTATTACCAAAATATGGTTCCTTTTCCCCATTTGTTTGATGTTCCCAGACTCTCTATATTTAACAAAGGCTATTCAACAGTCCTTCAGTAGGGTCAGAAAGAGAGGGGAAGGGAGAAAGGTATTTATGGGGGGGGTTCATAAACCTTACTCACAGGCCAACGTCATGACATATCAATGATGTCGCTCTTGCTGCGGGTGATTCTTTGATCCACCTCTACACAGATGACACCATTCTGTATACATCTGGCCCTTCTTTAGAAACTGTTAACAAACATCCAAACGAGCTTCAACGCCATACAACACTCCTTCCATGGCCTCCAACTGCTTTTAAATGCTAGTAAAACGAAATGCATGCTCTTCAACCGATCGCTGCCCGCACCCGCCCGCCCGCCTAGCATCACAACTCTGGACGGTTCTGACTTAGAATATGTGGACAACTATAAATACCTAGGTGTCTGGCTAGACTGTAAGCTCTCCTTCCTGACTCACATTAAGCATCTCCAATCCAAAGTTAAATCTAGAATTGGCTTCCTATTTCGCAACAAAGCCTCCTGCACTCATGCTGCCAAACATACCCTCGTAAAACTGACCATCCTACCGATCCTTGACTTCGGCGATGTCATTTACAAAATAGCCTCCAACACTCTACTCAGCAAATTTGATGCAGTCTATCACAGTGTCATCCGTTTTGTCACCACGCCCCATATACTACCCACCACTGCGACCTGTATGCTCTTGTTGGCTGGTCCAAACCCACTGGCTCCAGGTCATCTATAAGTCTTTGCTAGATAAAGCTCAGCCTTATCTCAGCTCACTGGTCACCATAACAACACCCACCCGTAGCACGCGCTCCAGCAGGTATATCTCACTGGTCATCCCCAAAGCCAACACCTCTTTGGCCGCCTTTCCTTCCAGTTCTCTGCTGCCAATGACTGGAACGAATTGCAAAAATCACTGAAGTTGGAGACTTATATCTCCCTCACTAACTTTAAGCGTCAGCTGTCAGAGCAGCTTACCAATCGCTGCAGCTGTACACAGCCCGTCTGTAAATAGCCCATCCAACCAACTACCTACCTCATCCCCATATTTGTTTTCGTTTTCTGCTCTTTTGCACACCAGTATTTCTATTTGCACATCCTCATCTGCACGTAAATTGCTAAATTGTAATTACTTCGCCACTATTGGCCTATTTATTGCCTTACCTCCTTACTTCATTTGCACACACTGTATACAGATTTTTCTATTGTGTTATTGACTGTAGTTTGTTTATCCCATGTGTAACTCTGTGTTGTTTTTAATCGCACTGCTTTGCTTTATCTTGACCAGGTCGCAGTTGTAAATGAGAACTTGTTCTCAACTGGCCTACCTGGTTAGCTAAAGGTGAAATAAAAAATAAAATAAAAAATTACATTTGTGGATTGGTGATTTACGTATGTGGATTGGTACTTATTTGTACAGATCATGATACATAAATACAAAATGCATGCTGTGAGTTCACAATACTTTTGGCATGATATTGATCCCATACATATCCTTCACATATAGTGGTGCAATCACACTGGCCAGCTAATTCAACTATTTGGGCGATGAACTGGTGTACACCGCAGTAGTGTTGCATATATAGAGTAATCTAGGGTTAGGGTTTCGATTATTTACGTTGGACATACTATGGTTACACATATGGTTAACATATTACGGTTACCATACTATAATTTCTGCTGCATTGAAAGGCAGGCATCAACATGACCGAATGAGATGCTGCCAGCGATTTATAGAAATCGCTTATTACGGGTACAAACCTTTTTCTATGACAACAAATCGCTTTCTACATGTGAGAACTTTTTTTCAACGCGTGAGAACTTTTTTTCTACGACTACAAATCGCTTTCTACGCATGATAATTTTTTATAAAAAAAATTCTATGCAATATATCGATTTACAAATACAAATC
>NC_138292.1:18925000-18940000 GCF_965601325.2 Salmo salar
ACCTTGAAATCAGCCCTTGCCTTAACAGGAAGCCAGTGTAGGGAGGCTAGCACTGGAGTAATATGATCGAATTTTTTGGTTCTAGTCAGGATTCTAGCAGCCGTATTTAGCACTAACTGAAGTTTATTTAGTGCTTTATCCGGGTTGGCGGAAAGTAGAGCATTGCAGTAGTCCAGCCTAGAAGTAACAAAAGCATGGATTAATTTTTCTGCGTCATTTTTGGACCGAAAATTTCTGATTTTTGCAATGTTACGTAGATGGAAAAAAGCTGTCCTTGAAACAGTCTTGATATGTTCTTCAAAAGAGAGATCAGGGTCCAGAGTAACGCCGAGGTCCTTCACAGTTTTATTTGAGACGACTGTACAACCATCCAGATTAATTGTCAGATTCAACAGAAGATCTCTTTGTTTCTTGGGACCTAGAACAAGCATCTCTGTTTTGTCCGAGTTTAAAAGTAGAAAGTTTGCAGCCATCCACTTCTTTATGTCTGAAACACAGGCTTCTAGCGAGGGCAATTTTGGGGCTTCACCATGTTTCATTGAAATGTACAGCTGTGTGTCGTCCGCATAGCAGTGAAATTTAACATTATGTTTTCGAATGACATCCCCAAGAGGTAAAATATATAGTGAAAACAATAGTGGTCCTAAAACGGAATCTTGAGGAACACCGAAATTTACAATTGATTTGTCAGAGGACAAACCATTCACAGAGACAAACTGATATCTTTCCGACAGATAAGATCTAAACCAGGCCAGAACTTGTCCATGTAGACCAATTTGGGTTTCCAATCTCTCCAAAAGAATGTGGTGATCGATGGTATCAAAAGCGGCACTAAGATCTAGGAGCACGAGGACAGATGCAGAGCCTCGGTCTGACGTCATTAAAAGGTCATTTACCACCTTCACAAGTGCAGTCTCAGTGCTATGATGGGGTCTAAAACCAGACTGAAGCGTTTCGTATACATTGTTTGTCTTCAGGAAGGCAGTGAGTTGCTGTGCAACAGCTTTTTCTAAAATTTTTGAGAGGAATGGAAGATTCGATATAGGCCGATAGTTTTTTATAATTTCTGGATCAAGATTCGGCTTTTTCAAGAGAGGCTTTATTACTGCCACTTTTAGTGAGCTTGGTACACATCCGGTGGATAGAGAGCCGTTTATTATGTTCAACATAGGAGGGCCAAGCACAGGAAGCAGCTCTTTCAGTACTTTAGTTGGAATAGGGTCCAGTATGCAGCTTGAGGGTTTGGAGGCCATGATTATTTTCATCATTGCGTCAAGAGATGTAGTACTAAAACACTTTAGTATCTCCCTTGATCCTAGGTCCTGGCAGAGTTGTGTAGACTCAGGACAATGGAGCTTTGGAGGAATACCCAGATTTAAAGAGGAGTCTGTAATTTGCTTTCTAATGATCATGATCTTTTCCTCAAAGAAGTTCATACATTTATTACTGCTGAAGTGAAAGCCATCCTCCATTTGCGAAGGCTGCTTTTTAGTTAGCTTTGCGACAGTATCAAAAAGAAATTTCGGATTGTTCTTATTTTCCTCAATTAAGTTGGAAAAATAGGATGATCGAGCAGCAGTGAGGGCTCTTCGATACTGCACGGACTGTCTTTCCAAGCTAGTCGGAAGACTTCCAGTTTGGTGTGGCGCTATTTCCGTTCCAATTTTCTGGAAGCTTTCTTCAGAGCTCGTGTATTTTCTGTATACCAGGGAACTAGTTTCTTATGACAGATGTTTTTAGTTTTTAGGGGTGCAACTGCATCTAGGGTATTGCGCAAGGTTAAATTGAGTTCCTCGGTTAGGTGGTTAACTGATTTTTGTCCTCTGACGTCCTTGGGTAGGCAGAGGCAGTCTGGAAGGGCATCAAGGAATCTTTGGGTTGTCTGAGAATTTATAGCACGACTTTTAATGCTCCTTGGTTGGGGGGTCTGAGCAGATTATTTGTTGCAATTGCAAACGTAATAAAATGGTGGTCCGATAGTCCAGGATTATGAGGAAAAACATTTAGATCCACAACATTTATTCCATGGCACAAAACTAGGTCCAGAGTATGACTGTGGCAGTGAGTAGGTCCAGAGACATGTTGGACAAAACCCACTGAGTCGATGATGGCTCCGAAAGCCTTTTGGAGTGGGTCTGTGGACTTTTCCATGTGAATGTTAAAGTCACCAAAAATTAGAATATTATCTGCTATGACTACAAGATCCGATAGTAATTCAGGGAACTCAGTGAGGAACACTGCATATGGCCCAGGAGGCCTGTAAACAGTAGCTATAAAAAGTGATTGAGTAGGCTGCATAGATTTCATGACTAGAAGCTCAAAAGACGAAAACGTCATTGTTTTTTTTTTTGTAAATTGAAATTTGCTATCGTAAATGTTAGCAACACCTCCGCCTTTGCCGGATGCACGGGGGGTATGGTCACTAGTGTAACCAGGGGGTGAGGCCTCATTTAACACAGTAAATTCATCAGGCTTAAGCCATGTTTCAGTCAGGCCAATCACATCAAGATTATTATCAGTGATTAGTTCATTGACTATAACTGCCTTGGAAGTGAGGGATCTAACATTAAGTAACCCAATTTTGAGATGTGAGGTATCACAATCTCTTTCAATAATGGCAGGAATGGAGGAGGTCTTTATACTAGTGAGATTGCTAAAGCGAACACCGCCATTTTTAATTTTGCCCAACCTAGATCGAGGCACAGACACGGTCTCAATGGGGAAAGCTGAGCTGACTACACTGACTGTGCTAGTGGCAGACTCCACTAAGCTTGCAGGCTGGCTAACAGCCTGCTGCCTGGCCTGCACCCTATTTCATTGTGGAGTTAGAGCCCTGTCTATGTTCGTAGATAAGATGAGAGCACCCCTCCAGCTAGGATGGAGTCCGTCACTCCTCAACAGGCCAGGCTTGGTCCTGTTTGTGGGTGAGTCCCAGAAAGAGGGCCAATTATCTACAAATTCTATCTTTTGGGAGGGGCAGAACACAGTTTTCAACCAGCGATTGAGTTGTGAGACTCTGCTGTAGAGCTCATCACTCCCCCTAACTGGGAGGGGGCCAGAGACAATTAATCGATGCCGACACATCTTTCTAGCTGATTTACACGCTGAAGCTATGTTGCGCTTGGTTACCTCTGACTGTTTCATCCTAACATCGTTCGTGCCGACGTGGATAACAATATCTCTATACTCTCTACACTCGCCAGTTTTAGCTTTAGCCAGCACCGTCTTTAGATTAGCCTTAACGTCGGTAGCCCTGCCCCCTGGTAAACAGTGTATGATCGCTGGATGATTAGTTTTAAGTCTAATACTGCGGGTAATGGAGTCGCCAATGACTAGGGTTTTCAATTTGTCAGAGCTAATGGTGGGAGCCGTCGGCGTCTCAGACCCCACAACGGTAGGAGTAGAGACCAGAGAAGTCTCGGCCTCCGACTCGCTTAATGGGGAGAACCGGTTGAAAGTTTCTGTCGGCTGTGATAAGCGACACCGGTTGAGCATTCCTACAGCGTTTCCCTCCAGAAGCCATGAGAAAGTTGTCCGGCTGTGGGGACCGTGCGAGGGGATTTATACTAACGTTACTATCTGTACTTACTGGTGGCACAGACGCTGTTTCATCCTTTCCTACACTGAAATTACCCTTGCCTAACGATCGCGTCTGAAGCTGGGCTTGCAGCACAGCTATCCTTGCCGTAAGGCGATCGTTCTCCTGTATATTATAAGTACAACGACTGCAATTAGAAGGCATCATGTTAATGTTACTTAGCTTCGGCTGTTTGAAGTCCTGACGAACCATGTCCAGATAAAACCTCCGGGGTGAAAAAGTTGAATGAAAAAAGTTGAGTGAGGGAAAAAGTAAAAATATACGGTAATGAAAAAGTAAAAAACCGTCAGGTAGCAAAGTAAGATCGGCAACAAAACGCACAGCAGCGTAAACAAGTCTGCAAGTTGTGCCTTTATGACAGCCTCCAGTCCAGTCCAAACACTCACTGGCTATATGACCCACAGTTGTTCCTGAGTCCTAACCAGACTAGACTGGAGAAAGACTTGTGTTTTTGTCTTTCCGTGTCTGGTCTGTCTCTGTCTTGTCTGTCTCTGTCTTGTCTGTCTCTGTCTGGTCTGTCTCTGTCTTGTCTGTCTCTGTCTGGTCTGTCTCTGTCTGGTCTGTCTCTGTCTGGTCTGTCTCTGTCTGGTCTGTCTCTGTCTTGTCTGTCTCTGTCTGGTCTGTCTCTGTCTGGTCTGTCTCTGTCTGGTCTGTCTCTGTCTGGTCTGTCTCTGTCTGGTCTGTCTCTGTCTGGTCTGTCTCTGTCTGGTCTGTCTCTGTCTGGTCTGTCTCTGTCTGGTCTGTCTCTGTCTGGTCTGTCTCTGTCTGGTCTGTCTCTGTCTGGTCTGTCTCTGTCTGGTCTGTCTCTGTCTGGTCTGTCTCTGTCTTGTCTGTCTCTGTCTGGTCTGTCTCTGTCTGGTCTGTCTCTGTCTGGTCTGTCTCTGTCTGGTCTGTCTCTGTGTGTGTGTGTGTGTGTGTGTGTGTGTGTGTGTGTGTGTGTGTGTGTGTGGTATGACTACCTCAGCAGCTTTCAGTTAAACATTAGCCAGCCTGGAGAGTAGTAATTTAAGGAAATGAGTCTGGGTGTTTTGACACCTGTAAGGGATACATGCAGGGATCAACATGTTTGGATGCATAACACACACAAGCCTACAGATGACAGAATGGACCTACTGTGTTCTCTACCCACACACACTGTCAGTTTCCTTGATGAAACATTGGAGTGTGTGTATCTGTCATTGTGTGTTATCAGTCTGAGCTGTTTGTTTTATGTCACCAGTCCTCCTCAGTGTTGGCTGCAGTGCTTGTGGAGCATCTCCTCTGCAGTTGGTCTGTCTGGCAGTGTTGTGTGTTGATGCTGTAACCTTTGGCCTGCGTTCTGTTCCTCTCAGTCACTGATGTAACAACATGATAGATAGCCTGGGTTTACTAAGCTAAGGGCTACTTTATCATATCTTTTCCTGTGAACTTCTACAGAAATATCACATTGACATCATGTCTCCTCAAGGTAGGATTGGTTTCTACTGTGTGAACTGTGAGCCTAACTACAGTTGGTAACTGTAATATTTACTATAGGCTGCTGCAGTGCAGACGTCAGCACTCCTGCTGGCACACACACACACACACACACACACACACACACACACACACACACACACACACACACACACACACACACACACAGTCCCATGCCCTGACACACTGCCATCTGAGTGGCCCAGTCTCTCACACACACACACACACATACACAGTCCCTGCAGAGGTCACAAGTCCAGCTTACTAGCTCATGCTCTGACGCAGTCATCTGAGTGACGCGACCCCACCGTGACCCCGTTGCCATGGGAGATGTCAGAGTTCCGGCTGAGGTGAACATTAGACTTGCTGACAGCCTTATCATGACTCTACTGACTGACCCTTAATATAGGATGATCACTGTTATACAAGAGGGCTCGTCCATTAACTCCCAGACACACACAGACTGGCCCTTAATATAGGATGATCACTGTTATACAAGAGGGCTTGTCCATTCACTCCCAGACACACACAGACTGGCCCTTAATATAGGATGATCACTGTTATACAAGAGGGCTCGTCCATTCACTCCCAGACACACACAGACTGGCCCTTAATATAGGATGATCACTGTTATACAAGAGGGCTCGTCCATTCACTCCCAGACACACACAGACTGGCCCTTAATATAGGATGATCACTGTTATACAAGAGGGTTTGTCCATTCACTCCCAGACACACACAGACTGGCCCTTAAATATAGGATGATCACTGTTATACAAGAGGGTTTGTCCACTCACACCAAGACACACACTGACTAGGCAGCAAGAAACGTCAACAACAGAATTCATTTTATTTCGAAAGAACCAATGCTAGTTTCTAATTATGTATGTCTGCTGCTGCTCATTTGCAATAATGACTCACTATACCCTAGCCCAGTTATGAATGAATATTCAATCTGTACCTCCCTTTATCTGCCTGTCTCTCTCTCTCTCCTCTCTCTCTCTCTCTCTCTCTCTCTCTCTCTCTCTCTCTCTCTCTCTCTCTCTCTCTCTCTCCCTCTCTCTCTCTCTCAGTAATAGTGTGAACGTGGAGGGGGCGACCCATAAGCAGGTGGTGGATCTGATCCGTGCGGGGGAGAGGGAGCTGATGCTGGCCGTGCTGTCTGTACCTCCCCAGGAGGCTGACTGTCTGGACCCCGGAGACGACGGCTCAGCCCAGTCCTGCTACGACTACAGCGACAAACAGGCCGTCCCCATCTCCGTCCCCACATACAAACACGCTGAACTCAACCAGGAGAGGTTTGTGGTGAGTAGATGGACGGAAGGAGAAAGAAAGGAAGGGGGGGTGGAGAGAGGGAAGGACTGGTGAGAACAACCTGTCCGCATTTGTCCCAACATGCAAATACACTGAACGCAACCAGGGGAGAGAGGGAGAGATAAAATGACTGAGGAAAGATGTACATAACATGTAGGTATTGCCGCAGGTAGCCTAGTGGTTAGACCGTTGGACCAGTAACCAAAAGGTTGCTAGATTGAATCCCTGAGCTGACAAGGTAAAAATATGTCGTTCTGCCCCTGAACAAGGCAGTTAACCCACTGTTCCTAGACCGTCATTGTTCTTAACTGACTTGCCTAGTTAAATAAAGGTTCAATTTAATAAAAATGCCTAAAGAATATTTCAACTGTGTGTGTCTGTTTGCAGGTGTATAATGTGTACATGGCAGGCAGACAGCTGTGTTCTAAAAGATACAGGGAGTTTGCTATCCTCAACCAGAACCTGAAGAGAGAGTTTGCCAACTACACCTTCCCCAAAATACCTGGCAAATGGCCCTTCTCCCTGTCTGAACAACAACTAGACGCTAGACGCAGGGGACTGGAGGAATACCTGGAGAAAGGTGAGAGGGAGGGGGAGGGAGGGAGGGAGGGAGGGAGGGAGAAAGATTAGGCCAGAGAAATATGGAGCAAAAACCGTTTGGAAAGGTGATAGAAAGGGTGGAATGAGATGGAGGAGGGATAACTGGAAAAAGGTGGAAGTTGATGCAATAAATGAATGGAGGAAGAAATGTGGAAAGGAAAGGATTGGAGAGGAGGTAGAGAAGGTCAGGATAACAGACTACTCATAGAGGAACTCATGGGAGTGTCTTAGAGAGGAGGTAGAGAAGGTCAGGATAACAGGCTACTCATAGAGGAACTCATGGGAGTGTCTTAGAGAGAAGGTCAGGATAACAGGCTACTCATAGAGGAACTCATGGGAGTGTCTTAGAGCGGAGGTAGAGAAGGTCAGGATAACAGGCTACTCATAGAGGAAGTCATGGGAGTGTCTTAGAGAGGAGGTAGAGAAGGTCAGGATAACAGGCTACTCATAGAGGAAGCTCATGGGAGTGTCTTAGAGAGGAGGTAGAGAAGGTCAGGATAACAGGCTACTCATAGAGGAAGTCATGGGAGTGTCTTAGAGAGGAGGTAGAGAAGGTCAGGATAACAGGCTACTCATAGAGGAAGTCATGGGAGTGTCTTAGAGAGGAGGTAGAGAAGGTCAGGATAACAGGCTACTCATAGAGGAAGTCATGGGAGTGTCTTAGAGAGGAGGTAGAGAAGGTCAGGATAACAGGCTACTCATAGAGGAAGTCATGGGAGTGTCTTAGAGAGGAGGTAGAGAAGGTCAGGATAACAGGCTACTCATAGAGTTTCATGGGAGTGTCTACAATGGATCTGCCTTTCTCCGTGTTTCTACTTTCTCTCTCCCCTCCTTTTCACCATCCTCCTGCCCATTCTCCCTTCTCTCTTCACAGTGTGTTCAGTGAGGGTGATTGGGGAGAGTGATGTCATGCAGGAGTTTCTGTCTGATGAGTCTGATGAGGTAAGCGTGTCATTCTGAGTGTGTTTGCTTATTCCTCTCTCTAAGATGTATTCTTTTTTAGACTCTTTCTCTCTCTTTCTCTGCTGTTCTCTCCTCTCATCCTATCCTCTGGGATGTGTTAGATGGGGCTGGCATCTGTCTTTTTTCTTCTTTTTAGTTTCCTCTCTCCTGCTTTTCCATCTCTGTCTACACTGTGTGTGTCTGTGCATGTCTGGCCTATGAGTGGTCCTGTGACTGCCTTCTCACCCACCTGGCCGTAAGTCATCTCTGCCCTCCCCATCTCCGTAGAACTATAACGGCGTATCAGATGTGGAGTTGAGGATAGCCATGCCTGATAAAACCACCGTCACAGTCCGAGTCCGCAAGAACTGTACTACTGACCAGGTCTACCAGGTAACACACCCCTAACCCCTAGTTACACATACAGCCCTCACATATACACCCTCTCACCTAGTCCACCTAGACCATCAGCCCACACCGTCACACCTAGTCCACCTAGACCACCAGCCCACACCCTCTCACCTAGTCCATCAGCCCACACCCTCTCACCTAGTCCACCTAGACCATCAGCCCACACCGTCACACCTAGTCCACCTAGACCACCAGCCCACACCCTCTCACCTAGTCCACCTAGACCATCAGCCCACACCGTCACACCTAGTCCACCTAGACCACCAGCCCACACCCTCTCACCTAGTCCACCTAGACCACCAGCCCACACCCTCTCACCTAGTCCACCTAGACCATCAGCCCACACCATCACACCGAGTCCCCAGGACCATCAGGCCACACCCTCTCACCTAGTCCACCTAGACCATCGGGCCACACCGTCACACCAGGGCCATCGGGCCACACCGTCACACCGACTCCCCAGGGCCATCGGGCCACACCGTCACACCGAGTCCTCAGGGCCATCAGGCCACACCCTCAAACCTAGCTCCCCAGGGTCATCGGGCCACACCCTCACACCTGGTTCCCCGGGACATCAGGCCACACCTGGTTCCCCGGGACATCAGGCCACACCTGGTTCCCCGGGACATCAGGCCACACCTGGTTCCCCGGGACATCAGGCCACACCTGGTTCCCCGGGACATCAGGCCACACCTGGTTCCCCGGGACATCAGGCCACACCTGGTTCCCTGCACCTTGGTTACCACTTGGACCCACATTAAACAATTCTAGGCTGGACCGTAAATGGCCTCCTTGTTAATGCACAGGCCTCCTTGTTAATGCACAGGCCTCCTTGTTAATGCACAGGCCTTTCTCACTCTCCCACAGGCTGTGGTCATGAAAGTAGGAATGGACAGCATAACGGCCAGCTACTTTGCTCTGTTTGAGGTCATAAACCACTCCTTTGGTAAGTGTGAGAGTGACATCTTTTATTTCATAGTACTAGTCTTTTTCCATGTGCTAACTCGTGAGTGAGTGAGAGAGAGAGAGAGAGAGAGAGAGGCTTCCTAACCCTCTCGCTCTCTGTCTCTCTCTCTCTCGCCGACCTAACCCTGTCGCTGTCTCTCTCTCCCGCCGACCTAACCCTGTCGCGCTCTCTCTCTCTCTCCCGCCGACCTAACCCTGTCGCGCTCTCTCTCTCTCTCTCCCGCCGACCTAACCCTGTCGCTCTCTCTCTGTCTCTCTCTCTCTCTCCCGCCGACCTAACCCTGTCGCTCTCTGTCTCTCTCTCCCGCCGACCTAACCCTGTCGCTCTCTGTCTCCCACCGACCTAACCCTGTCGCTCTCTCTCTGTCTCTCTCTCCCACCGACCTAACCCTGTCGCTCTCTCTCTGTCTCTCTCTGCCACCGACCTAACCCTGTCGCTCTCTCTCTCTCTGTCTCTCTCTCTCCTCTCTCTCTCTCCCACCGACCTAACCCTGTCGCTCTCTGTCTCTCTCTCCCGCCGACCTAACCCTGTCGCTCTCTGTCTCTCTCCCCCGCCGACCTAACCCTGTCGCTCTCTCTCTCCCGCCGACCTAACCCTGTCGCTCTCTCTCTGTCTCTCTCTCTCTCTCCCGCCGACCTAACCCTGTCGCTCTGTCTCTCTCTCCCGCCGACCTAACCCTGTCGCTCTCTGTCTCTCTCTCCCGCCGACCTAACCCTGTCGCTCTCTCTCTCTCTCTCTCCCGCCGACCTAACCCTGTCGCTCTCTCTCTCTCCCGCCGACCTAACCCTGTCGCTCTCTCTCTCTCTCTCCCGCCGACCTAACCCTGTCGCTCTCTCTCTCTCTCTCCCGCCGACCTAACCCTGTCGCTCTCTCTCTCGCTCTCTCTCCCGCCGACCTAACCCTGTCGCTCTCTCTCTCGCTCTCTCTCCCGCCGACCTAACCCCGTCGCTCTCTCTCTCGCTCTCTCTCCCGCCGACCTAACCCTGTCGCTCTCTCTCTCCCGCCGACCTAACCCTGTCGCTCTTTCTCTCCCGCCGACCTAACCCTGTCGCTCTCTCTCTCCCGCCGACCTAACGCTGTCGCTCTCTGTCTCTCTCTCCCGCCGACCTAACCCCGTCGCTCTCTGTCTCTCTCTCCCGCCGACCTAACCCTGTCGCTCTCTCTCTCTCTCCCGCCGACCTAACCCTGTCGCTCTCTGTCTCTCTCTCCCGCCGACCTAACCCTGTCGCTCTCTGTCTCTCTCCCCCGCCGACCTAACCCTGTCGCTCTCTCTCTCCCGCCGACCTAACCCTGTCGCTCTCTCTCTGTCTCTCTCTCTCTCTCCCGCCGACCTAACCCTGTCGCTCTGTCTCTCTCTCCCGCCGACCTAACCCTGTCGCTCTCTGTCTCTCTCTCCCGCCGACCTAACCCTGTCGCTCTCTCTCTCTCTCTCTCTCCCGCCGACCTAACCCTGTCGCTCTCTCTCTCTCTCTCCCGCCGACCTAACCCTGTCGCTCTCTCTCTCTCTCTCTCCGCCGACCTAACCCTGTCGCTCTCTCTCTCTCTCTCCCGCCGACCTAACCCTGTCGCTCTCTCTCTCGCTCTCTCTCCCGCCGACCTAACCCTGTCGCTCTCTCTCTCGCTCTCTCTCCCGCCGACCTAACCCTGTCGCTCTCTCTCTCGCTCTCTCTCCCGCCGACCTAACCCTGTCGCTCTCTCTCTCCCGCCGACCTAACCCTGTCGCTCTCTCTCTCCCGCCGACCTAACCCTGTCGCTCTCTCTCTCCCGCCGACCTAACGCTGTCGCTCTCTGTCTCTCTCTCCCGCCGACCTAACCCTGTCGCACTCTCTCTCTCTCTCTCCCACCGAACTAACCCTGTCGCTCTCTCTCTGTCTCTCTCTCCCACCGACCTAACCCTGTCTCTCTCTGTCTCTCTCTCCCGCCGACCTAACCCTGTCGCTCTCTGTCTCTCTCTCCCGCCGACCTAACCCTGTCGCTCTCTGTCTCTCTCTCCCGCCGACCTAACCCTGTCGCTCTCTGTCTCTCTCTCTCCCGCCGACCTAACCCTGTCGCTTTCTGTCTCTCTCTCTCCCGCCGACCTAACCCTGTCGCTCTCTCTCTCTCTCCCGCCGACCTAACCCTGTCGCTCTCTGTCTCTCTCTCCCGCCGACCTAACCCTGTCGCTCTCTCTCTCCCGCCGACCTAACCCTGTCGCTCTCTCTCTCCCGCCGACCTAACCCTGTCGCTCTCTCTCTCCCGCCGACCTAACCCTGTCGCTCTCTCTCTCCCGCCGACCTAACCCTGTCGCTCTCTCTCTCCCGCCGACCTAACCCTGTCTCTCTGTCTCTCCCGCCGACCTAACCCTGTCGCTCTGTCTCTCTCTCTCTCCCACCGACCTAACCCTGTCGCTCTCTCTCTCTCTCTCTCTCCCACCGACCTAACCCTGTCGCTCTCTCTCTCCCACCGACCTAACCCTGTCTCTCTCTCCCACCGACCTAACCCTGTCGCTGTCTCTCTCTCCCGCCGACCTAACCCTGTCGCTCTCTCTCTGTCTCTCTCCCGCCGACCTAACCCTGTCGCTCTCTCTCTCCCACCGACCTAACCCTGTCGCTCTCTCTCTCCCACCGACCTAACCCTGTCGCTCTCTCTCTCTCTCTCCCACCGACCTAACCCTGTCGCTCTCTCTCTGTCTCTCTCTCCCGCCGACCTAACCCTGTCGCTCTCTCTCTCTCTCTCCCGCCGACCTAACCCTGTCGCTCTCTCTCCCGCCGACCTAACCCTGTCGCTCTCTCTCTCCCGCCGACCTAACCCTGTCGCTCTCTCTCTCCCGCCGACCTAACCCTGTCGCTCTCTCTCTCCCGCCGACCTAACCCTGTCGCTCTCTCTCTCCCGCCGACCTAACCCTGTCGCTCTCTCTCTCCCGCCGACCTAACCCTGTCGCTCTCTCTCTCCCGCCGACCTAACCCTGTCGCTCTCTCTCTCCCGCCGACCTAACCCTGTCGCTCTCTCTCTCCCGCCGACCTAACCCTGTCGCTCTCTCTCTCCCGCCGACCTAACCCTGTCGCTCTCTCTCTCCCGCCGACCTAACCCTGCCGCTCTCTCTCTGTCTCTCTCTCCCGCCGACCTAACCCTGTCGCTCTCTCTCTGTCTGTCTCTCTCTCCCTCCGACCTAACCCTGTCGCTGTCTCTCTCTCTCTCCCACCGACCTAACCCTGTCTCTCTGTCTCTCTCTCTCTCCCACCGACCTAACCCTGTCGCTCTCTCTCTCTCTCTCTCTCTCTCCCACCGACCTAACCCTGTCGCTCTCTCTCTCCCACCGACCTAACCCTGTCTCTCTCTCCCACCGACCTAACCCTGTCGCTCTCTCTGTCTCTCTCTCTCCCACCGACCTAACCCTGTCGCTCTCTCTCTGTCTCTCTCTCCCGCCGACCTAACCCTGTCGCTCTCTCTCTGTCTCTCTCCCGCCGACCTAACCCTGTCGCTCTCTCTCTCCCACCGACCTAACCCTGTCGCTCTCTCTCTCCCACCGACCTAACCCTGTCACCCTGTCGCTCTCTCTCTCTCTCTCTCTCTCTCTCCCACCGACCTAACCCTGTCGCTCTCTCTCTCCCACCGACCTAACCCTGTCTCTCTCTCCCACCGACCTAACCCTGTCGCTCTCTCTCTGTCTCTCTCTCTCCCACCGACCTAACCCTGTCGCTCTCTCTCTGTCTCTCTCTCCCGCCGACCTAACCCTGTCGCTCTCTCTCTGTCTCTCTCCCGCCGACCTAACCCTGTCGCTCTCTTTCTCCCACCGACCTAACCCTGTCGCTCTCTCTCTCCCACCGACCTAACCCTGTCGCCCTCTCTCTCTCTCTCTCTCTCTCTCCCACCGACCTAACCCTGTCGCTCTCTCTCTGTCTCTCTCTCCCGCCGACCTAACCCTGTCGCTCTCTCTCTCCCGCCGACCTAACCCTGTCTCTCTCTCTCTCCCACCGACCTAACCCTGTCGCTCTCTCTCTGTCTCTCTCTCCCGCCGACCTAACCCTGTCGCTCTCTCTCCCACCGACCTAACCCTGTCACTCTCTCTCTCCCACCGACCTAACCCTGTCGCACTCTCTCTCTCTCTCTCTCCCACCGACCTAACCCTGTCGCTCTCTCTCTGTCTCTCTCTCCCGCCGACCTAACCCTGTCGCTCTCTCTCTCCCACCGACCTAACCCTGTCGCTCTCTCTCTCCCACCGACCTAACCCTGTCGCCCTCTCTCTCTCTCTCTCTCTCTCCCACCGACCTAACCCTGTCGCTCTCTCTCTGTCTCTCTCTCCCGCCGACCTAACCCTGTCGCTCTCTCTCCCGCCGACCTAACCCTGTCGCTCTCTCTCCCACCGACCTAACCCTGTCGCTCTCTCTCCCACCGACCTAACCCTGTCGCTCTCTCTCCCACCGACCTAACCCTGTCACTCTCTCTCTCCCACCGACCTAACCCTGTCGCACTCTCTCTCTCTCTCTCCCACCGAACTAACCCTGTCGCTCTCTCTCTGTCTCTCTCTCCCACCGACCTAACCCTGTCTCTCTCTCTCTCCCACCGACCTAACCCTGTCTCTCTGTCTCTCCCACCGACCTAACCCTGTCTCTCTGTCTCTCTCTCTCTCCCACCGACCTAACCCTGTCGCTCTCTCTCTCACTCTCTCTCTCTCTCCCACCGACCTAACCCTGTCGCTCTCTCTCTCCCACCGACCTAACCCTGTCTCTCTCTCCCACCGACCTAACCCTGTCGCTCTCTCTCTGTCTCTCTCTCCCGCCGACCTAACCCTGTCGCTCTCTCTCTGTCTCTCTCCCGCCGACCTAACCCTGTCGCTCTCTCTCTCCCGCCGACCTAACCCTGTCGCTCTCTCTCTCTCTCTCTCTGCCACCGACCTAACCCTGTCGCTCTCTCTCTGTCTCTCTCTCCCGCCGACCTAACCCTGTCGCTCTCTCTCTCCCGCCGACCTAACCCTGTCTCTCTCTCTCTCCCACCGACCTAACCCTGTCGCTCTCTCTCTGTCTCTCTCTCCCGCCGACCTAACCCTGTCGCTCTCTCTCCCACCGACCTAACCCTGTCACTCTCTCTCTCCCACCGACCTAACCCTGTCGCACTCTCTCTCTCTCTCTCCCACCGACCTAACCCTGTCGCTCTCTCTCTGTCTCTCTCTCCCGCCGACCTAACCCTGTCGCTCTCTCTCTCCCACCGACCTAACCCTGTCGCTCTCTCTCTCCCACCGACCTAACCCTGTTGCTCTCTCTCTCCCACCGACCTAACCCTGTCGCCCTCTCTCTCTCTCTCTCTCCCACCGACCTAATCCTGTCGCTCTCTCTCTGTCTCTCTCTCCCGCCGACCTAACCCTGTCGCTCTCTCTCTCCCGCCGACCTAACCCTGTCGCTCTCTCTCTGTCTCTCTCTCCCGCCGACCTAACCCTGTCGCTCTCTCTCCCACCGACCTAACCCTGTCACTCTCTCTCTCCCACCGACCTAACCCTGTCGCACTCTCTCTCTCTCTCTCTCCCACCGACCTAACCCTGTCGCTCTCTCTCTGTCTCTCTCTCCCGCCGACCTAACCCTGTCGCTCTCTCTCTCCCACCGACCTAACCCTGTCGCTCTCTGACTCTCTCTCTCCGTCAGTGCGTAAACTGGCTCCTAATGAGTTCCCCCACAAGCTGTATGTTCAGAACTACACGTCTGCTGTCCCTGGGACCTGCCTCACCCTGCGCAAGTGGCTC
>NC_138292.1:18942500-19130000 GCF_965601325.2 Salmo salar
TGGTTAGTGTCTCTCTCTCTCTCTCTCTCTCTCTGCTAGTCACTAGATGGCCATGGTTAGTGCTCTCTCTCTCTCTCTCTCTCTCTCTGCTAGTCACTAGATGGCCATGGTTAGTGCTCTCTCTCTCTCTCTGCTAGTCACTAGATGGCCATGGTTAGTGTCTCTCTCTCTCTCTCTGCTAGTCACTAGATGGCCATGGTTAGTGTCTCTCTCTCTCTCTGCTAGTCACTAGATGGCCATGGTTAGTCTCTCTCTCTGCTAGTCACTAGATGGCCATGGTTAGTCTCTCTCTCTCTGCTAGTCACTAGATGGCCATGGTTAGTGTCTCTCTCTCTCTCTGCTAGTCACTAGATGGCCATGGTTAGTGTCTCTCTCTCTCTCTGCTAGTCACTAGATGGCCATGGTTAGTGTCTCTCTCTCTGCTAGTCACTAGATGGCCATGGTTAGTGTCTCTCTCTCTCTGCTAGTCACTAGATGGCCATGGTTAGTGTCTCTCTCTCTCTGCTAGTCACTAGATGGCCATGGTTAGTCTCTCTCTCTCTCTCTGCTAGTCACTAGATGGCCATGGTTAGTCTCTCTCTCTCTCTCTGCTAGTCACTAGATGGCCATGGTTAGTGTCTCTCTCTCTCTCTCTCTCTGCTAGTCACTAGATGGCCATGGTTAGTGTCTCCTCTCTCTCTCTCTGCTAGTCACTAGATGGCCATGGTTAGTCTCTCTCTCTCTCTCTGCTAGTCACTAGATGGCCATGGTTAGTGTCTCTCTCTCTCTCTCTCTCTCTCTCTCTGCTAGTCACTAGATGGCCATGGTTAGTCTCTCTCTCTCTCTCTGCTAGTCACTAGATGGCCATGGTTAGTGTCTCTCTCTCTCTCTCTCTCTGCTAGTCACTAGATGGCCATGGTTAGTCTCTCTCTCTCTCTCTGCTAGTCACTAGATGGCCATGGTTAGTGTCTCTCTCTCTCTCTATCTCTGCTAGTCACTAGATGGCCATGGTTAGTCTCTCTCTCTCTCTGCTAGTCACTAGATGGCCATGGTTAGTGTCTCTCTCTCTCTCTGCTAGTCACTAGATGGCCATGGTTAGTGTCTCTCTCTCTCTGCTAGTCACTAGATGGCCATGGTTAGTCTCTCTCTCTCTCTCTGCTAGTCACTAGATGGCCATGGTTAGTGTCTCTCTCTCTCTCTGCTAGTCACTAGATGGCCATGGTTAGTGTCTCTCTCTCTCTCTCTGCTAGTCACTAGATGGCCATGGTTAGTGTCTCTCTCTCTCTCTCTCTGCTAGTCACTAGATGGCCATGGTTAGTGTCTCTCTCTGCTAGTCACTAGATGGCCATGGTTAGTGTCTCTCTCTCTCTCTCTGCTAGTCACTAGATGGCCATGGTTAGTGTCTCTCTCTCTGCTAGTCACTAGATGGCCATGGTTAGTGTCTCTCTCTCTCTGCTAGTCACTAGATGGCCATGGTTAGTCTCTCTCTCTCTCTCTCTGCTAGTCACTAGATGGCCATGGTTAGTCTCTCTCTCTCTCTCTGCTAGTCACTAGATGGCCATGGTTAGTGTCTCTCTCTCTCTCTGCTAGTCACTAGATGGCCATGGTTAGTGTCTCTCTCTCTCTCTGCTAGTCACTAGATGGCCATGGTTAGTGTCTCTCTCTCTCTCTCTCTGCTAGTCACTAGATGGCCATGGTTAGTCTCTCTCTCTCTCTCTCTGCTAGTCACTAGATGGCCATGGTTAGTGTCTCTCTCTCGCTCTGCTAGTCACTAGATGGCCATGGTTAGTGTCTCTCTCTCTCTCTGCTAGTCACTAGATGGCCATGGTTAGTCTCTCTCTCTCTCTCTCTGCTAGTCACTAGATGGCCATGGTTAGTCTCTCTCTCTCTCTCTGCTAGTCACTAGATGGCCATGGTTAGTGTCTCTCTCTCTCTCTCTCTGCTAGTCACTAGATGGCCATGGTTAGTGTCTCTCTCTCTCTCTGCTAGTCACTAGATGGCCATGGTTAGTGTCTCTCTCTCTCTCTCTGCTAGTCACTAGATGGCCATGGTTAGTGTCTCTCTCTCTCTCTCTGCTAGTCACTAGATGGCCATGGTTAGTGTCTCTCTCTCTGCTAGTCACTAGATGGCCATGGTTAGTGTCTCTCTCTCTCTGCTAGTCACTAGATGGCCATGGTTAGTCTCTCTCTCTCTCTCTCTGCTAGTCACTAGATGGCCATGGTTAGTCTCTCTCTCTCTCTCTGCTAGTCACTAGATGGCCATGGTTAGTGTCTCTCTCTCTCTCTGCTAGTCACTAGATGGCCATGGTTAGTGTCTCTCTCTCTCTCTGCTAGTCACTAGATGGCCATGGTTAGTGTCTCTCTCTCTCTCTCTCTGCTAGTCACTAGATGGCCATGGTTAGTCTCTCTCTCTCTCTCTCTGCTAGTCACTAGATGGCCATGGTTAGTGTCTCTCTCTCGCTCTGCTAGTCACTAGATGGCCATGGTTAGTGTCTCTCTCTCTCTCTGCTAGTCACTAGATGGCCATGGTTAGTCTCTCTCTCTCTCTCTCTGCTAGTCACTAGATGGCCATGGTTAGTCTCTCTCTCTCTCTCTCTGCTAGTCACTAGATGGCCATGGTTAGTGTCTCTCTCTCTCTCTCTCTGCTAGTCACTAGATGGCCATGGTTAGTGTCTCTCTCTCTCTCTGCTAGTCACTAGATGGCCATGGTTAGTGTCTCTTCTCTCTCTCTGCTAGTCACTAGATGGCCATGGTTAGTGTCTCTCTCTCTCTCTGCTAGTCACTAGATGGCCATGGTTAGTGTCTCTCTCTCTCTGCTAGTCACTAGATGGCCATGGTTAGTGTCTCTCTCTCTCTGCTAGTCACTAGATGGCCATGGTTAGTGTCTCTCTCTCTCTCTGCTAGTCACTAGATGGCCATGGTTAGTCTCTCTCTCTCTCTGCTAGTCACTAGATGGCCATGGTTAGTGTCTCTTCTCTCTCTCTGCTAGTCACTAGATGGCCATGGTTAGCTCTCTCTCTCTCTCTCTCTGCTAGTCACTAGATGGCCATGGTTAGTGTCTCTCTCTCTGCTAGTCACTAGATGGCCATGGTTAGTGTCTCTCTCTCTCTGCTAGTCACTAGATGGCCATGGTTAGTGTCTCTCTCTCTCTGCTAGTCACTAGATGGCCATGGTTAGTGTCTCTCTCTCTGCTAGTCACTAGATGGCCATGGTTAGTGTCTCTCTCTCTCTGCTAGTCACTAGATGGCCATGGTTAGTCTCTCTCTCTCTCTGCTAGTCACTAGATGGCCATGGTTAGTGTCTCTCTCTCTCTCTGCTAGTCACTAGATGGCCATGGTTAGTGTCTCTCTCTCTCTCTGCTAGTCACTAGATGGCCATGGTTAGTGTCTCTCTCTCTCTGCTAGTCACTAGATGGCCATGGTTAGTGTCTCTCTCTCTCTCTGCTAGTCACTAGATGGCCATGGTTAGTGTCTCTCTCTCTCTCTCTGCTAGTCACTAGATGGCCATGGTTAGTGTCTCTCTCTCTCTGCTAGTCACTAGATGGCCATGGTTAGTGTCTCTCTCTCTCTCTGCTAGTCACTAGATGGCCATGGTTAGTGTCTCTCTCTCTCTGCTAGTCACTAGATGGCCATGGTTAGTGTCTCTCTCTCTCTCTGCTAGTCACTAGATGGCCATGGTTAGTCTCTCTCTCTCTCTCTGCTAGTCACTAGATGGCCATGGTTAGTGTCTCTCTCTCTCTCTCTGCTAGTCACTAGATGGCCATGGTTAGTGTCTCTCTCTCTCTCTGCTAGTCACTAGATGGCCATGGTTAGTCTCTCTCTCTCTCTGCTAGTCACTAGATGGCCATGGTTAGTGTCTCTCTCTCTCTCTCTGCTAGTCACTAGATGGCCATGGTTAGTGTCTCTCTCTCTCTCTCTGCTAGTCACTAGATGGCCATGGTTAGTGTCTCTCTCTCTCTCTGCTAGTCACTAGATGGCCATGGTTAGTGTCTCTCTCTCTCTCTCTCTGCTAGTCACTAGATGGCCATGGTTAGTGTCTCTCTCTCTCTCTGCTAGTCACTAGATGGCCATGGTTAGTGTCTCTCTCTCTCTCTCTGCTAGTCACTAGATGGCCATGGTTAGTCTCTCTCTCTCTCTGCTAGTCACTAGATGGCCATGGTTAGTGTCTCTCTCTCTCTGCTAGTCACTAGATGGCCATGGTTAGTGTCTCTCTCTCTCTGCTAGTCACTAGATGGCCATGGTTAGTGTCTCTCTCTCTCTCTGCTAGTCACTAGATGGCCATGGTTAGTGTCTCTCTCTCTCTCTGCTAGTCACTAGATGGCCATGGTTAGTGTCTCTCTCTCTCTCTGCTAGTCACTAGATGGCCATGGTTAGTGTCTCTCTCTCTCTCTGCTAGTCACTAGATGGCCATGGTTAGTGTCTCTCTCTCTCTCTGCTAGTCACTAGATGGCCATGGTTAGTGCTCTCTCTCTCTCTCTCTGCTAGTCACTAGATGGCCATGGTTAGTGTCTCTCTCTCTCTCTGCTAGTCACTAGATGGCCATGGTTAGTGTCTCTCTCTCTCTCTGCTAGTCACTAGATGGCCATGGTTAGTGTCTCTCTCTCTCTCTCTGCTAGTCACTAGATGGCCATGGTTAGTGTCTCTCTCTCTCTCTGCTAGTCACTAGATGGCCATGGTTAGTGTCTCTCTCTCTCTCTGCTAGTCACTAGATGGCCATGGTTAGTGTCTCTCTCTCTCTCTGCTAGTCACTAGATGGCCATGGTTAGTGTCTCTCTCTCTCTCTGCTAGTCACTAGATGGCCATGGTTAGTGTCTCTCTCTCTCTCTGCTAGTCACTAGATGGCCATGGTTAGTGTCTCTCTCTCTCTCTGCTAGTCACTAGATGGCCATGGTTAGTGTCTCTCTCTCTCTCTCTGCTAGTCACTAGATGGCCATGGTTAGTGTCTCTCTCTCTCTCTCTGCTAGTCACTAGATGGCCATGGTTAGTGTCTCTCTCTCTCTCTGCTAGTCACTAGATGGCCATGGTTAGTGCTCTCTCTCTCTCTCTGCTAGTCACTAGATGGCCATGGTTAGTGTCTCTCTCTCTCTCTGCTAGTCACTAGATGGCCATGGTTAGTGTCTCTCTCTCTCTCTCTGCTAGTCACTAGATGGCCATGGTTAGTGTCTCTCTCTCTCTGCTAGTCACTAGATGGCCATGGTTAGTGTCTCTCTCTCTCTCTGCTAGTCACTAGATGGCCATGGTTAGTGCTCTCTCTCTCTCTCTGCTAGTCACTAGATGGCCATGGTTAGTGTCTCTCTCTCTCTCTCTGCTAGTCACTAGATGGCCATGGTTAGTGTCTCTCTCTCTCTCTGCTAGTCACTAGATGGCCATGGTTAGTGTCTCTCTCTCTCTCTGCTAGTCACTAGATGGCCATGGTTAGTGTCTCTCTCTCTCTCTGCTAGTCACTAGATGGCCATGGTTAGTGTCTCTCTCTCTCTCTCTGCTAGTCACTAGATGGCCATGGTTAGTGTCTCTCTCTCTCTCTGCTAGTCACTAGATGGCCATGGTTAGTGTCTCTCTCTCTCTCTGCTAGTCACTAGATGGCCATGGTTAGTGCTCTCTCTCTCTCTGCTAGTCACTAGATGGCCATGGTTAGTGTCTCTCTCTCTCTCTCTGCTAGTCACTAGATGGCCATGGTTAGTGTCTCTCTCTCTCTCTGCTAGTCACTAGATGGCCATGGTTAGTGTCTCTCTCTCTCTCTCTGCTAGTCACTAGATGGCCATGGTTAGTGTCTCTCTCTCTCTCTGCTAGTCACTAGATGGCCATGGTTAGTGTCTCTCTCTCTCTGCTAGTCACTAGATGGCCATGGTTAGTGTCTCTCTCTCTCTGCTAGTCACTAGATGGCCATGGTTAGTGTCTCTCTCTCTCTCTCTGCTAGTCACTAGATGGCCATGGTTAGTGTCTCTCTCTCTCTCTGCTAGTCACTAGATGGCCATGGTTAGTGTCTCTCTCTCTCTCTGCTAGTCACTAGATGGCCATGGTTAGTGTCTCTCTCTCTCTCTGCTAGTCACTAGATGGCCATGGTTAGTGTCTCTCTCTCTCTCTCTGCTAGTCACTAGATGGCCATGGTTAGTGTCTCTCTCTCTCTCTGCTAGTCACTAGATGGCCATGGTTAGTGTCTCTCTCTCTCTCTGCTAGTCACTAGATGGCCATGGTTAGTGTCTCTCTCTCTCTCTCTCTCTGCTAGTCACTAGATGGCCATGGTTAGTGTCTCTCTCTCTCTCTCTCTGCTAGTCACTAGATGGCCATGGTTAGTGTCTCTCTCTCTCTGCTAGTCACTAGATGGCCATGGTTAGTGTCTCTCTCTCTCTGCTAGTCACTAGATGGCCATGGTTAGTGTCTCTCTCTCTCTCTGCTAGTCACTAGATGGCCATGGTTAGTGTCTCTCTCTCTCTCTCTGCTAGTCACTAGATGGCCATGGTTAGTGCTCTCTCTCTCTCTGCTAGTCACTAGATGGCCATGGTTAGTGTCTCTCTCTCTCTCTGCTAGTCACTAGATGGCCATGGTTAGTGCTCTCTCTCTCTCTGCTAGTCACTAGATGGCCATGGTTAGTGTCTCTCTCTCTCTCTCTGCTAGTCACTAGATGGCCATGGTTAGTGTCTCTCTCTCTCTCTGCTAGTCACTAGATGGCCATGGTTAGTGTCTCTCTCTCTCTCTGCTAGTCACTAGATGGCCATGGTTAGTGCTCTCTCTCTGCTAGTCACTAGATGGCCATGGTTAGTGTCTCTCTCTCTCTGCTAGTCACTAGATGGCCATGGTTAGTGTCTCTCTCTCTCTCTGCTAGTCACTAGATGGCCATGGTTAGTGTCTCTCTCTCTCTCTGCTAGTCACTAGATGGCCATGGTTAGTCTCTCTCTCTCTCTCTGCTAGTCACTAGATGGCCATGGTTAGTGTCTCTCTCTCTCTCTCTGCTAGTCACTAGATGGCCATGGTTAGTCTCTCTCTCTCTCTCTGCTAGTCACTAGATGGCCATGGTTAGTGTCTCTCTCTCTCTCTCTGCTAGTCACTAGATGGCCATGGTTAGTGTCTCTCTCTCTCTCTCTCTGCTAGTCACTAGATGGCCATGGTTAGTGTCTCTCTCTCTCTCTCTCTGCTAGTCACTAGATGGCCATGGTTAGTGCTCTCTCTCTCTCTCTCTCTCTCTGCTAGTCACTAGATGGCCATGGTTAGTGTCTCTCTCTCTCTCTGCTAGTCACTAGATGGCCATGGTTAGTGTCTCTCTCTCTCTGCTAGTCACTAGATGGCCATGGTTAGTGTCTCTCTCTCTCTCTGCTAGTCACTAGATGGCCATGGTTAGTGTCTCTCTCTCTCTCTCTGCTAGTCACTAGATGGCCATGGTTAGTGTCTCTCTCTCTCTCTGCTAGTCACTAGATGGCCATGGTTAGTGTCTCTCTCTCTCTCTGCTAGTCACTAGATGGCCATGGTTAGTGTCCTCTCTCTCTCTCTGCTAGTCACTAGATGGCCATGGTTAGTGTCTCTCTCTCTCTCTCTCTCTCTGCTAGTCACTAGATGGCCATGGTTAGTGTCTCTCTCTGCTAGTCACTAGATGGCCATGGTTAGTGTCTCTCTCTCTCTCTCCTCTGCTAGTCACTAGATGGCCATGGTTAGTCTCTCTCTCTCTCTCTGCTAGTCACTAGATGGCCATGGTTAGTGCTCTCTCTCTCTCTCTCTCTGCTAGTCACTAGATGGCCATGGTTAGTGTCTCTCTCTCTCTCTGCTAGTCACTAGATGGCCATGGTTAGTGCTCTCTCTCTCTCTCTCTCTCTGCTAGTCACTAGATGGCCATGGTTAGTGCTCTCTCTCTCTCTGCTAGTCACTAGATGGCCATGGTTAGTGCTCTCTCTCTCTCTCTGCTAGTCACTAGATGGCCATGGTTAGTGTCTCTCTCTCTCTCTGCTAGTCACTAGATGGCCATGGTTAGTGTCTCTCTCTCTCTCTCTCTCTCTGCTAGTCACTAGATGGCCATGGTTAGTGCTCTCTCTCTCTCTGCTAGTCACTAGATGGCCATGGTTAGTGTCTCTCTCTCTCTCTGCTAGTCACTAGATGGCCATGGTTAGTGCTCTCTCTCTCTCTCTGCTAGTCACTAGATGGCCATGGTTAGTGCTCTCTCTCTCTCTCTCTGCTAGTCACTAGATGGCCATGGTTAGTGTCTCTCTCTCTCTCTGCTAGTCACTAGATGGCCATGGTTAGTGTCTCTCTCTCTCTCTCTCTCTCTGCTAGTCACTAGATGGCCATGGTTAGTGTCTCTCTCTCTCTCTGCTAGTCACTAGATGGCCATGGTTAGTGCTCTCTCTCTCTCTCTCTCTGCTAGTCACTAGATGGCCATGGTTAGTGTCTCTCTCTCTCTCTGCTAGTCACTAGATGGCCATGGTTAGTGTCTCTCTCTCTCTCTCTGCTAGTCACTAGATGGCCATGGTTAGTGTCTCTCTCTCTCTCTGCTAGTCACTAGATGGCCATGGTTAGTGTCTCTCTCTCTCTCTCTCTCTGCTAGTCACTAGATGGCCATGGTTAGTGTCTCTCTCTCTCTCTGCTAGTCACTAGATGGCCATGGTTAGTGTCTCTCTCTCTCTCTCTGCTAGTCACTAGATGGCCATGGTTAGTGCTCTCTCTCTCTCTCTCTGCTAGTCACTAGATGGCCATGGTTAGTGTCTCTCTCTCTCTCTGCTAGTCACTAGATGGCCATGGTTAGTGTCTCTCTCTCTCTCTCTCTCTGCTAGTCACTAGATGGCCATGGTTAGTGTCTCTCTCTCTCTCTGCTAGTCACTAGATGGCCATGGTTAGTGTCTCTCTCTCTCTCTCTGCTAGTCACTAGATGGCCATGGTTAGTGTCTCTCTCTCTCTCTGCTAGTCACTAGATGGCCATGGTTAGTGTCTCTCTCTCTCTCTCTGCTAGTCACTAGATGGCCATGGTTAGTGTCTCTCTCTCTCTCTGCTAGTCACTAGATGGCCATGGTTAGTGTCTCTCTCTCTCTCTGCTAGTCACTAGATGGCCATGGTTAGTGTCTCTCTCTCTCTGCTAGTCACTAGATGGCCATGGTTAGTGTCTCTCTCTCTCTCTGCTAGTCACTAGATGGCCATGGTTAGTGTCTCTCTCTCTCTGCTAGTCACTAGATGGCCATGGTTAGTGTCTCTCTCTCTCTCTGCTAGTCACTAGATGGCCATGGTTAGTGTCTCTCTCTCTCTCTCTGCTAGTCACTAGATGGCCATGGTTAGTGTCTCTCTCTCTGCTAGTCACTAGATGGCCATGGTTAGTCTCTCTCTCTCTGCTAGTCACTAGATGGCCATGGTTAGTGTCTCTCTCTCTCTCTCTCTGCTAGTCACTAGATGGCCATGGTTAGTGTCTCTCTCTCTCTCTGCTAGTCACTAGATGGCCATGGTTAGTGTCTCTCTCTCTCTCTGCTAGTCACTAGATGGCCATGGTTAGTGTCTCTCTCTCTCTCTGCTAGTCACTAGATGGCCATGGTTAGTGTCTCTCTCTCTCTCTCTCTGCTAGTCACTAGATGGCCATGGTTAGTCTCTCTCTCTCTGCTAGTCACTAGATGGCCATGGTTAGTGTCTCTCTCTCTCTCTCTCTCCTCTCTCTCTCTGCTAGTCACTAGATGGCCATGGTTAGTGTCTCTCTCTCTCTCTCTCTCTCTCTCTCTCTCTGCTAGTCACTAGATGGCCATGGTTAGTGTCTCTCTCTCTCTCTCTCTGCTAGTCACTAGATGGCCATGGTTAGTGTCTCTCTCTCTCTCTGCTAGTCACTAGATGGCCATGGTTAGTGTCTCTCTCTCTCTCTCTGCTAGTCACTAGATGGCCATGGTTAGTCTCTCTCTCTCTCTGCTAGTCACTAGATGGCCATGGTTAGTGTCTCTCTCTCTCTCTGCTAGTCACTAGATGGCCATGGTTAGTGTCTCTCTCTCTCTGCTAGTCACTAGATGGCCATGGTTAGTGTCTCTCTCTCTCTCTGCTAGTCACTAGATGGCCATGGTTAGTGCTCTCTCTCTCTCTGCTAGTCACTAGATGGCCATGGTTAGTGTCTCTCTCTCTCTCTGCTAGTCACTAGATGGCCATGGTTAGTCTCTCTCTCTCTGCTAGTCACTAGATGGCCATGGTTAGTGCTCTCTCTCTCTCTGCTAGTCACTAGATGGCCATGGTTAGTGTCTCTCTCTCTCTCTGCTAGTCACTAGATGGCCATGGTTAGTCTCTCTCTCTCTCTCTGCTAGTCACTAGATGGCCATGGTTAGTGTCTCTCTCTCTCTCTGCTAGTCACTAGATGGCCATGGTTAGTGTCTCTCTCTCTCTGCTAGTCACTAGATGGCCATGGTTAGTGTCTCTCTCTCTCTCTCTGCTAGTCACTAGATGGCCATGGTTAGTGCTCTCTCTCTCTGCTAGTCACTAGATGGCCATGGTTAGTGTCTCTCTCTCTCTCTCTGCTAGTCACTAGATGGCCATGGTTAGTGTCTCTCTCCTCTCTCTGCTAGTCACTAGATGGCCATGGTTAGTGTCTCTCTCTCTCTCTGCTAGTCACTAGATGGCCATGGTTAGTGTCTCTCTCTCTCTGCTAGTCACTAGATGGCCATGGTTAGTCTCTCTCTCTCTGCTAGTCACTAGATGGCCATGGTTAGTGTCTCTCTCTCTCTCTCTGCTAGTCACTAGATGGCCATGGTTAGTGTCTCTCTCTCTCTCTGCTAGTCACTAGATGGCCATGGTTAGTGTCTCTCTCTCTCTGCTAGTCACTAGATGGCCATGGTTAGTGTCTCTCTCTCTCTCTCTGCTAGTCACTAGATGGCCATGGTTAGTGTCTCTCTCTCTCTCTCTCTGCTAGTCACTAGATGGCCATGGTTAGTGTCTCTCTCTCTCTCTGCTAGTCACTAGATGGCCATGGTTAGTGTCTCTCTCTCTCTCTCTCTCTCTGCTAGTCACTAGATGGCCATGGTTAGTGTCTCTCTCTCTCTGCTAGTCACTAGATGGCCATGGTTAGTGTCTCTCTCTCTCTCTGCTAGTCACTAGATGGCCATGGTTAGTGTCTCTCTCTCTCTGCTAGTCACTAGATGGCCATGGTTAGTGTCTCTCTCTCTCTCTGCTAGTCACTAGATGGCCATGGTTAGTGTCTCTCTCTCTCTCTGCTAGTCACTAGATGGCCATGGTTAGTCTCTCTCTCTCTCTGCTAGTCACTAGATGGCCATGGTTAGTGTCTCTCTCTCTCTCTCTCTCTCTGCTAGTCACTAGATGGCCATGGTTAGTGTCTCTCTCTCTCTGCTAGTCACTAGATGGCCATGGTTAGTGTCTCTCTCTCTCTCTGCTAGTCACTAGATGGCCATGGTTAGTGTCTCTCTCTCTGCTAGTCACTAGATGGCCATGGTTAGTGTCTCTCTCTCTCTGCTAGTCACTAGATGGCCATGGTTAGTGTCTCTCTCTCTCTCTCTCTCTCTGCTAGTCACTAGATGGCCATGGTTAGTGTCTCTCTCTCTCTCTCTGCTAGTCACTAGATGGCCATGGTTAGTGTCTCTCTCTCTCTCTCTCTCTCTCTCTGCTAGTCACTAGATGGCCATGGTTAGTGTCTCTCTCTCTGCTAGTCACTAGATGGCCATGGTTAGTGTCTCTCTCTCTCTCTCTCTGCTAGTCACTAGATGGCCATGGTTAGTGTCTCTCTCTCTCTCTGCTAGTCACTAGATGGCCATGGTTAGTGTCTCTCTCTCTCTCTGCTAGTCACTAGATGGCCATGGTTAGTGTCTCTCTCTCTCTCTCTGCTAGTCACTAGATGGCCATGGTTAGTGTCTCTCTCTCTCTCTCTGCTAGTCACTAGATGGCCATGGTTAGTCTCTCTCTCTCTCTCTCTGCTAGTCACTAGATGGCCATGGTTAGTGTCTCTCTCTCTCTCTGCTAGTCACTAGATGGCCATGGTTAGTGTCTCTCTCTCTCTGCTAGTCACTAGATGGCCATGGTTAGTGTCTCTCTCTCTGCTAGTCACTAGATGGCCATGGTTAGTGTCTCTCTCTCTCTGCTAGTCACTAGATGGCCATGGTTAGTCTCTCTCTCTCTCTCTGCTAGTCACTAGATGGCCATGGTTAGTGTCTCTCTCTCTCTCTCTCTCTCTGCTAGTCACTAGATGGCCATGGTTAGTGTCTCTCTCTCTCTCTGCTAGTCACTAGATGGCCATGGTTAGTGTCTCTCTCTCTCTCTCTCTCTGCTAGTCACTAGATGGCCATGGTTAGTGTCTCTCTCTCTCTGCTAGTCACTAGATGGCCATGGTTAGTGTCTCTCTCTCTCTCTCTGCTAGTCACTAGATGGCCATGGTTAGTGTCTCTCTCTCTCTCTGCTAGTCACTAGATGGCCATGGTTAGTGTCTCTCTCTCTCTGCTAGTCACTAGATGGCCATGGTTAGTGTCTCTCTCTCTCTCTCTGCTAGTCACTAGATGGCCATGGTTAGTGTCTCTCTCTCTCTCTGCTAGTCACTAGATGGCCATGGTTAGTGTCTCTCTCTCTCTCTCTCTCTCTGCTAGTCACTAGATGGCCATGGTTAGTGTCTCTCTCTCTCTCTCTCTCTCTCTCTGCTAGTCACTAGATGGCCATGGTTAGTGTCTCTCTCTCTGCTAGTCACTAGATGGCCATGGTTAGTGTCTCTCTCTCTCTGCTAGTCACTAGATGGCCATGGTTAGTGTCTCTCTCTCTCTGCTAGTCACTAGATGGCCATGGTTAGTGTCTCTCTCTCTCTCTCTCTCTGCTAGTCACTAGATGGCCATGGTTAGTGTCTCTCTCTCTCTCTCTCTCTCTCTGCTAGTCACTAGATGGCCATGGTTAGTGTCTCTCTCTGCTAGTCACTAGATGGCCATGGTTAGTGTCTCTCTCTCTCTGCTAGTCACTAGATGGCCATGGTTAGTGTCTCTCTCTCTCTGCTAGTCACTAGATGGCCATGGTTAGTGTCTCTCTCTCTCTCTCTCTGCTAGTCACTAGATGGCCATGGTTAGTGTCTCTCTCTCTCTCTCTGCTAGTCACTAGATGGCCATGGTTAGTGTCTCTCTCTGCTAGTCACTAGATGGCCATGGTTAGTGTCTCTCTCTCTCTCTGCTAGTCACTAGATGGCCATGGTTAGTGTCTCTCTCTCTCTCTGCTAGTCACTAGATGGCCATGGTTAGTGTCTCTCTCTCTCTGCTAGTCACTAGATGGCCATGGTTAGTGTCTCTCTTTCTCTCTCTGCTAGTCACTAGATGGCCATGGTTAGTGTCTCTCTCTCTCTCTGCTAGTCACTAGATGGCCATGGTTAGTGTCTCTCTCTCTCTCTGCTAGTCACTAGATGGCCATGGTTAGTGTCTCTCTCTCTCTCTCTCTGCTAGTCACTAGATGGCCATGGTTAGTGTCTCTCTCTCTCTGCTAGTCACTAGATGGCCATGGTTAGTGTCTCTCTCTCTCTCTCTGCTAGTCACTAGATGGCCATGGTTAGTGTCTCTCTCTCTCTCTCTGCTAGTCACTAGATGGCCATGGTTAGTGCTCTCTCTCTCTCTCTCTGCTAGTCACTAGATGGCCATGGTTAGTGCTCTCTCTCTCTCTCTCTCTCTCTGCTAGTCACTAGATGGCCATGGTTAGTGTCTCTCTCTCTCTCTCTCTCTCTGCTAGTCACTAGATGGCCATGGTTAGTGTCTCTCTCTCTCTCTGCTAGTCACTAGATGGCCATGGTTAGTGTCTCTCTCTCTCTGCTAGTCACTAGATGGCCATGGTTAGTGTCTCTCTCTCTCTCTGCTAGTCACTAGATGGCCATGGTTAGTGTCTCTCTCTCTCTCTGCTAGTCACTAGATGGCCATGGTTAGTGTCTCTCTCTCTCTGCTAGTCACTAGATGGCCATGGTTAGTGTCTCTCTCTCTCTGCTAGTCACTAGATGGCCATGGTTAGTGTCTCTCTCTCTCTCTCTGCTAGTCACTAGATGGCCATGGTTAGTGTCTCTCTCTCTCTCTCTCTCTGCTAGTCACTAGATGGCCATGGTTAGTGTCTCTCTCTCTGCTAGTCACTAGATGGCCATGGTTAGTCTCTCTCTCTCTGCTAGTCACTAGATGGCCATGGTTAGTGTCTCTCTCTCTCTCTCTCTCTGCTAGTCACTAGATGGCCATGGTTAGTGTCTCTCTCTCTCTGCTAGTCACTAGATGGCCATGGTTAGTGTCTCTCTCTCTCTCTCTCTCTCTCTCCTCTCTCTCTCTCTCTGCTAGTCACTAGATGGCCATGGTTAGTGTCTCTCTCTCTCTCTCTCTCTCTCTCTCTCTCTCTCTCTGCTAGTCACTAGATGGCCATGGTTAGTGTCTCTCTCTCTCTCTCTCTCTGCTAGTCACTAGATGGCCATGGTTAGTGTCTCTCTCTCTCTCTGCTAGTCACTAGATGGCCATGGTTAGTGTCTCTCTCTCTCTCTCTCTCTCTGCTAGTCACTAGATGGCCATGGTTAGTCTCTCTCTCTCTCTGCTAGTCACTAGATGGCCATGGTTAGTGTCTCTCTCTCTCTCTCTCTCTCTCTGCTAGTCACTAGATGGCCATGGTTAGTCTCTCTCTCTCTGCTAGTCACTAGATGGCCATGGTTAGTCTCTCTCTCTCTCTCTGCTAGTCACTAGATGGCCATGGTTAGTGTCTCTCTCTCTCTGCTAGTCACTAGATGGCCATGGTTAGTGTCTCTCTCTCTCTCTCTGCTAGTCACTAGATGGCCATGGTTAGTGTCTCTCTCTCTCTCTCTCTCTGCTAGTCACTAGATGGCCATGGTTAGTGTCTCTCTCTCTCTCTGCTAGTCACTAGATGGCCATGGTTAGTGCCTCTCTCTCTCTCTCTCTCTGCTAGTCACTAGATGGCCATGGTTAGTGTCTCTCTCTCTCTCTCTGCTAGTCACTAGATGGCCATGGTTAGTGTCTCTCTCTCTCTCTGCTAGTCACTAGATGGCCATGGTTAGTGTCTCTCTCTCTCTCTCTGCTAGTCACTAGATGGCCATGGTTAGTGTCTCTCTCTCTCTCTGCTAGTCACTAGATGGCCATGGTTAGTGTCTCTCTCTCTCTCTCTGCTAGTCACTAGATGGCCATGGTTAGTGTCTCTCTCTCTCTCTGCTAGTCACTAGATGGCCATGGTTAGTGTCTCTCTCTCTCTCTCTGCTAGTCACTAGATGGCCATGGTTAGTGTCTCTCTCTCTCTCTCTCTCTGCTAGTCACTAGATGGCCATGGTTAGTGTCTCTCTCTCTCTCTGCTAGTCACTAGATGGCCATGGTTAGTGTCTCTCTCTCTCTGCTAGTCACTAGATGGCCATGGTTAGTGTCTCTCTCTCTCTCTGCTAGTCACTAGATGGCCATGGTTAGTGTCTCTCTCTCTCTCTGCTAGTCACTAGATGGACATGGTTAGTGTCTCTCTCTCTCTCTGCTAGTCACTAGATGGCCATGGTTAGTGTCTCTCTCTCTCTCTCTGCTAGTCACTAGATGGCCATGGTTAGTGTCTCTCTCTCTCTGCTAGTCACTAGATGGCCATGGTTAGTGTCTCTCTCTCTCTGCTAGTCACTAGATGGCCATGGTTAGTGTCTCTCTCTCTCTCTCTCTGCTAGTCACTAGATGGTCATGGTTAGTGTCTCTCTCTCTCTCTGCTAGTCACTAGATGGCCATGGTTAGTGTCTCTCTCTCTCTCTGCTAGTCACTAGATGGCCATGGTTAGTGTCTCTCTCTCTCTCTCTGCTAGTCACTAGATGGCCATGGTTAGTGTCTCTCTCTGCTAGTCACTAGATGGCCATGGTTAGTGTCTCTCTCTCTCTCTGCTAGTCACTAGATGGCCATGGTTAGTGTCTCTCTCTCTCTCTCTGCTAGTCACTAGATGGCCATGGTTAGTGTCTCTCTCTCTCTCTGCTAGTCACTAGATGGCCATGGTTAGTGTCTCTCTCTCTCTCTGCTAGTCACTAGATGGACATGGTTAGTGTCTCTCTCTCTCTCTGCTAGTCACTAGATGGCCATGGTTAGTGTCTCTCTCTCTCTCTGCTAGTCACTAGATGGCCATGGTTAGTGTCTCTCTCTCTCTGCTAGTCACTAGATGGCCATGGTTAGTGTCTCTCTCTCTCTCTCTGCTAGTCACTAGATGGCCATGGTTAGTGTCTCTCTCTCTCTCTCTGCTAGTCACTAGATGGCCATGGTTAGTGTCTCTCTCTCTCTGCTAGTCACTAGATGGCCATGGTTAGTGTCTCTCTCTCTCTCTCTGCTAGTCACTAGATGGCCATGGTTAGTGTCTCTCTCTCTCTGCTAGTCACTAGATGGCCATGGTTAGTGTCTCTCTCTCTGCTAGTCACTAGATGGCCATGGTTAGTGTCTCTCTCTCTCTCTCTCTGCTAGTCACTAGATGGCCATGGTTAGGTCTCTCTCTCTCTCTGCTAGTCACTAGATGGCCATGGTTAGTGTCTCTCTCTCTCTCTGCTAGTCACTAGATGGCCATGGTTAGTGTCTCTCTCTCTGCCAGTCACTAGATGGCCATGGTTAGTGTCTCTCTCTCTCTCTGCTAGTCACTAGATGGCCATGGTTAGTGTCTCTCTCTCTCTCTGCTAGTCACTAGATGGCCATGGTTAGTGTCTCTCTCTGCTAGTCACTAGATGGCCATGGTTAGTGTCTCTCTCTCTCTCTGCTAGTCACTAGATGGCCATGGTTAGTGTCTCTCTCTCTCTCTCTGCTAGTCACTAGATGGCCATGGTTAGTGTCTCTCTCTGCTAGTCACTAGATGGCCATGGTTAGTGTCTCTCTCTCTCTCTGCTAGTCACTAGATGGCCATGGTTAGTCTCTCTCTCTCTCTCTGCTAGTCACTAGATGGCCATGGTTAGTGTCTCTCTCTCTCTCTGCTAGTCACTAGATGGCCATGGTTAGTGTCTCTCTCTCTCTCTCTCTGCTAGTCACTAGATGGCCATGGTTAGTGTCTCTCTCTCTCTCTCTCTCTCTCTCTCTCTCTCTCTGCTAGTCACTAGATGGCCATGGTTAGTGTCTCTCTCTCTCTCTCTCTCTCTCTCTCTCTCTCTCTGCTAGTCACTAGATGGCCATGGTTAGTGTCTCTCTCTCTCTCTCTCTCTCTCTCTCTCTCTCTCTCTGCTAGTCACTAGATGGCCATGGTTAGTGTCTCTCTCTCTCTCTGCTAGTCACTAGATGGCCATGGTTAGTGTCTCTCTCTCTCTCTCTGCTAGTCACTAGATGGCCATGGTTAGTGTCTCTCTCTCTCTCTCTCTCTCTGCTAGTCACTAGATGGCCATGGTTAGTCTCTCTCTCTCTCTCTGCTAGTCACTAGATGGCCATGGTTAGTGTCTCTCTCTCTCTCTCTCTGCTAGTCACTAGATGGCCATGGTTAGTGTCTCTCTCTCTCTCTCTCTCTGCTAGTCACTAGATGGCCATGGTTAGTGTCTCTCTCTCTCTCTCTCTCTCTCTGCTAGTCACTAGATGGCCATGGTTAGTCTCTCTCTCTGCTAGTCACTAGATGGCCATGGTTAGTGTCTCTCTCTGCTAGTCACTAGATGGCCATGGTTAGTGTCTCTCTCTCTGCTAGTCACTAGATGGCCATGGTTAGTGTCTCTCTCTCTCTCTCTCTGCTAGTCACTAGATGGCCATGGTTAGTGTCTCTCTCTCTCTCTGCTAGTCACTAGATGGCCATGGTTAGTGTCTCTCTCTCTCTCTGCTAGTCACTAGATGGCCATGGTTAGTGTCTCTCTCTCTCTCTGCTAGTCACTAGATGGCCATGGTTAGTGTCTCTCTCTCTCTCTGCTAGTCACTAGATGGCCATGGTTAGTGTCTCTCTCTCTCTCTGCTAGTCACTAGATGGCCATGGTTAGTGTCTCTCTCTCTCTGCTAGTCACTAGATGGCCATGGTTAGTGTCTCTCTCTCTCTGCTAGTCACTAGATGGCCATGGTTTGTGTCTCTCTCTCTCTCTCTCTCTGCTAGTCACTAGATGGCCATGGTTAGTGTCTCTCTCTCTCTCTCTCTCTGCTAGTCACTAGATGGCCATGGTTAGTGTCTCTCTCTCTCTCTGCTAGTCACTAGATGGCCATGGTTAGTGTCTCTCTCTCTCTGCTAGTCACTAGATGGCCATGGTTAGTGTCTCTCTCTCTCTGCTAGTCACTAGATGGCCATGGTTAGTGTCTCTCTCTCTCTGCTAGTCACTAGATGGCCATGGTTAGTGTCTCTCTCTCTCTGCTAGTCACTAGATGGCCATGGTTAGTGTCTCTCTCTCTCTGCTAGTCACTAGATGGCCATGGTTAGTGTCTCTCTCTCTCTCTCTCTGCTAGTCACTAGATGGCCATGGTTAGTCTCTCTCTCTCTCTCTGCTAGTCACTAGATGGCCATGGTTAGTGTCTCTCTCTCTCTCTGCTAGTCACTAGATGGCCATGGTTAGTGTCTCTCTCTCTCTCTCTGCTAGTCACTAGATGGCCATGGTTAGTCTCTCTCTCTCTCTCTGCTAGTCACTAGATGGCCATGGTTAGTGTCTCTCTCTGCTAGTCACTAGATGGCCATGGTTAGTCTCTCTCTCTCTCTCTCTGCTAGTCACTAGATGGCCATGGTTAGTGTCTCTCTCTCTCTCTCTCTCTGCTAGTCACTAGATGGCCATGGTTAGTGTCTCTCTCTGCTAGTCACTAGATGGCCATGGTTAGTGTCTCTCTCTGCTAGTCACTAGATGGCCATGGTTAGTGTCTCTCTCTCTCTCTCTGCTAGTCACTAGATGGCCATGCTACAACAGTCGTTACTGTCACAACTAATGAGCAAGTACAGTACATTACTGTCAAAAAGAAAGCAGGACCAAGGCCCTCTTCAGATAATAAATAAATAAAATGCCTTTTTTGTATGGCTTGTTCAATGGAAACAAAGTTTAAAATCTCTGACACGTTTTGACTGCATGGCCTTTATTGGGGAGTACATGACTGGTCTTCCATTCTGGTTAAGGGTAAGGTTGTAATAGATGGAATGAACTAGTACATGACTGGTCTTCCATTCTGGTTAAGGGTGAGGTTGTAATAGATGGAATTAACTAGTACATGACTGGTCTTCCATTCTGGTTAACCTCTATGGGCTAGGCGGGACGAATTCGTCCCACCTACGTAACAGCCACTTGAAGCCTGTGGCGCGATTTTCAAAACCTTAATAATCCTATTACTTCAATTTCTCAAACATATGACTATTTTACAGCTATTTAAAGACAAGACTCTCGTTAATCTAACCACACTGTCCGATTTCAAAAAGGTTTTCCAACGAAAGCAAAACATTAGATTATGTCAGCAGAGTACCAAGCCAGAAATAATCAGACACCCATTTTTCAAGCAAGCATATAATGTCACCAAAACCCAGAAGACAGCTAAATGCAGCACTCACCTTTGATGATCTTCATCAGATGACAACCCTAGGACATTATGTTATACAATACATGCATGTTTTGTTCAATCAAGTTCATATTTATATCAAAAACCAGCTTTTTACATTAGCATGTGACGTTCAGAACTAGCATACCCCCCGCAAACTTCCGGGGAATTCGCTAACATTTTACTAAATTACTCACGATAAACGTTCACAAAAAGCATAACAATTATTTTAAGAATTATAGATACAGACCTCCTCTATGCACTCGATATGTCCGATTTTAAAATAGCTTTTTGGTGAAAGCACATTTTGCAATATTCTAAGTACATAGCCCAGGCATCACGGGCTAGCTATTTAGACACCCGGCAAGTTTAGCACTCACCATAATCATATTTACTATTATAAAAGTTTGATTACCTTTTGTTGTCTTCGTCAGAATGCACTCCCAGGACTGCTACTTCAATAACAAATGTTGGTTTGGTCCAAAATAATCCATCGTTATATCCGAATAGCGGCGATTTGTTCGTGCGTTCCAGACACTATCCAAAATGGTAAAGAAGGGTCGTGCGCATGGCGCAATTCGTGACAAAAAAATTCTAAATATTCCATTACCGTACTTCGATACATGTCAACCGCTGTTTAAAGTCCATTTTTACCCCATTTTTCTCGTAGAAAAGCGATAATATTCCGACAGGGAATCTCCTTTTCGGCAAACAGAGGAAAAAATCACAAAGGCGGGGGCGGTCGGGTCACGCGCCTAAGCCCAGAGTCCCTTGATCGGCCACTTGAGAAAGGCGATAATGTGTTTCAGCCTGGGGCTGGGATGACGACATTCTGTTTTTTCCCGGGCTCTGAATGCCTATGGACGACGTAGGAAGTGTCACGTTAGAGCAGAGATCCTTAGTAAAAGATAGAGATGGAAAAGAAGTTCAAGAAATGGTCAGACAGGCCACTTCCTGTAAAGGAATCTCTCAGGTTTTGACCTGCCATTTGAGTTCTGTTATACTCACAGACACCATTCAAACAGTTTTAGAAACTTTAGGGTGTTTTCTATCCATATGTAATAAGTATATGCATATTCTAGTTACTGGGTAGGAGTGGTAACCAGATTAAATCGGGTATGTTTTTTATCCAGCCGTGTCAATACTGCCCCCTAGCCCTAACAGGTTTTAAGGGTAAGGTTGTAATAGATGACTGGTCTTCCATTCTGGTTAAGGGTGAGGTTGTAATGGATGGGATGAACTAGTACATGACTGGTCTTCCATTCTGGTTAAGGGTGAGGTTGTAATAGATGGAATGAACTAGTACATGACTGGTCTTCCATTCTGGTTAAGGGTAAGGTTGTAATAGATGGAATGAACTAGTACATGACTGGTCTTCCATTCTGGTTAAGGGTGAGGTTGTAATAGATGGGAATGAACTAGTACATGACTGGTCTTCCATTCTGGTTAAGGGTAAGGTTGTAATAGATGGAATGAACTAGTACATGACTGGTCTTCCATTCTGGTTAAGGGTGAGGTTGTAATGGATGGGATGAACTAGTACATGACTGGTCTTCCATTCTGGTTAAGGGTGAGGTTGTAATAGATGGGAATGAACTAGTACATGACTGGTCTTCCATTCTGGTTAAGGGTGAGGTTGTAATAGATGGAATGAACTAGTACATGACTGGTCTTCCATTCTGGTTAAGGGTGAGGTTGTAATAGATGGAATGAACTAGTACATGACTGGTCTTCCATTCTGGTTAAGGGTAAGGTTGTAATAGATGGAATGAACTAGTACATGACTGGTCTTCCATTCTGGTTAAGGGTGAGGTTGTAATAGATGGAATGAACTAGTACGTGTAGCGTAAGACTTGGTATATACATGGCACATATGACCAAATAGACATGGAACATAGGATGGTTTGTAGAAGCAGTTGTCTGACCCCCTAAATGTTCTTTCCCCCAGTATCTCAGTATGTTACGGGGCTGTGACGGCTACAATGAGATCATCTTCCCACACTGCTCCTGTGACTCCCGACGCAAAGGCCACGTCATCACAGCCATCAGCATACACCACTTTAAACTGCATGCCTGCACAGAGGAGGGAACGCTAGAGGTACGGAAAACTGCTGTGTGTGTGTGTGTGTGGTGTGTGTGTGTGTGTGTGTGTGTGTGTGTGTGTGTGTGTGTGTGTGTGTGTGTTGACCCTGTCTCTCTCTATAACAGAACCAGGTGATCGTGTTTGAGTGGGTGGAGATGCAGCGATGGGACACTGATGAGGAGGGCATGGCCTTCTGCTTCGAGTACGCCAGGGGAGACAAGAAACCTCGCTGGGTCAAGATCTTCACTCCCTACGTGAGTCTCACACACACTTGCAGTACACACACCCTTTGAGAGTCCCAACGAATGTCTGAACATGATGTATCAATGTGCAGAGAGTTAACCCTTTGTTGTGCTGTGTCCTGTGTCCAGTTCAACTACCTGCATGAGTGCGTTGAGAGAGTCTTCTGTGAACTCAAGTGGAGGAAAGAGGTGAGAAGAGGGTTGTATACTGCCATGTACTGTCTACTGGCTAACCAGCAGTCTTATGCTGCCATGTACTGTCTACTGGCTAACCAGCAGTCTTATACTGCCATGTACTGTCTACTGGCTAACCAGCAGTCTTATACTGCCATGTACTGTCTACTGGCTAATCAGCAGTCTTATACTGCCATGTACTGTCTACTGGCTAACCAGCAGTCTTATACTGCCATGTACTGTCTACTGGCTAACCAGCAGTCTAATACTGCCATGTACTGTCTACTGGCTAACCAGCCGTCTTATACTGCCATGTACTGTCTACTGGCTAACCAGCAGTCTAATACTGCCATGTACTGTCTACTGGCTAACCAGCAGTCTAATACTGCCATGTGCTGTCTACTGGCTAACCAGCAGTCTTATACTGCCATGTGCTGTCTACTGGCTAACCAGCAGTCTTATACTGCCATGTACTGTCTACTGGCTAACCAGCAGTCTTATACTGCCATGTGCTGTCTACCGGCTAACCAGCAGTCTTATACTGCCAAGTGCTGTCTACTGGCTAACCAGCAGTCTTATACTGCCATGTACTGTCTACTGGTTAACCAGCAGTCTTATGGTGCCATGTACTGTCTACCGGCTAACCAGCAGTCTTATACTGCCATGTACTGTCTACTGGCTAACCAGCAGTCTTATACTGCCATGTACAGTCTACTGGCAACCAGCAGTCTTATGCTGCCATGTACTGTCTACTGGCTAACCAGCAGTCTTATGGTGCCATGTACTGTCTACTGGCTAACCAGCAGTCTTATACTGCCATGTACTGTCTACTGGCTAACCAGCAGTCTTATAGTTCCATGTACTGTCTACTGGTTAACCAGCGGTCTTATGCTGCCATGTACTGTCTACTGGTTAACCAGCAGTCTTATGGTGCCATGAACTGTCTACTGGCTAACCAGCAGTCTTATACTGCCATGTACTGTCTACTGGCTAACCAGCAGTCTTATACTGCCATGTTCTGTCTACTGGCTAACCAGCAGTCTTATACTGCCATGTACTGTCTACTGGCTAACCAGCAGTCTTATGCTGCCATGTACTGACTAACCAGCAGTCTTATTCTGCCATGTACTGGCTAATCAGCAGTCTTATACTGGCATGTACTGTCTACTGGCTAACCGGCAGTCTTATGCTGCCATGTACTGTCTACTGGCTAACCAGCAGTCTTATACTGCCATGTACTGTCTACTGGCTAACCAGCAGTCTTATGCTGCCATGTACTGTCTACTGGCTAACCGGCAGTCTTATGCTGCCATGTACTGTCTACTGGCTAACCGGCAGTCTTATGCTGCCATGTACTGTCTACTGGCTAACCAGCAGTCTTATGCTGCCCTGTACTGTCTACTGGCTAACCGGCAGTCTTATGCTGCCATGTTCTGTCTACTGGCTAACCGGCAGTCTTATGCTGCCATGTACTGTCTACTGGCTAACCAGCAGTCTTATACTGCCATGTACTGTCTACTGGCTAACCAGCAGTCTTATACTGCCATGTACTGTCTACTGGCTAACCGGCAGTCTTATACTGCCATGTACTGTCTTATACTGCCATGTACTGTCTACTGGCTAACCAGCAGTCTTATGGTGCCATGTACTGTATTATACTGCCATGTACTGTCTACTGGCTAACCAGCAGTCTTATACTGCCATGTACTGTCTACTGGCTAACCAGCAGTCTTATACTGCCATGTACTGTCTACTGGCTAACCAGCCGTCTTATACTGCCATGTACTGTCTACTGGCTAACCAGCAGTCTTATACTGCCATGTACTGTCTACTGGCTAACCAGCACTCTTATACTGCCATGTACTGTCTACTGGCTAACCAGCAGTTTTATGCTGCCATGTACTGTCTACTGGCTAACCGGCAGTCTTATGCTGCCATGTACTGTCTACTGGCTAACCGGCAGTCTTATGCTGCCATGTACTGTCTACTGGCTAACCGGCAGTCTTATGCTGCCATGTACTGTCTACTGGCTAACCGGCAGTCTTATGCTGCCATGTACTGTCTACTGGCTAACCGGCAGTCTTATGCTGCCATGTACTGTCTACTGGCTAACCGGCAGTCTTATGCTGCCATGTACTGTCTACTGGCTAACCGGCAGTCTTATGCTGCCATGTACTGTCTACTGGCTAACCGGCAGTCTTATGCTGCCATGTACTGTCTACTGGCTAACCGGCAGTCTTATGCTGCCATGTACTGTCTACTGGCTAACCGGCAGTCTTATGCTGCCATGTACTGTCTACTGGCTAACCAGCAGTCTTATGCTGCCATGTACTGACTAACCAGCAGTCTTATTCTGCCATGTACTGGCTAACCAGCAGTCTTATACTGGCATGTACTGTCTCCTGGCTAATCAGCAGTCTTATGCTGCCATGTACTGGTCAACCAGCAGTCTTATACTGCCATATACTGTCTACTGGCTAACCAGCAATCTTATACTGCCATGTACTGTCTACTGGTTAACCAGCAGTCTTATCCTGCCATGTACTGGCTAACCAGCAGTCCTATACTGCCATCTACTGGCTAACCAGCAGTCTTATGGTGCACATTTCACTGGCTAATATTCTGGGAATGTTGTCCAGTGATATTGTTTGATGAACATATTGTGTGTCTCCAGGTGGAAGAGGAGGATGTGGATAAAGACAATAAGAACTGCAGTAAAGATGGTATGTGTAGCAAGGTAAGGCGTTGCCTGCCTCTGGTGCAGCAGCGGCCTGGGCCTGTGTGAGAGTGTGTGTGTATGCGATTGTGCGTGTGCATTTCTGCCAGCCTGCGCATGTTGTCATTTCCTGAGCCCTGTGTCTGTTTCAGAATATCTTCCAGCTGTTGAGACACAGAAGGGATGGAGGCACCTAGGAGGAGAGATCATCACCTCCTAAACATGCTCTCCTCCATCCATCGCTCTGGTCTGGCTCGGCCTGAACTACCACCACTACCTGTCCTCACACAACTACTACTACACCAACTACAAACCAACAAACTACAACTTCTACATACCAATAACAGCAACTACAGATCAACAACCACTAAACACCATCAAACTACAAATGAACAACTTCTGGACTGACTGAAGGAGAAACAACGACGCACACTACAACTTAAGCTGTTATTCACCATGAACCCTTGAATACAACCCAACCACACGATATAAACCCACTAGACAAGACAACAGGAAGCTACAGTGGAAACATATAGCAGTTTTGTACAGGTGAATAAATAACTCTAAAGACTTAGATACATGCCTTCATACATCACATCACCTCTTTGGTCAAAACTCCATGGAGACCTGTGACTATTGGCTTGTGGTGGGATTGGATGAAGGAGATGGTTCTCTGGGACGATATTGGACAAGGGATTTGACACGTGCAAGGCCATTGGGTGTTTTGTGGCCACTTTGGAATGCTCTGGACTGGAACAGAGTGCAGTGAAAGAAGAGAACAAAAGAGGGATACAGATGCTGGAACAGAACCTGTTCTAAAAGAGGAAACGGCTGGTGGTGATGGAACAACCTGTTCTAAAAGAGGAAACGGCTGGTGGTGATGGAACAACCTGTTTTAAAAGAGGAAACGGCTGGTGGTGATGGAACAACCTGTTCTAAAAGAGGAAACGGCTGGTGGTGATGGAACAACCTGTTCTAAAAGAGGAAACGGCTGGTGGTGATGGAACAACCTGTTCTAAAAGAGGAAACGGCTGGTGGTGATGGACTGAGGAGACTCATCTGAAAAGTTCAAAAACAGGAACTGTGTGTGTGTGTGTGTGTGTGTGTGTGTGTGTGTGTGTGTGTGTGTGTGTGTGTGGACTGATTATGGACTGAGCTGTGAGAGTCTAGGTTGGAACCCTGGAGGTAGAAACACAACCCAACTCTGAACTGAACTCCCAGAATGAGTCTAGACAGACGGAGGGAAACGGCCCCATGATATAAGAGACTGGACTCATATGAACCACACAGACATATTGACATAGATATTATCTCCTGTTTGTAGCCACTATCTCCATTTCAAAGAGATCTACTGAAGAGACTATTAGAGAGAGAGACCATACATTTCCTTTATTTGTGTGAGTATTGGGCCGAGCAGAACCAAGGATAGTATGTGTGTTTCAGCTGCTGGTTCTGTTTTGGTTTACAGATGCTGAAATTGCCCTGAAGCCATTTTTTTAATACAAAAACCTTCTCATAAAAAAACACACACAGAATGCTCATCATGTATGAATTGGATCCCAGGAAGTATTCTGCCATTTTGACAGATACCTGAACAATGAACATGTTTACTTCACCTGTGTGTTTTGTGTACCTCCTATATCTATATATATATATATATATATATATATATATATATATATATATATAATTTGTAATGTGGATATTTCAGACATTGGACAGAATAGCACAAAAAGAACCCTGTAAGATGTTGACCACGTTAAGCTCAATATGTATTCATTCTATGCTAGCCTAAGCTTTCTGTTCTGCTGATGCCTGATCGTGGGGTCTCATGAAGACTGTATTTATACTGGGTTGTAAATAACACTGAACTCAGAAGTGCATCTCGTTTACATGTTTTGTGTCTTTCTGTTCTTGAGAAAAAGTGTGATGCTTTGGAAAACACACCGTGATTGTCAGTCTGTAGGATATGTCTATGGTGTTGGTTTAGCTGCATCTTTGGTTCAATTGATATATTGGTCCTTGTGTATCTGAAGAAGCTGCAGTGCTCAGAACGACCTGCAGGGGTCTCCCTCCCACTGAGAAACACTAGATCAGTTCCTATAGAACAGGGCTGGCCAGTATTCTAACAGAGGGCCGGTGTGGGTGAAGGCTTTTGCTCCAGCCAAGCAGAAACACACCTGATTCAATATCCTCTGGTGGATGTTATCATTGGATGTTGATGCAACACCACACACATCTTTAAATGCAGTGTTAAACTACAGCAGGGTTTCCCTGTGGTGTAGTAGGAGCTACATGAAGGTATACGCCCTGCGCCCCACAGAGGGTTAACCTCTTTGGGCTGGGGGGCAGTATTTTCACGTTCGGATGAAAAGCGTGCCCAGAGTAAACTGCCTGCTACTCAGGCCCAGAAGCTAAGATATGCATATTATTAGTAGATTTGGATAGAAAACACTCTGAAGTTTCTAAAACTGTTTGAATGATGTCTGTGAGTATAACAGAACTCATATGGCAGGTGAAAACCTGAGAAAAATCCAACCAGGAAGTGGGAAATCTGAGGTTTGTAGTTTTTCAAGTGATTGCCTGTCCAATATACAGTCTAAATTTGGTCAGATTGCACTTCCTATGGCTTCCACTAGATGTCAACAGTCTTTAGAAGTTGTTTCAGGCTTCTATTGTGAAAGGGGAGCGAATAAGAGCACTCTAAGCAGATGGCTCAGGTGAAAGCCTTTAGTTTAGTCACGCGCGCAGCCGTGGGCACGAACTCCGTTCCCTTTCATTTCTAAAGACAAAGGAAATGTCCGGTTGGAATATTATTGAATATTTGTGATAAAAACATACTAAAGATTGATTCTATACATCGTTTGACATGTTTCTACAAACTGTAATGGAACTTTTATGTCTTTTCATCTGGACTTAGTGCCTGCGCCTTGTGCATTTAGAATAGTGAACTAAACGCGCGGGGGGAAAAGGAGATATTTGGACATAAAGATTAACTTTATCGAACAAAACAAACATTTATTGTGGAACTGCGATTCCTGGGGAGTGCATTCAGATGAAGATCATCAAAGGTAAGTGAATATTTATAACACTATTTCTGACTTTTGTTGACTCCACAACATGGCGGGTATCTGTATGGCTTGTTTTGGTGGCTGAGCGCTGTGCTCAGATTATCGCATGGTGTGCTTTCACCATAAAGCTTTTTTGAAATCTGACACAGCGATTGCATTAAGGAGAAGTTTATCTATAATCCTATGCATAACACTTGTATCTTTCATCAAAGTTTATGATGAGTATTTCTGTAAATTAATGTGGCTCTCTGCATAATCATCGGATGTTTTGTAGGCAAAACGTTACTGAACATAACGCGCCAATGTAAACTGAGATTTTTGGATATAAATATGAACTTTATCGAACAAAACACATTTATTGTGTAACATGAAGAGATCATCAAAGGTTAATGATTAATTTTATCTCTATTTCTGCTTTTTGTGACTCCTCTCTTTGGCTGGAAAATGGCTGTATGATTTATTTTGTGACTAAGCGCTGACCTAACATAATCGTATGGTATGCTTTCACCGTAAAGCCTTTTTGAAGTCAGACACTGTGGCTGGATTAACAAGAACTTTATCTTTAAAATGGTGTATAATACTTGTATGTTTGAGGAATTTTAATTATGAGATTTCTGTTTTGAATTTGGCGCCCTGCAATTTTTACTGGCTGTTGTCGAGGTGGGACACTAGCGTCCCACATATCCCAGAGAGGTTTAAACAGTGGTGTAGTAGGAGCTACACGAAGGTATACACCCTGAACCCCACAGAGGTTTAAACAGTAGTGTAGTAGGAGCTACACGAAGGTATACGTCCTGAACCCCACAGAGGTTTAAACAGTGGTGTAGTAGGAGCTACACGAAGGTATACGTCCTGAACCCCACAGAGGTTTAAACAGTGGTGTAGTAGGAGCTACACGGAGGTATACGTCCTGAACCCCACAGAGGTTTAAACAGTGGTGTAGTAGGAGCTACACAGAGGTATACGCCCTGCGCCCCACAGAGGTTTAAACAGTGGTGTAGTAGGAGCTACACGGAGGTATACGCCCTGAACCCCACAGAGGTTTAAACAGTGGTGTAGTAGGAGGTATATGCCCTGAACCCCACAGAGGTTTAAACAGTGGTGTAGTAGGAGGTATATGTCCTGAACCCCACAGAGGTTTAAACAGTGGTGTAGTAGGAGCTACACGGAGGTATACGTCCTGAACCCCACAGAGGTTTAAACAGTGGTGTAGTAGGAGCTACACGAAGGTATACACCCTGAACCCCACAGAGATTTAAACAGTGGTGTAGTAGGAGCTACACGGAGGTATACGCCCTGAACCCCCACAGAGGTTTAAACAGTGGTGTAGTAGGAGGTATACGTCCTGAACCCCACAGAGGTTTAAACAGTGGTGTAGTAGGAGCTACACGAAGGTATACGCCCTGCCTCCCACAGAGGTTTAAACAGTGGTGTAGTAGGAGGTATATGTCCTGAACCCCACAGAGGTTTAAACAGTGGTGTAGTAGGAGCTACACGGAGGTATACGTCCTGAACCCCACAGAGGTTTAAACAGTGGTGTAGTAGGAGCTACACGGAGGTATACGTCCTGAACCCCACAGAGGTTTAAACAGTGGTGTAGTAGGAGGTATATGTCCTGAACCCCACAGAGGTTTAAACAGTGGTGTAGTAGGTGGTATATGCCCTGAACCCCACAGAGGTTTAAACAGTGGTGTAGTAGGAGCTACACGGAGGTATACGTCCTGAACCCCACAGAGGTTTAAACAGTGGTGTAGTAGGAGCAACACGGAGGTATACGTCCTGAACCCCACAGAGGTTTAAACAGTGGTGTAGTAGGAGCTACACGGAGGTATACGCCCTGCGCCCCACAGAGGTTTAAACAGTGGTGTAGTAGGAGCTACACGGAGGTATACGTCCTGAACCCCACAGAGGTTTAAACAGTGGTGTAGTAGGAGCTACACGGAGGTATACGCCCTGCGCCCCACAGAGGTTTAAACAGTGGTGTAGTAGGAGCTACACGGAGGTATACGTCCTGAACCCCACAGAGGTTTAAACAGTGGTGTAGTAGGAGCTACACGGAGGTATACGCCCTGAACCCCACAGAGGTTTAAACAGTGGTGTAGTAGGAGCTACACGGAGGTATACGCCCTGAACCCCACAGAGGTTTAAACAGTGGTGTAGTAGGAGCTACACGGAGGTATACGCCCTGAACCCCACAGAGGTTTAAACAGTGGTGTAGTAGGAGCTACACGGAGGTATACGTCCTGAACCCCACAGAGGTTTAAACAGTGGTGTAGTAGGAGCTACACAGAGGTATACGCCCTGCGCCCCACAGAGGTTTAAACAGTGGTGTAGTAGGAGCTACACGGAGGTATACGCCCTGAACCCCCACAGAGGTTTAAACAGTGGTGTAGTAGGAGGTATACGTCCTGAACCCCACAGAGGTTTAAACAGTGGTGTAGTAGGAGCTACACGAAGGTATACGCCCTGCCTCCCACAGAGGTTTAAACAGTGGTGTAGTAGGAGCTACACGGAGGTATACACCCTGAACCCCACAGAGGTTTAAACAGTGGTGTAGTAGGAGCTACACGGAGGTATACACCCTGAACCCCACAGAGGTTTAAACAGTGGTGTAGTAGGAGCTACACGGAGGTATACGCCCTGAACCCCACAGAGGTTTAAACAGTGGTGTAGTAGGAGCTACACAGAGGTATACACCCTGAACCCCACAGAGGTTTAAACAGTGGTGTAGTAGGAGGTATATGTCCTGAACCCCACAGAGGTTTAAACAGTGGTGTAGTAGGAGCTACACGGAGGTATACGCCCTGAACCCCACAGAGGTTTAAACAGTGGTGTAGTAGGAGCTACACGGAGGTATACACCCTGAACCCCACAGAGGTTTAAACAGTGGTGTAGTAGGAGGTATATGTCCTGAACCCCACAGAGGTTTAAACAGTGGTGTAGTAGGAGCTACACGGAGGTATACGTCCTGAACCCCACAGAGGTTTAAACAGTGGTGTAGTAGGAGGTATATTGTCCTGAACCCCACAGAGGTTTAAACAGTGGTGTAGTAGGAGGTATACGTCCTGAACCCCACAGAGGTTTAAACAGTGGTGTAGTAGGAGCTACACGGAGGTATACGCCCTGAACCCCACAGAGGTTTAAACAGTGGTGTAGTAGGAGGTATACGTCCTGAACCCCACAGAGGTTTAAACAGTGGTGTAGTAGGAGCTACACGGAGGTATACGCCCTGAACCCCACAGAGGTTTAAATAAAGGTTAAATAAAATAAATATGCATGAAACCCACTTTTTGTTCAGTGGACATTGGTTATAGTCACTTCTTAATCCCTACTGATGCGTATCAAAGTAGTGTAGTGGTGGTATAAACTGTATCAATTATGTGGTACAATGGAGAAAATAGCCCTCACAATCGCAAAGCACGTAAAATATATTCACATGTGTGCTGCACACAGCCAAATTTCAGCAGAATTTCATGGCAGTAAGAGCCGCAGCTGGTTGTCCCATGGAGCAGCTCACAGCTGGTATGGTAGGTAGGACTTGCCTAGTTAAATAAAGGTTAAATGAATCAAATCAAATAACAACGGGTAAGCAAACCAGGTATTGAAACAGTTTGGTCCAAAGTCTTGGTTGAATCTTTGCAGTGTTCAATTCAGTCATGTGCTGTTTTGAATGAACATTTCCAAATGCTTTCCCAAAGAAAACGTCCTAATTAAAGCTGCAATATGTAACTTTGGGCGACCCAACAAGTTCACACAGAAATGTGAGTTAAAGATCTGTCATTATCATTGAAAGCAAGTCTAATAAGTGGTAGATCTATTCTATGTGCACTATTTCTATGCTTCCCATTCTTAAGTTTAGTTTTTCATCTTTTATTTTGTTTTGTACACCAGTTTCAGACGGCTGAAAATACAATCTTTCTGGTTATGGAAAAATATATTGCAGAGGTTTAGATGGTGCTTGTCAATCATGTCTTTATCTCGCCCTCTAATCTGCGATCTCTCTCTCTCAAACACTCTCTCTCATCGTCAACTCTTTATTTAAGTAAGATATTAAGCAAGCTCTACTTCTCTTATCCTACAGTATCTTCACCTGTCTGACAAATCAAGCAGATGAGAAAATAAAACAATCTGAAGAGAACCACACAGGGTTGAATTGATGAAAGCTGAAGTCATTTAGTCATTTAACTTATTGAAATATTGTAACATTATTTTAAATGAAATTATTTATTAATGCAAAACATTGATGTCTTCTCTCCTTTGGTGTCTCCAACTCTAATCTTAATTGCCTAGTTTCTAGTGCACTTGTGCACAACAATGAAAAGTGTGTGTGTGTGTGTGTGTGTGTGTGTGTGTGTGTGTGTGTGTGTGTGTGGAGGGGGGGGTCACTTGACACCAGTCTGTGATTTGTGTTTGTCCATCGATTATTTCATTGATAAACACCCTGGTAGATATCGGGTGATGGAGAGATAATAATGTATTGTTCCACTGAAGCCAAATGCTATCTAAGAGAAGTACGTTTTCTGCTGCACACAGAATGGACCATTTACAGTATTACACTGTTTTCTTCACATCTTAAATCAGAATGGACATATTACAACCCCTAGCTGCGCTCTCTCTCTCTTTCTCTGCCTTTCCTCCCCCTCTTTCTCTTTTCCTCTAATGAGAGTGGTAAGACAATTATCCGCTGGACAGAAAGTCAGACAGAAAGTGTCTCCTTATCGACCCACAGAAAGCCATCTACAACCACTAATCAAGCAGTATTGATTAGAGGGGGTGTTGATATCACATACCACTATCTGACTGAGACAGAGAGACACTAAATATACACTCTGTTTTGAAACAGAGACTTGAAAAGTTGGCTCTCATCTCTAAACAGAAAAGATTCAGTTGCTATGTCTTTGGGTTCTTTAGCCCAGGAGAAATCCAACCTGGACGTCCCTATAACGTGGCTAGAACATATTTTCAATGCGACTATAAATCATAATTATTTATCTTCATTAATTATTTTCCCTATTTTTTCATTTTCCAACTGAGCAGACACAAAATCTGACAGCAATGCACAAAGAGGTGTGTGTGTGTGTGTGTGTGTGTGTGTGTGTGTGTGTGTGTGTGTGTGTGTGTGTGTGTGTGTGTGTGTGTGTGTGTGTGGATGCATCCCTGTGCAAATGTGTGAACTGTAACAGGACAGAGGACTTGGTGCAGTCACATCCTGGCACTGTGTTACTAGTGCTCCTGTGTGTGTGCATGTTCACATTTAAGAGCACATCTGTATGTACAGTGCCTTCAGAAAGTATTCACGTTCCTTGACTTTTTCCACATTTTGTTACATTACAGCCTTATTCTAAAATGAATTAAATAGAGATTGTTTTGTCACTGGCCTACACATTACCCCATAATGTCAAAGAGGAATTATGTTTTAACAAATGTAGAGTCAATAAGTATTCAACCCCTTTGTTATGGCAAGCCTAAATAAGTTCAGGAGTAAAAATGTTCTTCACATAAGTTGCGTGGAATCACTCTGTGTGGGATAAAAGTGTTTTAACATGGTTTTTGAATAACTACCTCATCTCTGTACTCCACACATACAATTATATTTAAGGTCCTTCGTTCGACCAATGAATTTCAAACACAGATTCAACCACAAAGACCGAGGTTTTCCAATGCCTCATAGAGAAGGGCACCTATTGGTAGATGGGTAAAAATAAAAAAAAGTTTGTATTTATTAAGGCTCCCCATTAGCTGCCAAAGCAGCAGCTTCTCTTCCTGGGTTCCAGAACATTAAGGTAGTTATATACAATAAAAAATATGACCTTAAATGACATTACATTTCATTGTAAAGTGGTTGTTCCACTGGATATCATAAGGTGAATGCACCAATTTGTAAGTCCCTCTGGATAAGAGCGTCTGCTAAATGACGTAAATGTAATGTAAAATGTAATTACACTTTTCACAACATATTAAGTGTGTTCCCTCAGGCCACTACTCTACTATCACATATCTACAATACAAAATCCATGTGTGTGTGTGTGTAGAGTGTGTGTTATCATGTGTCTGTGCCTATCTTCACAGCCCCCGCTGTTCCATAAGGTGTATTTTTATGTTTTTTAAATCTAATCTTACTGCTTGCATCAGTTACCTGATGTGGAATAGAGTTGTAGCCATGGGTCCATGTACTGTAGTACTGTGTGCCTCCCATTGTCTGTTCTGGACGCTGAATATCCCTTTGAGCATGGTGAAGTTATTAATTACACTTTGGATGGTGTAGCAATACACCCAGTCACTACAAAGATACAGGCGTCCTTCATAACTCAGTTGCCGGAGAGGAAGGAACTCATTCAGGGATTTCACCATGAGGCCAATGGCGACTTTAAAACAGTTACAGAGTTTAATGGCTGTGATAGGAGAAAACTGAGGATGGATCAACAACATTTTAGTTACTCCACAATACTTATCTAATTGACAGAGGGACAAGAAGGAAGCCTGTACAGAATAACATTTTCCAAAACAAGCGGCCTGTTTGCAACAAGCTGCTAAAGTAATACTGCAAAAATTGATTGTGGTAAAACAATTAACTTTTTGTCCTGAATATTTGGGGCAAATCCAATACAACACATTACTGGGGGCGGGTGGTTCAGGATAAAAAAAGAAATGGAATGGAGCCAAGCACAGGAAAAATCCTAGAGGAAAACCTGGTTCAGTCTGCTTTCCACCAGACACTGGGAGATGAATTCACCTTTCAGCAGGACAATAACATAAAACATATGGTCAAATATTATACACTGGAGTTGCTTACCAATAAGAAGTGAATGTTTCTGAGTAGCCGAGTTACAGTTTTGATTTAAATCGACTTAAAAATCTATGGCAAAACCTCAAACTGGTTGTCTAGCAATGATCAACAACCAATTTGACAGAACTGGTTGTTGGCAAAGCTCTTAGAGACTTACCCAGAGAGACTCACAGCTGTAATCAAACATGTTTTCACTTTGTCATTGTGTGTAGATGGGTGAGAAAATATATTTTGAATTCAGGGTGTAACACAACAAAATGTGGAAGTCGTCAAGGTGTTTGAATACTTTCTGAAGGCACTGTATGTGTTCAACCTTTTTTTCTCTGTCCGCTCAATAAGGCCCTGTCTCGCTCATAACGCTACATTGAAGCTGTTTAGTACTGCTGTCAAATATAGAATCGCCAATCACCCTCTCCCCCTAGTCCCCTCCTCCATTAACGACCAATCAGTTAAAACCCTGTTTCTCTACCACTTGCGTTGTCAGCACTTTCCTCTATCCCCATTTCTCCCCTCTACATATCTCTCTCTGCATCTCTCTCTCGTCCTCTCCCTATCTCACAATGCATCACTCAATCTCTCTCTGCCTATCTCTATCCCATATCTCTCTCTGCCTCTCTCTCTGTCTCTCTCCGTCTCTGCATCTCTCCCTCGCTTTCCCTTCCTCCACCTCTCCCTCTGCGTCCCTGTTAACTACTCTTCGATCGGAGGGAGACCGTCCAGAAAAGACACAGAAAAATAGAAAATAAGAGAATTTATTTTCAGATGCAAAACGTAGACTGACACCTATTGTAGTTCCTCCAGACAGTCTGTCAACAACCAGTTATGTTTTATTTATTAAAAGTATTATTAGAAATTGACAGTGAGCGAGAGAGAGGGAACAGAGAAAGTTTCTCTTGACAGAATCTGGTGCCAAAATTAACATGTTTTTTTTGTGAATAATTCACACGTCTGTGTGTTCGTCTGTGTGTGGTTCTTTTGGCTGCAGCAGTGCTGAGCTGAGGCCAGCCCAGTTTGAGCTCGGACCACTCTGTCCAATTCTCACCATCATATCACATTCATTAACACATGGCCAAAGGACAATAACATCATCATCAGTGAAGGATTGGACACATAACTCCCTCCATTAGCCAAACTGGGCATGAAGACAGAAGAAAGGCACAGTAAGCACTTTGAATTTGAGCAGGCCACATATCTGATTTATACTGATGTTTTAACCGTTAAGGTGACACTCTTATCCATAGCCACAAAGTTCAGATGAACAGCAGTATTTAAAACAGTTCTACCATGTAGAATCACAAGTTCACTTTTTGTAACATGATATGACAAGTAACTCAAGTGACTGTCCAGTTTCCACATGGTAAGTCTGTACAGCCATGGACCATTAAGATAGCAACGGTCCTCTCCTCCCTCCTCTTCCCCCTCTCCCATCTTCTCCCTCCTCTTCCCCCTCCTTTCTCTTCCCCCTCCTTCCTCTTCCCTTTTCCCCCTCTCTCCTCTTCCCCCTCCCTCCTCTTCCCCCTCCTTCCTCTTCCCCCTCCCTCCTCTTCCCCCTCTCTCGTTCTCAGAAGAAGTCCTTGGAGGCGGCCTCCACAAAGTTGGGTGCGGCCATGAGGATGGTGATGGTACAGATGATGTTGAACACACTGAACCCCACCAGACACAGACGGTCGATGACCGCCGCTGCAAACTGCCACTTCTCCGCCACGCTCACCCTGCGGTCCTGCTCACGGAAACGATTGGCCAGGAACTGCACCTCCGCCAGCAGGGCCTGAAGCTGGGCCTTCACAACCCCAGCCTGGAACACCCCGGCCTGGGCATGGCATGCACCCGCTCCTACTGCTCCAGCCCCAGCCTCCACACAGCTGGAGCCTGAGGGGTCAGGGTCCAGAGATGTGGGGGGTTGTGGAGGGGGGCTACTGAACATTGTGGAGGAGGGTGGGTGGTGGAGGATTGGGGTGTCAGAACCCCTTCCTCCTCCTCCTCTCCAGGTGGCAGCAGGGTCTGGTTCAAGAGGACTCTGGAAGCCAATGTAGGGCCGGTGTCCATTGGACTGAGGGTGGGGGGTGGTGGGGAGATTGGGGTTAGGGTGGATATTAGGCTGGAGGTTTGGGATATGGTTGGGATAGGACTGGAGGGTTGGGTTGGACGGTGGGTGTGGTAGGGGCTGGCTGAGCTGGCTTAGACTGGCCTGCAGAGAGGTGAGGCTCTGGGGGAGGGTGGAGGGGACTGGGGTGGTGGTGGTGGTAGGGGGAGAGAAGCAGGTCTTGGTCTGGGGGTTCGAGGGGCTGTGGTGGGGTGTGACCTCACCCCACTCTCCTGGACGTTTCATCCTCAGAAACCAGGGAACCCACTGGAGTAGAACCAACTCAACCTGAGAGACACACACAGAGAGAGTAGGCAAGAGGACCCAGGGACCCATTGTGGCATTAGAAACAGAGATAGGGAGAGGACACACACACATAGATAAGAGGAAGCAGGGAATGTACTGCAGCGGAACCAACTGCACAAGAGAAACAAGGAAAGGACACACACACACACAAGGTCCAGACATTCATAGATATGAGAGGAACATACACAGACAGTCACAGATACACTTCAGAATCAGTAGTCAGACCGAGAGCCTCACCCATTGAGGCATGTCTCCACTGTTGGGGTCGTGGTGATGGTACTGAAGTACAACTACAGTCGCCACCACAGACATCCCTACGGTAACCATGGTGCTCACAAAATACTGACCTAGGATGGAGACACAGTATTATAGTACACTGTAATGGAATAGGTTCCGTTGATTAGGTCTTAGGAGCATGATTAGACACTACCACTACCACTTCCACACTCCATCCCCAGGGGGCAGCACCAACAGGGTCAGGACTGCGCTCTGCCAGGAAGCCTTCATAAGTCCACAGGTGCGAGCAATCAGGAGTGGCTTCGGGAAAAGTCTCTGAATGTCCTTGAGTGGCCCAGCCAGAGCCCGGACTTGAACCCGATCGAACATCTCTGGAGAGACCTGAAAATAGTTGTGCAGCAACGCTCCCCATCCATCCTGACAGAGCTTGAGAGGATCTGCAGAGAAGAATGGGAGAAACTCCCCAAATACAGCTGTGCCAAGCTTGTAGTGTCATACCCAAGACTCAATGCTGTAATCACTGCCAAAGGTGCTCCAACAAAGTACTGAGTAAAGGGTCTGAATACTTATGTACATTTTATATTTACAAATTAGCAAACATTTCTAAAAACCTGTTTTTGTTTTGTCATTATGGGATATTGTGTGTAAATTGATGAGGAGGAAAAAACGATTTCATAAATGTTATAAGGCTGTAACCTAACAAAATGTGGAAAAATTCAAGGGGTCTGAATACTTTCCAAAGTCACTGTATATATTAGCAGGCTAGTTAAATGCGTACGCACACCACGCATGCGCACACACTTGCATACACACACACAGTTACTGACCTATCAGTGGTATGGAGTCTGAGGTAGCTGGCATAATCTCAGCCACCAGCAACATGAAGACAGTCAGAGAGAGAAGAATTGTAATGCCTGGAGAGAGAGATGGGGAATAGGATATTATTACACTGGGAAATACAGCAATACATGTGGGTAGTACAATTCTCCATCTCTCTGCCAACTCACCCCACCCATCCATCTCTCTCTCCCTCCATCTCTGTCCTTCCCCTCCACACTCTCCTTCTCTCTCCCCATCTCTCTCCCTCTGCTCCGCTCCACTCCCCACCCCTCATCTCTTCCTCTATCACTGTCCCTCACCTCCCTGCCCCCCTTCTCTTCCTCTATCACTGTCCCTCACCTCCCTGCCCCCCTTCTCTTCCTCTATCACTGTCCCTCACCTCCCCGCCCCTTCTCTCCCTCTATCACTGTCCCTCACCTCCCCACCCCCCCTTCTTTCCCTCTATCACTGTCCCTCACCTCCCCGCCCTCCCCTTCTCTCCCTCTATCACTGTCCCTCACCTCCCCGCCCCTTCTCTCCCTCTATCACTGTCCCTCACCTCCCTGCCCCCCTTCTCTCCCTCTATCACTGTCCCTCCCCTCCCTTCGCCCCTTCTCTCCCTCTATCACTGTCCCTCCCCTCCCTGCCCCCCTTCTCTCCCTCTATCACTGTCCCTCACCTCCCTGCCCTCCCTTCTCTTCCTCTATCACTGTCCCTCACCTCCCCGCCCCCCTTCTCTCCCTCTATCACTGTCCCTCACCTCCCCGCCCCCCCCCCTTCTCTCCCTCCATCTCTGTCCCTCACCTCCCTGCCCCCCTTCTCTCCCTCTATCACTGTCCCTCACCTCCCCTCCCCTTCTCTCCCTCTATCACTGTCCCTCACCTCCCTGCCCCCCCTTCTCTCCCTCCATCTCTGTCCCTCCCCTCTGCTCTCTGTCTTTCTGATCGTAAACATTTAATAGAGTTTATCTTGGAACGCTGCAGAATTACTGACACAGAAACAGTAAAAGAGAGGAAAGGAGAGAGTAGAGAAAGAGAGGGAGAGACCGCCTCAGCCTTCCCCTTTTCACCGCCAACATCTCTCCTGTCTCCATCCCTGCTCCCTTTCACCCCCCTCCCCCTGTCCTCCATCTCCCCCTCTCCCGCTTTCCCCCTATTATCCTCCTCCCCCTCTCCTCACCCAGACCGATCTTCTCCCCCGATCGGGCTGGCAGTATGAACAACAGCAGTGTCAAGGAGGAGATGAGAACACAGGGGACGAGGAGGTTGAGAGCGTAGAACAGAGTTCTCCGCCGTAGGGTCACAACAAAGGTCACGTCAGAGTAGGGCTCTGTACAGCACTCATAAAATATCTCATGACGATCACCTGGTACACCTACAAGAGGGGGGAGGAAAGAGGAAGTGAGAGATTAGAAAGTAATATGGAGGAGAGAGAGATACAAGAGGGTCGGGGGCAGACAGAGCACTCTCACCCAGCAGGTCCCACTCTCCATTGGACATGTATCCTGACAGGTCAGCCTCCTGCATCTGGAGGTCCAGCAGCCAGCCGTCAAACGTCCACGAGCCAAACTTCAGCTCACAGTGCTGGACATCAAAGGGAAACCAACGCACGTCCACATTACACGCACTGCTGAAAATACCTGGGACAGAGAGGGGGAAGGTGAGAGCGTAGGAGAGAGGGAGTGAGAGAAGAGAGAAGATGAAACAGACATTGAGAGAGAAATGCATGAGAGAGAGGGGAAGGTCAGGGAAGAATAAAAAGAGAGAAAGGTTGATCTATAGACTTACCTGGAGGTAGGTACTCACAGAAGCCACTGGAGTTGACCAGTACATAGCTCTTAAAGGTGGCATCAAATTTATCATGGGCACTGAGAAGGACAAAAAAGAACGATCAGCAAGGTGTGTGTGTGTGTGTGTGTGTGTGTGTGTGTGTGTGTGTGTGTGTGTGTGTGTGTGTGTGTGTGTGTGTGTGTGTGTGTGTGTGTGTGTGTGTGTGTGTGTGTGTGTGTGTGTGTGTGTGTGTGTGTGTGTGTGTGTGTGTGTCCTACCCACCTGTTGTACAGTAGTATATCAGGTATCCAGACCTGGTCAGTAGTGAAGCGAAGGGTTTTCACTCCTGGGTACTCTGACTGGTTCCACTGAAGGTAGTGGTCAAACCATTGCTATATAAATCCAGTCAATCAGTTAATCAATTGTTAAAGTTACATGGAGAAACACAAATGCGCGCGCGCACACACACAACCACGCATGGACACACACATGAACATGGACACACACAGACATGCAGGGTCATCCTCACCATCTGAAGCCAGGCATTAGTGGTGAGGATCTGGTTTTTCTCATCCTGGAATAAGATGAAGACAGTTCAAGTGTGTGTGTGTGTGTGTGTGTGTGTGTGTGTGTGTGTGTGTGTGTGTGTGTGTGTGTGTGTGTGTGTGTGTGTGTGTGTGTGTGTGTGTGTGTGTAACAGAACATGGTAGCGTACCACATTCATGACTTGTAAGAGAGTGTAGGAGAATCGGACAGTGAGTGGTAGAGAGTCATTGGCAACAGGTCTCTCCATACGGTTATAGTCCCTCAGTAGATCCCTCAATAGATTACGCTGGTGGGGACCCTGCTCAGACACTGAGAGAGGGGGAGGGAGAGAGAGGGGGAGGGGGATAAGGAGTAGAAAGGAGGGAAAGGGATGAGGATGAAGGAGGAGAGCAGGAGAGAGAGAGGGCAATGAGGGGGTTGGAAGACAGTGGAGCAGAGGAGAGAAAACTGACAGTTATAAAGAGACAGCTACATTCCAGAAGACAGAAGGAAAATGAGAGAGAGAAATATATAGAAAAGGAGGAGAGTGAAAAAACAAATGCATGATGAGAACAAATGCATCAAAAAAGAAGAGCATCTGAACGGAACAGTTTCAAATAGTTTTGAACGAAGCTGCTTTGAAAACGAGTACAGAGATTTATAGATGACTGGAAGAGGCACGAAGTGAAGAGAGGGAGAAAGAGGAGAATCAAGAGGAGAGAGAGTGAAGAGAGGGAGAAAGTATCCAGACAGGCCCGTTAATTGTTAAGTGACTCGATCAGTAACAGACAAGAGTCTTTTCTCTGGCCGTTAAAACGTCTGCTTGAGTCCTTCAAATAGTGACACATTAAACACAAACACACTCCACTCAGACAGACGGACGGACGGACAGGCAGACAAACAGACAACGTCTAACAAGGGATTGTAGGCCCACATACAGTACACTATACAGTGCATTCAGGAAGTATTCAGACCCCTTGACTTTTTCCACATTTTGTTATGTTACAGCCTTATTCTAAAATTGATTAAATTCTTTTTTTCCCTAATCAATCTATACACAACACCCAATAATGACAAAGCAAAAACAGGTAAATGGGACATTTTGGGAAATTTCACATTTACTTAAGTTTTCAGACCCTTTACTCAGCACTGGCTGGGCCACTCAAGGACATTCAGAGACTTGTCCTGAAGCCACTCTTGTATTGTCTTGGCTCTGTGCTTATGGTTGTATGGCCTGTTGGAAGGTGAACCTTCGCTGCAATCTGAGGTCCTGAGCGCTCTGGAGTAGGTTTTCATCAAGGATCTCTCTGTATTTTGCTCTGTTCATCTTTCCCTCCATTCTGACTAGTCTCTCAGTCCCTGCCACTGAAAAACATCCCCACAGCATGATGCTGCCACCACCATGATTCACCGTAGGGATGGTGCCAGGTTTCCTCCAGACGTGACCTTGGCATTCAGGCCAAACAATTCAATCTTGGTTTCATCAGACCAGAGAATCTTGTTTCTCATGGTCTGAGAGTCCTTTAGGTGCCTTTTGGCAAACTCCAAGTGGGCTGTCATGTGCCTTTTACCCTTTTACTGAGGAGTGGCTTCCGTCTGGCCACTCTACCATAAAGGCCTGATTGGTGGAGTTCTGTAGAGATGGTTGTCCTTCTGGAAGGTTCTCCCATCTCCACAGAGGGACTTTGGAGCTTTGTCAGAGTGACCATTGGATTCTTGGTCCCCTCCCTGACTAAGGCCCTTCTCCCCTGATTGCTCAGTTTGGCCAAGTGGCCAGCTCTAGGAAGAGTCTTGGTGATTCCAAACTTCTTCCATTTAAGAATGATGGAGGCCACTGTGCTCTTGGGGACCTTCAATGCTGCAGAAATGTTTTGGTACCCTTTCCCAGATCTGTGCCTCAACACAATCCTGTCTCGGAGCTCTATGGACAATAACTTTGACCTCATGGCTTGGTTTTTGCTCTGACATGCACTGTCAACTGTGGGACCTTATATAGACAGGTGTGTGCCTTTACAAATCAGGTCCAATCAATTGAATTTACCACAGGTGGACTCCAATCAAGTTGTAGAAACATCTCAAGGATGATCAATGGAAACAGGATGCACCTGAGCTCCATTTCGAGTCTCATAGCAAAGGGTCTGAATACTTATGGAAATGTTTTATACATTTGCAAAAACAGTTTTTGCTTTGTCATTATGGGGTATTGTGTGCAGATTGTTGAGTATTTTTATTTATTTAATCCATTTTCGAATAAGCCTGTAACGTAACAAAATGTGGAAATAGCCAAGGTGTCTGAATACTTTCTGAAGGCACTGTCTGTTCTCAAAAATATTGACTATTAGTTTTTGATGTGCTCCCCATTATGAGCTTTACATGGGGCATGGAGATGCCCATATCAATACACAGTTAGCCATCTAAGACACTGCTGCTGGTGCAGAGAGGAACACATCAACCGATGATGGATTAAACAAGACAGGAGGGTTGGATTTTACAACTGTGATGAACAACATCCTAATCTGTAAGCTCTGTGATCATTCCTCTCCGTTGTCTCTCTTTATTCCTGCTCCTCTTCTCTCCTCCCTCTCTGTTCCTTTCCCTCTCCTCTCTTCTCTCTCTGCTATGCAGCTGGAACTGTGCGGTTGAGTTCTCATATATCAATGGCCGTGCACCCAGACATACAAACTGTGTGTCCCTGTCTATAGAAAGTTGTGTAAATTCACTGTCACTGCAGTGACACTACGCATACAGTGACCCCCCCTCTCTCTCTCTCTCTCTCTCTCTCCCCACACACACACACACACACACACACACACACACACACACACACACACACACACACACACACACACACACACACACACACACACACACACACACACACACACACACACACACACACACACACACACACACTACGTACACGGACAGACACATACCTACAGACACACAAACACATACAACAAATACACACACACATACAAACACAAACACACACAGAGAGAGAGAGAACATGAAAGACACTCACCGTGAAGCAGAACTGAGAATCCAAGCAGACAGATAGCCACAGACTGTCTCATGTTGTACTACTGAACATAGAGAGCAGAGAAAGAGAAAGGGAACCACCGAGACGGAGAGAGGCAAGGTAGCATGGAATACAGAGGGAGGGAGGACAAGTCAGGAGCAAGTCGGGCAGCAACAGAGGGAGGGAGGGGATGAGGAGGAGGAGGAGGAGGGGGACAGAGAGAGAAACAAGGAGAGTGGGGCAGGGAGGGAGGTTGGGGTGGTAGAGAGGAAGAGAAGCTGGCAGCAACAGAGGGAGAGAGTTAAACAGAGGGGAAGAGACAGCAGAGAGGTAGCCAGGCAGTGGCAGAAACAGAGGGAGAGGGGAAGAGAGAGGAAGAGGCAGCAGAGAGGTAGCCAGGCAGTGGCAGAAACAAAGGGAGAGGGAGAGGGGAAGAGAGTGAGGAAAGGAATGAGCAGTTCTGATGAAAACAGAGAGAGGTTGAGACTAAGAGAGAGGCAGAATCACCCCAATACCCAATACATTCCCAATACACTGCTCATCTCTCTCCACCCACCCCTTAACCTCGCTCTCTGCTCAGAAAGACTTTCTCACTGCCTTTCCCCTTTCCCCTCTTCTCACTTTCTCTGTCTATATCCCCCTCTCTCTCTCTCCCTCCCCCTCCCCTATTTCTCCTCTTCAGCCTCCAGTGAGAGGGGATTAATGAAGTGTGGAGGCTAGGATGAGTGGGGAGAGGGGATTCAAATGTAACAGAACATAGTTAGTGAAGGACGTTAGAGAAAGAGAGAGGGACAGAAACTGATGCAGCAGTAATGAACACTGCTCTGGTGAAGGTTGGCACAGCCACACATTATAACTTCTAATTACAGTAAGGAAGTGACACTGAACGTAAGCAGTATACTGTACCATAGCTTCTACTTTAGAATGTCATTATACACTCCAACACACCTGCTAGAGACCCAGTTTGTTAATATATAACTCAACCAGTATCACAAAACACATGCATATATACAGTAGTTATATCATGAACAAGCAACAAACAACAACTGCATTGTCCATTAGCAAACCCCCAATAGGCATGTGCCAAGGGGTAGAGTTTGGGTTTGTTTGAAAATGGCCATTTGTTTCTATACTTGACTGAAAGACTTATGATAATATGATGCGCTGACTGTAGCCTACTGGACATTACAGTGATGTATTTCAGTTTGATCTGCTGACTTTGAGCAGGACAGAGTAGGACAGAGGACCCAATGGAGTGGTGCTGACACCTACTGGGGGATGTAATAAGTGCAATTTGCAGGAAACAGTTGGAACAGGGATCCAGTCTGATCCATTGATTGGTGGATAGTATAGCAGCCTATAGCTCTATGAGTTGGTGAGCGTCCAGGCGCTGCACTAGGCTGTGATGTGCTGATCTGCTCCCACTCCCACTGCCTCTGTTTATGTTTGTTTTGAATAGTTAGTTAAATAGTTCACAAGTGTTCATTACAAGATGAAGGTGTTATATACCCCTGAAAGGGGGGAAATAAGAGAAATGATTCAACACGGAGACATAGCATCAACTTGAGTCAGCTGTAATTAATAAATTGCATGCAATCATCAAACATAGGTAATAGAATGTTTCACAAGTGCACAATATCCCTTTCTCAGAATTACATAGCTTATACAATTGTTCCATAAACCAGTATTGTCACATTTCTCAATGTCAATGGCTTATTATTCTTATTTATTATTACTCTTTTAAACTTGACAGTAATTACAAGACCAAAACGTTTTAACCTTTTAAAAGGCATGACATATTCCTCTATGAATTATCAGCATTAATTATCCCCATCACTGTTTCTCCTGGGCTGCGTTCAGCACGAGAAAACGATGTGCAACGTTCAATTAAACTAAAATGGTGCATTTCTGAAAGACCAATTGAAAACGTGAAGGGGTTGGGTTGTGTACCGCTGCCCTTTAAAACTGTCATTCATTGGTTCAAGTCACACCCACCAAACGGAGCAAATGTACTTTAAAGTCTGTTCAAGAACGTTGAACAACGTTTTGGGGAAATGTGTTGTTCAGTAGAAACCGTCACGCAACGTAGCAATTGCTTAATCGAACAGAATGCAGCAATGGCAACAGCGTCTGGCGTTAGAATGACGGAATCTGATGAAAGTGGCCGTGTTCCCCTGCTCAGACGTTGCTGACGTATGCCAGATCTTATAACACCTGGATAGGTATTTTACGTATCAGCTAACCACATCATATGTTATAGCAATCTGGTGCCTTACGGCACAGTCCATGGCATGGTACGCAACCATTGTTATTTTGGGGGGCCGCAGTCTGAAGTAAAACGGAATGCCTCACTCCATATAGTGTGATGTCATCTTGTGCCCCTAGTGATGTCATCTTGTGCCCCCTAACCCCATTGTTTGTATCGACACACATGCTAGCAAACAGGACCTTGGACTGATACAGGGCTTATACAGTTATGTAGCACTATTTACATTTACATTTACGTCATTTAGCAGACGCTCTTATCCAGAGCGACTTACAAATTGGTGCATTCACCTTATGATATCCAGTGGAACAACCACTTTACAATAGTACATCTATATCTTTTGGGGGGGGTGGGGGGGGGGGGGTTAGAAGGATTACTTAATCCTATCCCAGGTATTCCTTAAAGAGGTGGGGTTTCAGGTGTCTCCGGAAGGTGGTGATTGACTCCGCTGTCCTGGCGTCGTGAGGGAGCTTGTTCCACCATTGGGGTGCCAGAGCAGCGAACAGTTTTGACTGGGCTGAGCGGGAACTGTGCTTCCGCAGAGGTAGGGAGGCGAGCAGGCCAGAGGTGGATGAACGCAGTGCCCTTCTTTGGGTGTAGGGACTGATCAGAGCCTGAAGGGTGCCGTTCCCCTCACAGCTCCGTAGGCAAGCACCATGGTCTTGTAGCAGATGTGAGCTTCAACTGGAAGCCAGTGGAGTGTGCGGAGGAGCGGGGTGACGTGAGAAAACTTGGGAAGGTTGAACACCAGACGGGCTATGGCGTTCTGGATGAGTTGTAGGGGTTTGATGGCACAGGCAGGGAGCCCCGCCAACAGCGAGTTGCAGTAATCCAGACGGGAGATGACAAGTGCCTGGATTAGGACCTGCGCCGCTTCCTGTGTGAGGCAGGGTCGTACTCTGCGAATGTTGTAGAGCATGAACCTACAGGATCGGGTCACTGCCTTGATGTTAGCGGAGAACGACAGGGTGTTGTCCAGGGTCACGCCAAGGCTCTTAGCACTCTGGGAGGAGGACGCAATGGAGTTGTCAACCGTGATGGCGAGATCATGGAACGGGCAGTCCTTCCCCGGGAGGAAGAGCAGCTCCGTCTTGCCGAGGTTCAGCTTGAGGTGGTGATCCGTCATCCACACTGATATGTCTGCCAGACATGCAGAGATGCGATTCGCCACCTGGTTATCAGAAGGGGGAAAGGAGAAGATTAATTGTGTGTCGTCTGCGTAGCAATGATAGGAGAGACCATGTGAGGATATGACAGAGCCAAGTGACTTGGTGTATAGCGAGAATAGGAGAGGGCCTAGAACTGAGCCCTGGGGACACCAGTGGTGAGAGCACGTGGTGAGGAGACGGATTCCCGCCACGCCACCTGGTAGGAGCGACCTGTCAGGTAGGACGCAATCCAAGAGTGAGCCGCGCCGGAGATGCCCAACTCGGAGAGGGTGGAGAGGAGGATCTGATGGTTCACAGTATCAAAGGCAGCAGATAGGTCTAGAAGGATGAGAGCAGAGGAGAGAGAGTTAGCTTTAGCAGTGCGGAGAGCCTCCGTGACACAGAGAAGAGCAGTCTCAGTTGAATGACCAGTCACTCCAATATGGTATCCTTCCGCTCAGCAGGCTTGCATAGTCTGTGTATGTTTCGCTCCGGCAGGCTTGCAGTTCTCCTCGGAGAGTGTGCCACGTGTAGTACCACGCTGGTAACTCACAGGGAGCAGCCATCTTGCCTAGACTCTTGTGTGTTCAACAGTGAACGAGCTATGCAGCAGCTAGCTTAACAAGATCAGACCACGGCAGGACTAAGCACACTCCTTACGTCCTGCCAACACCCCCACGTATAGTAGAATAAACTATTACGTGGCGTTAGTTACAGCCGACCCACAAGTATAAGCAAAGATTGAGCTAACGTGTGTGTGAGTTTGTGTGCTCTGCCCCTCCCCCCATGATCAGGCAGTTCACACCCTGCTCACATCTCTTCTCTTTCAGATAGTGTCTGAGACTAAGGCTGTAGTATCTGACTATTACAGTATTGTGCAATGTATACTACAGATACATAGTAATATCACACTGTTGGCTTCACTTTCACAGAGAAACTGCATAACTATTATGGTGTTTCATTGTGAGTGATGCGGGGTACCCCTGCCTACGGGATATACACACTCTGTCTGCATGACCTGTCTTGGGTTAGATCATGCACGGACAGTGGTTAGAGAACCCAATAGTTGTTTGGCCTGCGCCGCCTTTAGAGAACGTATTCGCTTAGCACGCCGGGAGGGGATGATGGCCACATTACAGTCCTCCCTATCTGATGACGTATTCCCCCCTCTGGGGTGATGCATCGTCATGGCAGCACACCTTAGGCCGCTTTGGGGCCCCCCGCTCCAAACTCAGTACGGCTGAGGAGTTGATCCGCCTCGAACGTCAGGTGGAAAACCTGCGGGAGGAAGTGGATGCTTTACGGGGAGATGATGACGGCGATGATGCCCTGTCGCTCCACGCTGGAGACGAGTTGGAGTTGGGTGACAGTGCTTCAGTGTTCCGAGCACATCAGGTATCGACCCAGTCCACAGCGCCCGTAGCTGGGAGTACGGCTACAAAGGCACTCCCAGTGGTGATAGAAGCAACACGGGAGCTTTTAACTAGAGTAGCTACCGCCCTTGATATCAAGCTGGTAAGCACCATCTGAGCAGCTCCCCATTGCGACAACCAGACCAGGCCGTTGGCTCTCCTCGGGGCTAGACCACTATCCGGTGATGGATCACATGGTGGCTGCCATGATCCTCCCTGAATAGGATATCGTTGTAAAGGTGTCTAGCCTCAAACCAGGACCTGAAAGAGTAAGCAATGAACGGCTGCAAAGCACTTTCAGGACCCTCTCCATCATGGTGCGCCTCGTAAACGTGGGTACGATGCTGCAATCCTACCTCGCCCTGCTGATCCCTCGCCTCCCAGGGGGGTGGTGACAAGCTTCTTAAGGAGGCCACAGAGGTGTCAAGGCTGTACACTATGCTCCAGATGGACATGGCACGTGCCAACGGTAAGTCTTTGGCTTCAGTGGTGACTTCACGCCACCATCTTTGGCTGGCACAGTCTAAACTGCCACCGCCAGTTCAGAAGACACTCTTGGAGCTCCACTTCACACCAGGTTCCACTTTTGGGCCGTGGGTCAACAACATCATACAGCAGACTACAAAACTGTGCAAAAACAGAGAGACTTTGCAGAAGTTCTTGGCAACTGGGCGCCCTACCACCGCCCCTTGAAGGAGCTGGAATACAGGGAGGGATGTCTCGAGGGCGCTCCAGTAATGTCTTCGCACCCCCACCAAGGCAGCAGGGACAGGGAAATGGGAACAGGCGTTTTATACCCCGACAGCAGAATGACAGGCATCGTGACCACCATTGCAAGCAGCAGCACACGGCTAAGAAGGATGGGCCCCAGCAGGTGCTGGTGGTTGGCCTCGGCCATCTGTCCCAGGCCCAAAGGGAAAAATGGGAGAGGCAGGTGGAGTCTCCCTAGGTACTGAGCACAGTCCTGGAGGGATACAAACTCCAGTTCTGATGCCGACCGTCATCCTACAGGGGCATCTGGGTCACCTTGTTGGCAGATGGGGTGAGGAAGGAGGTGCTCCAGTTGGAGATAGGAAGATAGAGCTGCTAGAACGGTTAAGTGGGTTCCACTCCACGTATTTCATAGATCCAAAAAAGGACGGCAGCTTTCGGCCGGTCCTGGACCTGCGCTGCCTCAACAAATGTTTAAAGGAGCTCAAGCTGAAGATGCTCTCGCCAGTGTGGGTGTTGCAGGCAGTCTCAAGCGGCCAATGGTTCAACACGCTCGACCTGAGGGATGCATACTTCCATGTTCCTGTTCATCGAGATCACTGGAAGTACCTCCGGTTTTCCTTCAAAGGAATAGCTTATGAATTCAAATGCCTCCCGTTCGGCCTCTCACTGGTGCCGCGTACATTCACAAAATGCATGGACACAGTCCTAGCGCCTATCATGCCCAGGGCATTCTAGTGCTGAACTACCTGGATGACTGGCTGGTGTGTGCTCAATCAAGAGAGCAAGCTACAGCAGACACAAGGCTAATCTTGAAGCACATTCAAGACATGGGCCTCGCCCTAAACAGGGAAAAAAGCAACCTGACTCCCTCACAGATGGTGGTCTTCCTGGGGATGTTGATCGACTCAACTCTTGTGAGAGCACGTCTCCCTCAGGTGAGATTGGAGAAGATACAGGCCTACAGTGGCTTGCGAAAGTATTCACCCCCCTAATTTTTCCTATTTTGTTGCCTTACAACCTGGAATGAAAATAGATTTTTTGGGGGTTTGTATCATTTGATTTACACAACATGCCTATCACTTTGAAGATGCAAAATATTTTTTATTGTGAAACAAACAAGAAATATGACCAAAAAAAACAGAAAACTTGAGCGTGCATAACTATTCATCCCCCCAAAGTCAATACTTTCTAGAGCCACCTTTTGCAGCAATTACAGCTGCAAGTCTCTTGGGGTATGTCTCTATAAGCTTGGCACATCTAACCACTGGGATTTTTGCCCATTCTTCAAGGTAAAACTGCTCCAGCTCCTTCAAGTTGGATTGGTTCTGCTGGTGTACAGCAATCTTTAAGTCATACCACATATTCTCAATTGGATTGAGGTCTGGGCTTTGACTAGGCCATTCCAAGACATTTAAATGTTTCCCCTTAAACCACTTGAGTTTTGCTTTAGCAGTAAGCTTAGGGTCATTGTCCTGCTGGAAGGTGAACCTCCGTCCCAGTCTCAAATCTCTGGAAGATTGAAACAGGTTTCCCTCAAGGATTTCCCTGTATTTAACACCATCATCATTCCTTCATTTCTGACCAGTTTCCCCGTCCCAGCCGATGAAAAACATCCCCACAGCATTATGCTGCCACCACCATGCTTCACTGTGGGGATGGTGCTCTCGAGGGATGAGAGATTTTGGGTTTGCGCCAGACATAGCGTTTTCCTTGATGGCCAAAAAGCTCAATTTTAGTGTCATTTGACCAGAGTACCTTCTTCCAAATGTTTGGGGAGTCTCCCACATGCTTTGGGGAGTCTCCCACGTTTGCTTATTTTTTTCTTTAAGCAATGGATTTTTTCTGGCCACTCTTCCGTAAAGCCCAGCTCTATGGAGTGTACGGCTTAAAGTGGTCCTATGGACAGATACACCAATCTCCGCTGTGGAGATTTGCAGCTCCTTCAGGGTTATCTTTGGTCTCTTTGTTGCCTCTGATTAATACCCTCCTTGCCTGGTCCGTGAGTTTTGGTGGGTGGCCCTCTCTTGGCAGGTTTGTTGTGGTGCCATATTCTTTACATTTTTAATAATGGATTCAATCGTGCTCCGTGGGATGTTCAAAGTTTTGGATATTTTTTTATAACCCAACCCTGATCTGTACTTCTCCACAACTTTGTCCCTGACCTGTTTGGAGAGCTCCTTGGTCTTCATGGTGCCACTTGCTTGGTGGTGCCCCTTGCTTAGTGGTGTTGCAGACTCTGGGGCTTTTCAGAACAGGTCTATATATACTGAGATCATGTGACAGATCATGTGACACTTCTGAAGTGACACTTCTGAAGTGACTTCTGAAGGTAATTAGTTGCACCAGATCTTATTTAGGGGCTTCATAGCAAAGGGGGTGAATACATACGCACGCACCTCTTTTCAGTTTAGAATTTTTTAGAATTTTTTGAAACAAGTTATTTCACCAATTGGGACAATTTGTGTATGTCCATTACATGAAATCCAAATAAAAATCAATTTAAATTACAGGTTGTAATGCAACAAAATAGGAAAAATGCCAAGGGGGATGAATACTTTTGCAAGGTACTGTAACTACCTTAGAAGTGAGGGATCTAACATTAAGTAGCCCTATTTTGAGATGTGAGATATCACAATCTCTTTCAATAATGACAGGAATGGAGGAGGTCTTTATTCCAGTGAGATTTCTAAGGCGAACACCACCATGTTTAGTTTTGCCCAACCTAGATCGAGGCACAGACAAGGTCTCAATGGGGATAGCTGAGCTGACTACACTGACTGTGCTATTGGCAGACTCCACAAAGCTGGCAGGCTGGCTGGCTAACAGCCTGCTGCCTGGCCTGCACCCTATCTCATTGTGGAGCTAGAGGAGTTAGAGCCCTGTCTATGTTCATAGATAAGATGAGAGCACCCCTCCAGCTAGGATGGAGTCCGCCACTCCTCAGCAAGCCAGGCTTGGTCCTGTTTGTGGGTGAGTCCCGGAAAGAGGGCCAATTATCTGCAAATTCTATCTTTTGGGAGCGGCAGAAAACAGTTTTCAACCAGCGATTGAGTTGTGAGACTGCTGTAGAGGAAATATTGGGTGGCAGGTAGCCTAGTGGTTAGAGCATTGGGCCAGTACCCAAAGAGAACACCAGAGATTCCTCCACCAATGCGTCATATAAAATGCGGTGGGGCATATTCTGTTCTTGGTGTGAGGGTCATAATGTTGTCCCCGAGTCATGTGATGTACAAACGGTTTTACACTTTTTACAATCACTGCTTGATGTGGGCTGAACTGCATCTATTTGGCCACAATTCCGGCGTGCCATGACGATGGCCTGGAGGGACCCATGGGTGGCCATCCATTGCTCTCCAAGTTAATGACATCTGCTTCCAGCGAAGGCCCTTTCGGGGCCAAACTGGGACCTTGACGTGGTACTGTCAGCACCCTTAACCAACAGTGCAGTTCAAGAAAGAGTTAAGAAAATATTTACCAAATAAACTAAAGTTAAAAATAATAAAAAGTAACACAATAAAATAACAATAACGAGGCTATATACAGGGGTTACCGGTCTCGAGTCAGTGTGCAGGGGTACAGGTTAGATGAGGTCATTTGTAGGTAGGGGTGAAGGTAGGGGTGAAGTGACTATGCATAGATAATAAACAATGAGTAGCAGCAGTGTACAAAACAAATGAAGGGGGGGTCAATGTAAATAGTCCGGTGGCCATTTGATTAATTGTTCAGCAGTCTTATGGCTTGGGGGTAGAAGCTGTTAAGGAGCCTTTTGGTCCTAGACTTGGCACTCTGGTACCACTTACCGTGCAGCAGCAGAGAAAACCATCCATGACTTGTGTGCCTGGAGTCTCTGACAAGTTGATGGGCTTTCCTCTGACACCGCCTATTATATATGTCCTGGATGGCAGGAAGCTTGGCCCCAGTGATGTACTGGGCCGTATACACTACCCTCTGTAGCGCCTTATGGTCAGATGCCGAGCAGTTGCCATACCAGGCGGTGATGCAACCGGTCAGGATGCTCTCGATGGTGCAGCTGTAGAACTTTTTGAGGATCTGGGGACCCATGCCAAATCCTGTCAGTCTCCTGAGGGGGAAAAGGTTTTGTCGTGCCCTCTTCACAACTGTCTTGGTGTGTTTGGACCATGATAGTTTGTTGGTGATGTGGACACCAAGGAACTTGTAACTCTCGATCCGCTCCACTACAGCCCTGTCAATGTTAATGGGGGCCTGTTCGGCCGCCTTTTCCTGTAGGCCACGATCAGCTCCTTTGTCTTGCTCACATTGAGGGAGAGGTTGTTGTCCTGGCACCACACTGCCAGTTCTCTGACCTCCTCCCTATAGGCTGTCTCATCATTGTCAGTGATCAGGCCTACCACTGTTGTGTCGTCAGCAAACTTAATGATGGTGTTGGAGTTGTGTTTGGCCATGCAATGGGTGAACAGGGAGTACAGGAGGGGACTAAGTACACACCCCTGAGGGGCCTTACCACCTGGGGGCGGCCCGTCAGGAAGTCCAGGATCCAGTTGCAGAGAGAGGTGTTTAATCCAGGGTCCTTAGCTTAGTGATGAGCTTCGTGGGCACTATGGTGTTGAACTCTGAGCTGTAGTCAATGAACAGCATTCTCACATAAGTGTTCCTTTTGTCCAGATGGGAAAGGGCAGTGTGTAGTGCGATTGAGATTGCGTCATCTGTGGATCTGTTGGGGCGGTATGCGAATTGGAGTGGGTCTAGGGTATCCGGGAGGATGCTGTTAATGTGACCCATGACCAGCCTTTCAAAGCATTTCATGGCTACTGACGTGAGTGCTATGGGGCGGTAATAATTTAGGCAGGTTTCCTTCACTTCCTTGGGCACAGGGGCTATGGTGGTCTGCTTGAAACATGTAGGTATTACAGACTCGGTCAGTGAGAGGTTGAAAATGTCAGTTAAGACACTTGCCAGTTGGTCCGTGCATGATTTGAGTACACGTCCTGGTAATCCATCTGGCCCCACGGGCTTTGTGAATGTTGACCTGTTTAAAGGTGTTGCTCACATCGGCTACCGAGAGTGTTATCACGTTACCTCTACTAAGAGGGTTGGTGAACTTCATGCTCTTTCAATGAGCGCTGAATGTTTACAAATGGGTGCAGACAAGGGGAGTGATATCCTCCAGCCTAACCCCTCTTTCTAGCCGAAGGTCCTGTCTTCTAGCCGAAGGTCCTGTCTGTGGAGCGGCCCTTACATTTGTCCACATACGCACCTCCCATGGCTGTGAGTGGGCTGGGATTTTTCCCAAGTGTGCTGTGCCCGGTGAGGGCACTAGACACTTACGTTACACCGACTAAGACAATTCGACAGTTGGATCAGCTGTTTGTGTGTTGTGGTCAGAGAGTTCTGGGGAAGAGCCTATCGAAACAGAGACTCTCACATTGGATTGTAGACACTATTACTACAGCATATCAGTTGGCCAGCCGGACTTTGCCGTCCGCTGTGGTGAAGCATTCTACTAGAGGGGTAGCTACATCGTGGGCCCTGCTCCGAGGAGTTCCTCTTGATGAAAATTGCGCCTCGGCCAGTTGGGCGTGTGGAGGAAATGAATATTCATTTTATATTATATATTGTTTAATTACACATACAATGCTGTTTTTTACTTAAAGATTGTCCATTGTTATATGCCAGTATTTTTTACTGATACAAACTTGTCTTGTGTAACTTAGTCAAATCTGAGCGTACAGATTTATGAGCCGTTTGGGTGTGACCGCAATGTGTGACCTCCTGTGTTTACGACCAGCAGGAATGTAGCTATGTGGGAATTGCAGGGAGAACAAATAATGGTAAACTCTGTTCCCAGGCCCTGTTTATGCAATCTGCTAACTGTCACATAGACAAGAGGATGTACTTTCTGTAAAAGGAGAAAGCCAACTCTGTTCGTGGGGCTTTTTAACTGTGCACTTTGTGTGGATTGTTGAACTGCTCAATTTTTGCAAATCTTATAATAAAGTTGTTGTTTGAAAGAATCTGCAGTCTCTCTTCCTATAGAATTTCTACCACAGGCTGTCAGGCAGAGCAGCACAGGGGAACCCAAGAGCAGACTCAGACCAGGAAACAGGGATGAATGAACCAAGATATTTATTGTACACAGGGAGAGATGAAGTGCAGATCCAGGGAAGCTCGGATGAGTTGTAGGAAACCAGAAGTGGAGGCTGAGATTTGGAGTGAGCTGGGTTGGGACAGAGGAAACAGGTCTGGATGGGAATCCAAGGGAGTGGTGGTGTGGTGAGTCCAGAACAAGGTAGCAGGGTGGTGAGATGTGGAACAGGAGCCAGAGTGGCAAAACTGCAGTGAGAGGATAAACAGCGTCAGGCAGGGATACTGGTACAATAGATTAACAGGATCTTGAATAATAATGATGGCTAGAAGGATAAACTGACTGAGCAGAGATCACAATCTGGCAGAGTGGAAGTGGCAGGACTGAGTATTTGTAGAGGTCTTGATAATGGAACGAGTTGCAGCTGGTAGGGATCTGCTCTGACTCCAGCACACCTATCTCCAACCACACAATCACACAAACAGAAAGGGTTGGGGAAAGAGAGAGAAAGGTTGTTCTGGGGAATGGCTGCAGGTCAAGCAGACACCGGATGACCACTAGGGGGTGTGGCAGGAGCAGAATTGACACAGGCGTCGTCTAGCACTTTTGCTAGGTACTATCGAGTCAATGTTGCTGCCGCCAACCAGGTCGGGACGGCCTTTTTGGGTGTTGACCCCACATCCCTGGAGGGGGATGAAGGGACACAGCAACAATGACTGCGCTGAGCTCAGTCCTACGGGATTTTTCTCTTGTCTGGCCTTGCCTAGTTCATCGATTTATCTGGTATTGTGATACCATATTGGAGTGATCCAATATACTGCTACATAATGAAGGTTACGTATGTAATCACGGTTATGTGAGCTATTGGATCACTCCAATTATCTTGTCGGTGATCTACGGCGGCCCGAAAAGGACACAAGGTGGGAGTAGTGCATGGAAGCTATTTAAGGGGTCAGCCACAGCACTACCTGGTACACGGGACTAATCCGAAATTCTTACTCAGAATGTATCCTACTGAGCGGAAGGACACCATATTGGAGTGATCGGATCGCTCACGTAACCGTCGTTACATACGTAACCTTAGTTGTTTTCTATGATTTTGATATGCTCGCAGTCTGAGTGATGTAGAATGCCCAGTTAAAAAAAACATAAGATACTACATCCAGTTAAAAAGGTAGCTAACAAGGATTTACAGTTTAAAAGTCACATTTGATTATGATAAAGTCTGATAGCGGTAGTTATGGTCAAATGTTTCAGTTCATTTGTCCTTGCATTGATGCTGGACAGTTCATTCTGCTCGCGGAGGACTCTGCCAGTGCTGTCTCTCCCTGTAAGAGATCCTACAGTAGAGGGTGGTCAGTTTGAGGCATGTCAGTGACCAATCTCACTACTGCTTGCTCTCTGTCTATGGTGTTGGTTAGTACTTTTTGGAACAGTATAGTAGAAAATGTGCCAAACTAGCACTATAACCTTTGCCTTTTCTAATATCCCATAGCAAAGATTTTGGAACTGGGCTAGTAAAAATTGCTGTCCACTAGCTCGGCTGACCAGTGCCCAGATCCTTAAATTCCATCCCTATATGTATTGATATATGTATGGTGTTAGTTTAGATGTGTGTCTGGTTCAGTTGCTGATGTGTCTGAAGAAGCTGCGATGCTTAGAACGACCTGCAGGGGTCTCTCTTTCCCTGTGAAACACTAGGTCACTTCCTATAGAACAGGACTGGCCAGTATTCTAACAGAGGGCCGGTGTGGGTGCAGGCTTTTGCTCCAGCCAAGCAGTAACACACCTGATTCAATATCCTCTGGTGGATGTTTTCAGTGGATGTTGAGGCAACACCACACCAGTTTTAAAATACAGTGGGGTTTTCCTGGGGCGGCAGGTAGCCTAGTGGTTGCTGTACCGAATCCCCGAGCTGACAAGGTATAAATCTGTCGTTCTGCCCCTGAGCAAGGCAGTTAACCCACTGTTCCCCGGGCGCCAAAGACGTGGATGTTGATTATGGCAGCCCCCCGCACCTCTCTGATTCAAAGGGGTTAAATGTGGAAGATACATTTCAGTTGAATGCATTCAGTTGTACAACTGACTAGGTGTCCCCCTTTCCCCTTTCCTTTATCTGTGACATGGAATTGTGATTAAATTATTGAATTGGGAACCGAATCTCCAACATGCTTACTTTTCATGTCTGTTTACTCAATGGATCATCCTGCCTCATAGGCTGCTTCACTTGTCAATCATGTCCCTACTATCTCTCCCTCTAATCTGCGATATCTCTCTCACACACTCTTTCTCTGTTTCTCTCACAGCTAAAATCAGAATGGACATATCACAAACCCCAGCTGCTCTCGCTCTCTCTTGCTCCCAATCCCTTTAATGAGAGCGGTAAGACAATTATCCATTGGACAGTCAGATGGTGGCTCCTTATTGACCAAAGATTCAGTGTGTGTGTGTGTGTGTGTGTGTGTGTGTGTGTGTGTGTGTCAAAGGAGGCTTGTGTGAGGAGCTATAGGATGACAGCTCATTGTAATGGCTGGAAAGGAATCAATGGAACAGTATCAAACACATAAAACATATGGACACCACGTTTGACTCCATTCCATTATTCCATTCCAGACATTACAAGGAGCCTGTCCCCAACTAGTTCCTCCCACCAACCTCCACTGGTGTGTGTGTGCGCATGCGTTTGTATGTGCACATCAGTGTGTATGTATCTATCCCATTACTCTACAGTGAAGCTGTTGAGTCCTGCCGTCAGAGAGAGAACTAGCCGCCAATCACCCTCCTCCAGTAATGACAAATCAGATTAAACCCTGTGTCTTTACCGTTTCCTTTGTCAGCACTTTTATCTACCCCCCCTTCCTTATCTCTCTTCGCAATATCTCCCCTCCTGCCCATCTCTCTTCTTTCCATCTCACCATACATCACTCACTCTCTCTCTGTGAATATCTCTCTTTCTGCATTTTCTCCTTGCCTCTGTATCTCTCCCTCGCTTTCCCTTCCTCCACCTCTCCCTCTGCGTCCCTGTTAACTACTCTTCGATCGGAGGGAGACCGTCCAGAAAAGACACAGAAAAGTAGAAAATAAGATTATTTATTTTGAGATGCAAAACGTAGACTGACACCTATTGTAGTTCCTCCAGTCTGTCAACAACCAGTTATGTTTTATTTATTAGTGTGTTCATGGTTCTTTTGTTTGAAGCAATGCTGAGCGAGCTGAAGCCACAGAACCTGGTGCCAGCCCAATATGACTTCTGACCCCTCTCTGTCCAGTTCCCATCATCACACATATCACATTCATTAACACATGGCCAAAGGACAATAACATCATTATCAGTGAAGGATTTGACACATAACTCCCTACATTAGCCAAACTGGGCATGAAGACCCAGAAAACAGAAGAAATGCACAGTAATTGCACAGAATTGAAATTCAATATCATAATACAAATTCTAAATTATGGAATTCAAATACAATTTATGTTCCCACTGAAATTGCTCCATAGTCTCCCAGTCCCTTTCCAGTCCCCCCCGGAATGTGTTTTAATATTTTTTAGGACTGTTAGATGGTCACTTTTGGTGACTTTTTAAAAGGACATTCTACAAAATGTATATTTAAAAGAATTATAACCTGTAGCCAAACTGATGCAGCATAGCGGCTTTGAATAAGCTTAAGTATGGGTTTGCCAATCTCCATTTACTCCAAATGAAAATCCCCAAAGACTCTGAATGCATCAAATGCAATAAATATACGTTGTAACTTGTCAATCTGATCTTAAAAGCGCATCTTGGCAGAAATGTGGATATATATTTCTTCAATTTTTTGGGGAGTGGCGGCAATGATTTAGAAGCAGCGGAGCTCCTTCTCAAAAGAAGTCCTTGGAGGCGGCCTCCGCAAAGTTGGGTGCAGCCATGAGGATTGCGATGGTACAAATTATGTTGAACACACTGAACCCCACCAGACACAAACGGTCGATGACCACTGCTGCAAACTGCCACTTCTCCGCCACGCTCACCCTGCGGTCCTGCTCACGGAGACCCTCGGCCAGGAACCGCACCTCCGCCAGCAGGGCCTGGAGCTGGGCCTCTGCTTCCCCAGCCTGGAACACCCTGGCCTGGGCATGGCAAGTACCCACTCCACTTGCCCCAGCCCCATCCTCTACACAGCTGGAACCTGAGGATGAGGGGTCAGGGTCCGGAGATGTGGGGGGTTGTGGCGGGGGGCTACCCAACGTTGTGGAGGAGGGTGGGTGGTGGTGGAGGATGCGGGTGTCAGAACCCTTTCTTTCTTCTCCTCCTCCTCCTCCTCCTCCTCCTCCTCTTCCTCCTCTTCCTCCTCTCCAAGTGACAGCAGGGTCAGGTTCAGGAGGACTCTGGAAGCCCATGTATGGCAGGTGTCCATTGGGCTGAGCGTGGGGGATGGAGGGGAGATTGGGGTGTAGGTTGGGGTGTAGGTTAAGGGGCTGGGGATATCGATTTGGGTTCAGGTGGATATTAGGCTGGGGGTTTGGATTATAGTTGTGATAGGACTGGAGGGTAGGATTGGAAGGTGGGTGTGGTAGGGGCTGGCTGAGCTGGCTTAGACTGGCCTGCAGAGAGGTGAGGCTCTGGGGGTAGGTTAAGGGGGCTGGGGTGGTGGTGGGGTGGGGAGAGGAGCAGGTCTTGGTCTGGGGGTTGGAGGGGCTGTGGTGGGGTGTGAGCTCACCCCACTCTTCTGGACACTTCATCCTCAGAAACCAGGGAACCCACTGGAGTAGAACCAACTCAACCTGAGACACACACACACACACACACAGTAAGTAAGAGGACCCAGGGACCTTCTGTGGCAAAACCAACAGAGAGGGAGAGGACACACACAGATCACAATGCATTCAGAAAGTATTCAGACCCCTTTCCTTTTTCCACATTTTGTTACATTACAGCCTTATTCTAAAATGTATTAAACAAACATTTTTCTGCATCAATCTACACAAATTACCCCATAATGACAAAGCAAAAACAGGTATTTAGAAATGTTTGAAAATGTATGAAATATAAAAAACAGAAATACCTTATTTAAAATACCTTAAGTACTCAGACCCTTTGTTATGAGACTAAAAATGTTGCTCAGGTGCATCCTGTTTCCATTGATCATTCTTGAGATGTTTCTACAGTTTGTTTGGAATCCGCCTGTGGTAAATTCAATTGATTTGACAAGATTTGGAAAGGCACACATCTGTCTATATAAGGTCCAGAGCAAAAACCAAGCCATGAGATCGTAGGAATTGTCCGTAGAACTCCAAGACAGGATTGTGTCAAACACAGATCTGGGGAAGGGTACCAAAACATTTCTGCAGCATTGAAGGTCCCCAAGAACACAGTAGCCTCCATCATTCTTAAAGCGAAGAAGTTTGCAACCACCAAGACTCTTCCTAGAGCTGTGCCCGGCCAAACTGAGCAATCGAGTGAGAAGGGCCTTGGTCAGGGAGGTGACAGAGAGCCCGATGGTCACTCTGACAGAGCTCCAGAGTTCCTCTGCGGAGATGGAAGAATACTCCAGAAGGACAACCATCTCTACAGCACTCCACCAATCAGGCCTTTACAGTAGAGTGGCCAGACAAAGGCACACGACAGCCCACTTGGAGTTTGCCAAAAAGCACCCAAAGGACTCTCAGACCATGAGAAACAATATTCTCTGGTCTGATGAAACCAAGATTGAACTCCTTGGCCTTAATGCCAAGCCTCACGTCTGGAGGAAACCTGGTACCATCCCTACGGTGGAGCATGGCGGTGGCAGCATCATGCTGTGGGGGTGTTTTTCAGAGGCAGGGACTGGGAGACTAGTCAGGATCGAGGGAATGATGAACAGAGCAAAGTACAGCAATATCCTTGATGAAAACCTGCTCCAGAGCGCTCAGGACCTCAGACTGGGGCAAGGGTTTGCCTTGCAACAGGACAATGACCCTAAGCACACAGCCAAGACAACACAAGAGTGGCTTCAGGACATGTCTCTGAATGTCCTTGAGTAGCCCAGCCAGAGCCCGGACTTGAACCTGATCGAACATCTCTGGAGAGACCTGAAAATAGTTGTGCAGCGATGCTCCCCATCCAACCTAACAGAGCTTGAGAGGTTCTGCAGAGAAGAATGAGAGAAACTCTCCAAATACAGGTGTGCCAAGCTTGTAGCATCATACCCAAGAAGACCCAAGGCTGTAATTGCTGATAAAGGTGCTTCAACAAAGTACTGAGTAAAGGGTCTGAATACTTATGTAAATGTGATATTTCATATATATATATATATATACACACACTGCTCAAAAAAATAAAGGGAACACTTAAACAACACATCCTACATCTGAATGAAAGAAATAATCTTAATAACTACTTTTTTCTTTACATCGTTGAATGTGCTGACAACAAAATCACACAAAAATAATCAATGGAAATCCAATTTATCAACCCATGGAGGTCTGTATTTGGAGTCACACTCAAAACTAAAGTGGAAAACCACAATACAGGCTGATCCAACTTTGATGTAATGTCCTAAAAAAACAAGTCAAAATGAGGCTCAGTAGTGTGTGTGGCCTCCACGTGCCTGTATGACCTCCCTACAACGCCTGGGCATGCTCCTGATGAGGTGGCGGATAGTCTCCTGAGGGATCTCCTCCCAGATCTGGACTAAAGCATCCGCCAACTCCTGGTGCAACGTGGCGTTGGTGGATGGAGTGAGACATGATGTCCCAGATGTGCTCAATTGGATTCAGGTCTGGGGAACGGGCGGGCCAGTCCATAGCATCAATGCCTTCCTCTTGCAGGAACTGCTAACACACTCCAGCCACATGAGGTCTGGCATTGTCTTGCATTAGGAGGAACCCAGGGCCAACCGCACCAGCATATGGTCTCACAAGGGGTCTGAGGATCTCATCTCGGTACCTAATGGCAGTCAGGCTACCTCTGGCGAGCACATGGAGGGCTGTGCGGCCCCCCAAAGAAATGCCACCCCACACCATGACTGACCCACCGCCAAACCGGTCATGCTGGTGGATGTTGCAGGCAGCAGAACGTTCTCCACGGCGTCTCCAGACTCTGTCACGTCTGTCACGTGCTCAGTGTGAACCTGCTTTCATCTGTGAAGAGCACAGGGCGCCAGTGGCAAAATTGCCAATCTTGGTGTTCTCTGGCAAATGCCAAACGTCCTGCACGGTGTTGGGCTGTAAGCACAACCCCCACCTGTGGACATCGGGCCCTCATACCACCCTCATGGAGTCTGTTTTTGACCGTTTGAGCAGACCCATGCACATTTGTGGCCTGCTGGAGGTCATTTTGCAGGGCTCTGGCAGTGCTCCTCCTTGCACAAAGGCGGACGTAGCGGTCCTGCTGCTGGGTTGTTGCCCTCCTACGGCCTCCTCCACATCTCCTGATGTACTGGTCTGTCTCCTGGTAGCGCCTCCATGCTCTGGACACTACGATGACAGACACAGCAAACCTTCTTGCCACAGCTCGCATTGATGTGCCATCCTGGATGAGCTGCACTACCTGAGCCACTTGTGTGGGTTGTAGACTCCGTCTCGTGCTACCACTAGAGTGAAAGCACCGCCAGCATTCAAAAGTGACCAAAACATCAGCCAGGAAGCATAGGAACTGAGAAGTGGTCTGTGGTCCCCACCTGCAGAACCACTCCTTTATTGGGGGTGTCTTGCTAATTGCCTATAATTTCCACCTGTTGTCTATTCCATTTGCACAACAGCATGTGAAATTTATTGTCAATCAGTGTTGCTTCCTAAGTGGGCAGTTTGATTTCACAGAAGTGTGATTGACTTGGAGTTACATTGTGTTGTTTAAGTGTTCCCTTTATTTTTTTGAGCAGTGTATATACACACACACATTTGCAAACATTTCTAAAAACCTGTTTTTGCTTTGTCATTATGGGGTACTGGATGTAGATTGATGGGGAAAAAACGATTTAATCAATTTTAGAATAAGGCTGTAACATAACAAAATGTGGAAAAAGTCAAGGGGTCTGAATACTTTCCGAATGCACTGTAAAGTAAGTAGATAAGAGGAACCAGGGAATGTACTGCAGCAGAACCAACTGCACCTGATAGAAAAGGACAGGACGCACACAATGTCCAGACATTCACAGATATGAGAGGAACATACACAGACAGTTACAGATACACTTCAGAATCAGTAGTCAGACCGAGAGCCTCACCCATTGAGGCATGTCTCCACTGTTGGGGTCGTGGTGATGGTACTGAAGTACAACTACAGTCGCCACCACAGACATCCCTACGGTAACCATGGTGCTCACAAAATACTGACCTAGGATGGAGACACAGTATTATAGTACACTTATACAGAGACACACACCCACACACACACACACACACACACACACATTCACTGACCTATCAGTGGAATGCAGTCTGAGGTAGCTGGCATAATCTCAGCCACCAGCAACATGAAGAAAGTCTGAGAGAGAAGAATTGTAATGCCTGGAGAGAGAGATGGGGAATAGGATATTATTACACTGGGAAATACAGCAATACATGTGGGTAGTACAATTCTCCATCTCTCTGCCAACTCACCCCACCCATCCATCTCTCCCTCCATCTCTGTCCCTCCTCTTCCCCCTTTTCTCCCTCCATCTCTGTCCCTCCCTTCCCCACCCCCTTCTCTCCCTCCATCTCTGTCCCTCCCCTACCCACACCGTTCTCTCCCTCCATCTCTCTCCCACTTTCTGATTGTAAAAATCACGAGGTTTTCTTGGACCGCTGCAGAATTACTGACAGAGAAACAATAAAAAAGAGGGCAGGTACGGAGAGAGAGAGAGAGAGAAAGAGAGAGAGACATACAGCAGGACCATTATCTCATCTCTCCATCTCTAACACCTGGTTTATTTTTCATCACTCTGAACTATCATTTCTTTCTCTTCTATCTTTCCCTTACACCTCATCATCTTCCCTTACACCTCCTCATCTTCCCTCTTTTCATCATATTTTACACTTTCCAGCGCCTCGGACCTCCCCTTTTCACCTCCAACATCTCTCCCTTCTCCCTTTCATACTCCTCTTCTCCCTCCCCCTTTCCTCCTCCCCCTCTCCTCACCCAGACCGATCTTCTCCCCCGATTGGGCTGGCAGTAGGAACACCAGCAGTGTCAAGGAGGAGATGAGAACACAGGGGACGAGGAGGTTGAGAGCGTAGAACAGAGTTCTCCGCCGTAGGGTCACAACAAAGGTCACGTCAGAGTAGGGCTCTGTACAGCACTCATAAAATATCTCATGGCGATCACCTGGTACACCTACAAGAGGGGGGAGGAAAGAGGGAGTGAGAGATTAGAAAGTAATATGGAGGAGAGAGATACAAGAGGGTCGGGGGCAGACAGAGCTCTCTCACCCAGCAGTTCCCACTCTCCATTGGACATGTATCCTGACAGGTCAGCCTCCTGCATCTGGAGGTCCAGCAGCCAGCCGTCAAACGTCCACGAGCCAAACTTCAGCTCACAGTGCTGGACATCAAAGGGAAACCAACGCACGTCCACTTCACACGCACTGCTGAAAATACCTGGGACAGGAGAGAGGGGAGTTGTGAGAGATGTGGGGGGAGAAGGAGTGAGAGAAGGGAAAGGGGGAGAAAATAAAAGAGAATGAGAGAGAAGTGCATTACCAGTAGGGGAGAGTGGGGTAAGTTGAGCCATTTGTTACATTCAGCATCAAAGGAAACATAGTATTCTTTCTAATAAAGATATCTACATATATTTCAGGATGTTGTGTATCGCTGGAAATCAGCAGTTTTGAAAACACAGCTTGTCCAAAAAAAGGCTCAACTTAGCCCATGGCCATTGGCCCGACTTACCCCAAGGCAAACATTTGGATTATATTAGCCCACACAGCTACAAGGATGCCCTTTCATGCTAGGTTTAGGACCCCATATTCAAGGTTACAGAGACCCCAACTGATGTATAGAACAATCTTTAAATGATCTACTTTGGTTTAGATATAAGCATCATGAAACCTCTAACACAATACATTTGTTTGACTTGGTGAAAATACTTTTTTGGACCTAACTTGCTTACCACTTTTTCCATGTAGTTTCTTCCTTCAGACTCCTTGAAATGACCTCTTCCTAAATATTTGATCAAATTATAAATGTTGTGTATGATTTATTATGCTCAACTTACTCCTTGTCTCAACTTTCCCCACTCTCCCCTATATATATGTTAAACTATGATGAGAGAGGGGAAGGTCAGGGAAGAATAAAAAGAGAGAAAGGTTGATCTATAGACTTACCTGGAGGTAGGTACTCACAGAAGCCACTTGAGTTGACCAGCACATAGCTCTTAAAGGTGGCATCAAATTTATCATGGGCACTGAGAAGGACAAAAAAGAAAGATCAGTAAGGTGTGTGTGTGTGTGTACTTTAACTTAACAAGTTGCTTAATCAGCGTTATTCTCTGGGTTGAGTGAACTTCAAAATAGCATTGAAGTTGATTCAAATTAAAATATTAAGGCAACCAGCTGCCATAGGATTTATAGTTCTCAACACTAGATTCTAGTTTGCTCAAAGCCATGCCCATATTAACATATTTCCCAGCATGCTTTATTGCAGGATGATTTTCAGAATTGTGTTTTAATACCTGTGTTTTTGCATACACATTGTTTGGTTGATAAAGCTTATGCTACACAAAGACAAAAGGCATTTTTCTAAACTAATCCAATCTATTAGTCTGGATATCTTCACTCTGGCTAGATTCTAATAGGAATTACACAACTTTGCAAGCCAGCAATTATGTGACTTGCAGGCTTGATGTGACCTGTAAACCAGGAGTTTCAGATCACTGTGTTAGGGTGTAATTAGTGATGAGTATTTTTAGGGAAGCCAGATCATTGGCGCCGTTCACCTAAATGAGCCGTTCATTTGGCTCCCAAACGGCTCTTTATTTTGTAGTGCATAAAAAAATGTTTGAAAAAAAAATAATATAGCATATTTCTAATTTAAAGCCTAAAATGTTCCCTACCATTATGCAGATAGTGAAATGTGAGTTCAAATACATTTTAAATGACGAAATTAGATTGCTTGGCTCTCTCCTCACTACCTACTGTTCCTGCAGTGAGGAATGAATAGCTTCAGAGAATGGTTGTCTGGAGCTCATAAAGCAGTAGTAGCAGGGAGTCAAATGAACGCCTCATTCACAGATACAAAACGGTTCCAGACGTTCACCAAAAAGATCTGTTCAAAAAGAGCTGTTCATTTGCGAACAACTCATCACTAATATGTAACTTATTATAATGTATGCCATAAAGAGATTCATTTTAAACATATTCACTTACAGTGCCTTCAGAAAGCATTCACAACCTTTCACGTTGTCTAATGATTGGAGACAGGCACAGGAATATGTAATAGGGGGTTTTATTCTCTCCACCCAAACATAAGAGCGAGGTAGAAATGTCTAAATAATACATGGGACGAGACCCGTAAAACAAGTGCACAATAACACGTATCATGGAAGCCGAAACAATAGCACAGGTACTCACAGGACCAAGGGACATGGTAACAATAACCGACAAGGACAATGGGGAACAGAGGGCACATATATAACCTACTAACCAGGGGGAATGGGAACCAGGTGTGCGTAATGAGACAAGACAGAGATGAGGTGTGGGTCGGTGATAAGGAAATTATATAATAAAGGTAAATTAATAAAGAATCCCTCCCTGAAACATAACTGATTAGTAATTAGTAGATGTGTAGCATGTGTGATGAATAATTAAAGTACTGAACGTTAAGTCCCATAAGGCCTAGTAGAGGCCCGGGAGGAAGAGAAATGTGTGTGTGTTTGTGGGCCTAAGGGAACTGTAGACATGTGTGTGTGACCTGACCTGAAGAGGCTTAGAAGAAACAGGGAGTAACCTTCAAGGTCCCCCTAATCTCGGGGGAAAGGAACAAGCAGCGCTGGATAGTGATTAACAGTGGTGAGAAGTCTGGGGAGGGATACTATTCACCTACTGTTCGTGTGTATGGATGTGCGTAGGATATCTACTGTTTGTGTGGAGGTATGTGCGTAAGCGGGGAGGGCGCATAAAATGAACTTTTGTGTAATGTACTTCAGAACGTTCTCTGAATAAACTGTACAGACCTTTTGCAGAAATATGAGTCCTTGCCTAATTATTATTAACCCAGTGTCTTACAAACCTTGGGGATTAGTCAAGGCTTATTGATTGTTAATTATTATCATTGGGATTCGAAAATTCCCGTGACAGCTTGGCCCTTCGACAGTCGGAACTCAATACCTGCTCCTGTCGTTCCATGGAGACACCGAAACCGTGCACGGGTGGATGAAATATCCGTAGATTAAAGACCTGGCCCCTTGCTGAGGGTTCTTTACAGGCCGGTGGCGAATTGGTATACGACAGAAGCGGTGACGAGAGCCTACCAACATTGAAATCTCAGAAGCAAAAAATAAGGTCAGTGTGCTTTATTCAGCTTTTTGGGGGATAGCACCTGTATGATTGCATTAACCTCTATGGGCTAGGTGGGACGCTTGCGTCCCACCTACTCAACAGCCAGTGTAATCCCGTGGCACGATATTCAAATACCTCAAAAATGCAAAAACTTCAATTTTTCAAACATATGACTATTTTACACCATTTTAAAGACAAGACTCTCGTTAATCTAACCACACTGTCTGATTTCAAAAAGGCTTTACAACGAAAGCAAAACATTAGATTATGTCAGCAGAGTACCCAGCCAGAAATAATCAGACACCCATTTTTCAAGCTAGCATATAATGTCACATAAACCCAAACCACAGCTAAATGCAGCACTAACCTTTGATGATCTTCATCAGATGACAACCCTAGGACATTGTGTTATACAATACATGCATGTTTTGTTCAATCAAATTCATATTTATATCAAAAACCAGCTTTTTACATTAGCATGTGACTAGCATGTGACTAGCATTCCCACCGAACACTGCCGGTGAATTTACTAAATTACTCACGATAAACGTTCACAAAAAACATAACAATTATTTTAAGAATTATAGATACAGAACTCCTCTATGCACTCGATATGTCCGATTTTAAAATAGCTTTTCGGTGAAAGCACATTTTGCAATATTCTCAGTAGATAGCCCGGCATCACAGGGCTAGCTATTTAGACACCGAGCAAGTTTAGCACTCACCAAAGTCAGATTTACTATAAGAAAAATGTTATTACCTTTGCTGTTCTTCGTCAGAATGCACTCCCAGGACTTCTACTTCAATAACAAATGTTGGTTTGGTCCCAAATAATCCATTGTTATATCCAAATAGCGGCGTTTTGTTCGTGCGTTCAAGACACTATCCGAAAGGGTAAATAAGGGTGACGAGCATGGCGCATTTCGTGACAAAAAAAAATCTCAATATTCCATTACCGTACTTCGAAGCATGTCAACCGCTGTTTAAAATCAATTTTTATGCCATTTTTCTCGTAAAAAAGCAATAATATTCCGACCGGGAATCTGCGTTTAGGTAAAAAGAGGAAAGAAAATAAAGCACGGGGTCGACTCGTGCACGCGCCTAAGCCCATTGTCCTCTGATCGGCCACTTGCCAAACGCGATAATGTGTTTCAGCCAGAGGCTGCCTCGATATCATTCATCTTTTTCCCGGGCTCTGAGAGCCTATGGGAGCCGTAGGAAGTGTCACGTTACAGCAAAGATCCTCAGTCTTCAATAAAAAGAGCCCCGATGAACAACAACTTGTCAGACAGGCCACTTCCTGTTCAGAATCTTCTCAGGTTTTGGCCTGCCATATGAGTTCTGTTATACTCACAGACACCATTCAAACAGTTTTAGAAACTTTAGGGTGTTTTCTATCCAAAGCCAATAATTATATGCATATTCTAGTTACTGGGCAGGAGTAGTAACCAGATTAAATCGGGTACGTTTTTTATCCGGCCGTGTCAATACTGCCCCCTACCCCTAACAGGTTAAATGTTGAAATGAGTGATGTGAGAGTACAAGGCGGGAGCGTTTATAAAGGATTTTAATGTACTCTGGGTGTTAGACGCTGGAATATCCGGGTGGAGTTTATATCTGGTGACCTGTCTTTATAAGTTTGGGTGGAGAAAAATGTGTTAAAGGCAACCAAGTATTCTATGCAAATGGAGGCAGGAATTAGTTGGAAATTCAAAAACTTTGAAACAGGGTCCGTAATGACCCTGTGCAACTGTGGCCACTGCAGAAAACAAAACTAGCTTATGGTGAGACCTGAAAACGTAGAAAAGGGTCAACAGACGTAGGGGGAAATTCGTTAAAATTGGAAGGCGAAATAGGTCGCCTATCTAAATTACGACGATTAGAAGGGGATGGTCAGATCTTTAGGGGGGCGCAAATCTAGGTCTGATTATCCATTGAAGAAGGGAAACCTAATATAGCGGAGTGAGATAAATTATAAGGAGTAACAGATAAATAGGCCGTTAACTAGGGCTTTTCGACCCCTGGAAAATAGCTTATAGTTGCAGACGTATGTGTCCTAATGTCCGATCAACAGACACCTCTATAGAAAAAGTTTCAAGCATGCACATAGATCGTGAGCATAGAGTGTGAACACCCACATAGAGATTAATACAACACATAGATTGTGAGACACATAGATTGTGATAAATTGAATTAGAGTTTTAAAAGCACACACCTAGAGTAAGAAGATAATTATTTGCGTGTGAGACAGATATATTGTTCAGTCAACAGTCACAGGAAACGACAGGAAAATAAGTATAACTTATGGTCGTATACGTGTGAGATATGACTGTGTCAGGATTCATATGAATAATTATTCCAAAATTCTAGGAAAGATAAGAAGATAATTATTTGCGTGTGAGATAGATATATTGTTCAGTCAAGAGTCACAGGAAACGACAGGAAAATAAGTATAACTTATGGTCATATACGTGTGAGATATGAATGTGTCATAATACGATAGGTATTTTTCAAAATAGGTTAAGGATAATAACGAAATAAAGCACACACATAGAGGTTAATATCATGTAAATATAGATTGTGAGAAGATGCATAATAACTACGATAGTAATTGAACGAACATGAGTAGTAAATCCTCTCAGACGGAGAGGACTCCCAAGGCCCTCACAGAGACACAGAAAGTAGAACAGGATTTAGCAACTTTATTGAGAAAGTGGATAGAGGTGGAGAAAGTCAAGAAAAGTGGATAGAGACAGTCAAAAGAAAGGGGGAGATAGATGCTTTAACTGTCACAAACCGGGTCATTTTGCTAGAGATTGTGAGGCACCATGTAAACACTGCAATAAAGTAGGCCATAATCACTGAGACTGTAAAAAGAGAGAACAGTTTGAGTCAGAGCATCTAACAGTAACAATCGGGGTAATTGTGGTTAAGAGAGAAAAAAATGGACAGGATCAGACGATAGAAAATGTTTCAATTGCGATGAGACAGGACATTTCGCCCGGGAGTGTAAGGCTCCCTGTAAACATTGTGACCGAGTAGGACACAACCACCGAAATTGCAAACATAAGGGGAATGACAGGCGCGACAATCGGGGGAGAAAGAGAGAGGCAGAGTCAACGGGAGCGAGATTAAGGAGAGTAATCGCAGGAGAAAGGCTTAGACCTTTAAATTAGGGCTATTTTCTGGAAATTGTATCGGTAGTACGTGCCTAATTTTACGACTACAGACAATTATAAATAGGGTTAAAAATAGGGTTATTTGTGAGGAGTCTCCATCATTTTAATAGCGCGTTGGTGGTTCAGCGGTAGAATTCTCAACTACCATGCGGGAGGCTCGGGTTCATTTCTCAGCCTATGCATCAGTGGATTAACTTCTCTGGGCAAGGTGGGACGTGACCATCCCACACTATTTAACCTGTTGGGGCTAGGGGGCAGTATTTTCACGGCCGGATAAAAAAAACTTACCCGATTTAAACTGGTTACTACTCTTGCCCAGAAACGAGAATATGCATATAATTAGTAGATTTGGATAGAAAACACTCTAAAGTTTCTAAAACTGTTTGAATGGTGTCTGTGAGTATAACAGAACTCATATGGCAGGCCAAAACCTGAGAAGATTCCATGCAGGAAGTGCCCTATCTGACAATTTGTTGTCCTTCTGTTGCATCTCTCTCGAAATTACAGCATCTGTGCTGTTACGTGACACTTTCTAAGGCTTCCATTGGCTCTCTAAAGCCTTTAGAAAGCGGAATGACGCATCTCCTGTCTCTGGGCAAAGTATAGCAGCAGAGTTTGTAAGTGGCCTGCCTGGGGACAGTGACACTGGAGATGCGCATTCACGAGACTTCGCCATTTTTTATTTTTCTCTTTGAATGAATACAACGTTGTCCGGTTGGAATATTATCGCTATTTTACGAGAAAAATAGTATAAAAATTGATTTTAAACAGCGTTTGACATGCTTCTAAGTACGAAAATGTAATATTTAGATTTTTTTTGTCATGAAATGCGCTCGCAGGTTACCCTTCGGACAGTGACCTGAATGCACGAACAAAACGGAGGTATTTGGATATAACTATGGATTATTTGTAACCAAAACAACATTTGTTGAAGTAGAAGTCCTGGGAGTGCATTCTGACGAAGAACAGCAAAGGTAATCCAATTTTTCTAATAGTAATTCTGAGTTTAGGTTGTCCCAAACTTGGTGGGTGTCAAATTAGCTAGCCGTGATGGCTGAGCTATGTACTCAGAATATTGCAAAATGTGCTTTCGCCGAAAAGCTATTTTAAAATCTGACATAGCGTTTGCATAAAGGAGTTCTGTATCTATAATTCTTAAAATAATTGTTATGTATTTTGTCAACGTTTATCATGAGTAATTAAGTAAATTCACCGGAAGTCTTTGGTGGGTATGCTAGTTCTGAACATCACATGCTAATGTAAAAAGCTCGTTTTTATATAAATATGAACTTGATTGAACAAAACATGCATGTATTGTATAACATAATGTCCTAGGAGTGTCATCTGATGAAGATCAAAGGTTAGTGCTGCATTTAGCTGTGGTTTTGGTTTTTGTGACATATATGCTTGCTTTGAAAATGGCTGTGTGATTATTTTTGGCAGGGTACTCTCCTGACATAATCTAATGTTTTGCTTTCGCTGTAAAGCCTTTTTGAAATCGGACAATGTGGTTGGATTAACGAGAGTCTTACCTTTCAAATGGTGTAAAATAGTCATATATGTTTGAGAAATTGAAGTTATAGCATTTTTGAGGTATTTGTATTTCGCGCCACGCGATTCCACTGGCTGTTGAATAGGGTGGGACGCTAACGTCCCACTGGCCCAGAGAGGTTAACAGCCAGTGAAATAGCATGGTGCGAAATACAAAACAACAAAAATATCATAATTTCAATTTCTCAAACATACGACTATTTTACACCATTTTAAAGATACACTTCTCCTTAACTTCTATGGGCTACGTGGGCTAGCGTCCCACCTGCGGGACACAGCCAGTGAAATATCAGGGCGGCAAATACAAAAACAACAAAATGTCATAATTCAACTTCCTCAAACATACAACTATTTTACACAATTTTAAAGATACACTTCTCCTTGATGTAACCACATTGTCCGATTTCAAAAAGGCTTTACAGCGAAAGCAAAACATTAGATTATCTTAGGAGAGTACATAGACAAAAATAACCACACAACCTTTTTCCAAGCAAGGAGACACAGTGGGGGAAAAAAGTATTTGATCCCCTGCTGATTTTGTACGTTCGCCCACTGATAAAGACAGGATCAGTCAATCATTTTAATGGTAGGTTTATTTGAATAGTGAGAGACAGAATAACAACAAAAAAATCCAGAAAAACGCATGTCAAAAATGTTATAAATTGATTTGCATTTTAATGAGGGAAATAAGTATTTGACCCCCTCGCAATCAGAAAGATTTCTGGCTCCCAGGTGTCTTTTATACAGGTAACGAGCTGAGATTGTTACCTGTAAAAAAGACACCAGTCCACAGAAGCAATCAATCACATTCCAAACTCTCCACCATGGCCAAGACCAAAGAGCTCTCCAAGAATGTCAGGGACAAGATTGTAGACCTACACAAGGCTGGAATGGGCTACAAGACCATCGCCAAGCAGCTTGGTGAGAAGGTGACAACATTTGGTGCGATTATTCGCAAATGGAAGAAACACAAAAGAACTGTCAATATCCCTCTGCCTGGGGCTTCATGCAAGATCTCACCTCGTGGGGTTGCAATGATCATGAAAATTGAGAGGAATCAGCCCAGAACTACACGGGAGGATCTTGTCAATGATCTCAAGGCAGCTGGGACCATAGTCACCAAGAAAGCAATTGGTAACACACTACGCCGTGAAGGACTGAAATCCTGCAGCGCCCGCAAGGTCCCCCTGCTCAAGAATACATATACATGCCCATCTGAAGTTTGCCAATGAACATCTGAATGATTCAGAGGACAACTGGTGAAAGTGTTGTGGTCAGATAAGAACAAAATGGAGCTCTTTGGCATCAACTCAACTCGCCGTGTTCGGAGGAGGAGGAATACTGCCTATGACCGCAAGAACACCATCATCACTGTCAAACATGGAGGTTGAAACATTATGCTTTGGGGGTGTTTTTCTGCTAAGGGGACAGGACAACTTCACCGCATCAATGGGACGATGGACGGGGCCATGTACCGTCAAATCTTGGGTGAGAACATCCTTCCCTCAGCCAGGGCATTGAAAATGGGTCGTGGATGGGTATTCCAGCATGACAATGACCCAAAACCCATGGCCAAGGCAACAAAGGAGTGGCTCAAGAAGAAGCACATTAAGGTCCTGGAGTGGCCTAGCCAGTCTCCAGACCTTAATCTCATAGAAAATCTGTGGAGGGAGCTGAAGGTTCGAGTTGCCAAACGTCAGCCTCGAAACCTTAATGACTTGGAGAAGATCTGCAAAGAGGAGTGGGACAAAATTCCTCCTGAGATGTGTGCAAACCTGGTGGCCAACTACAAGAAACGTCTGACCTCTGTGATTGCCAACAAGGGTTTTGCCACCAAGTACTAAGTCATGTTTTGCAGAGGGGTCAAATACTTATTTCCCTCATTAAAATGGAAATAATTTTATAATATTTTTGACATGCGTTTTCCTGGATTATTTTGTTGTTATTCTGTCTCTCACTGTTCAAATAAACCTACCATTAAAATTATAGACTGATCATTTCTTTGTAAGTGGGCAAACGTACAAAATCAGCAAGGGATCAAATACTTTTTTCCCCACTGTATGTCACAAAAACCCAAAACACAGCTAAATGAAGCACTAACCTTTGACGATCTTCATCAGATGACACTCCTAGGACATCATGTTACACAATACATGTATGTTTTGTTCGATAAAGTTCATATTTATATCCAAAAACAGCATTTTGGCTGGGCTATCTACTCAGAATAATGCAAAATGTGCTTTCACCGAAAAGCTATTTTAAAATCTGACACCGCGATTGCATAAAGGAGTTCTGTATCTATAATTCTTAAAATAATTGTTATGTATTTAGTGAACGTTAATCGTGAGTAATTAAGTAAATTCACCGGAAGTTTGCGGTGGGTATGCTAGTTCTGAACATCACATACTAATGTAAAAAGCTGTTTTTTTATATAAATATGAACTTGATTGAACAAAACATGCATGTATTGTATAACATAATGTCCTAGGAGTGTCATCTGATGAAGATCATCAAAGGTTAGTGCTGCATTTAGCTGTGTTTTGGGTTTTTGTGACATATATGCTTGCTTGAAAAATGGCTGTGTGGTTATTTGTGTCTATGTACTCTCCTAACATAATCTAATGTTTTGTTTTCGCTGTAAAGCCTTTTTGAAATCAGACAATGTGGTTGGATTAACAAGAGTCTTATCTTTCAAATGGTGTAAAATAGTCGTATGTTTGAAATATTGAAATTATAGCATTTTTGAGGTTTTTGTACTTCGCGCCACGCGATTCCACTGCTGTTGAATAGAGTGGGATGCTAACGTCCCACCTAGCCCATACAAGTTAACTTCTATGGGCTACGTGGGACGCTAGCGTCCCACCTGCGGGACACAGCCAGTGAAATATCAGGGCGGCAAATTCAAAACAACAAAATGTCAAAATTCAACTTTCTCAAACATACAACTATTTTACACCATTTTAAAGATACACTTCTCCTTGATGTAACCACATTGTCCGATTTCAAAAAGGCTTTACAGCGAAAGCAAAACATTATTGGTAGAGACGTAAAAAAAGCAGACATTGAATATCTCTTTGAGCATGGTGTTATTAATTCCATTTTGGATGGTGTATCAATACACCCAGTCACTACAAAGATACAGGTGTCCTTCCTATCTCAGTATATAGTACAATGCAGGTGTGTAAAGCTCTTGCTATCTATCCTATACTGTTGAGCAAACTATAAATCCTATTGCAGCTGGTTGCCTTGATATTTTAAGTTAAATAAACAAAAACATTTTTAGAGAGAGAGAGACCCACACCTGTTGTACAGTAGTATATCAGGTATCCAGACCTGGTCAGTAGTGAAGCGAAGGGTTTTCACTCCTGGGTACTCTGACTGGTTCCACTGAAGGTAGTGGTCAAACCATTGCTATATAAATCCAGTCAATCAGTTAATCAATTGTTAAAGTTACACGGAGAAACACAAATGCGCACGCACACACACACAACCACGCATGGACACACACATGAACATGGACACACACAGACATGCAGGGTCATCCTCACCATCTGAAGCCAGGCATTAGTGGTGAGGATCTGGTTTTTCTCATCCTGGAATAAGATGAAGACAGTTAAACTAGTGTGTGTGTGTGTGTGTGTGTGTGTGTGTGTGTGTGTGTGTGTGTGTGTGTGTGTGTGTGTGTGTGTGTGTGTGTGTGTGTGTGTGTGTGTGTAACAGAACATGGTAGCGTACCACATTCATGACTTGTAAGAGAGTGTAGGAGAATCGGACAGTGAGTGGTAGAGAGTCATTGGCAACAGGTCTCTCCATACGGTTATAGTCCCTCAGTAGATCCCTCAATAGATTACGCTGGTGGGGACCCTGCTCAGACACTGAGAGAGGGGGAGGGAGAGAGAGGGGGAGGGGGATAAGGAGTAGAAAGGAGGGAAAGGGATGAGGATGAAGGAGGAGAGCAGGAGAGAGAGGGCAATGAGGCGGTTGGAAGACAGTGGAGCAGAGGAGAGAAAACTGACAGTTATAAAAAGACAGCTACATTTCTGCAGACAGAATGGACAGTTACAAAGAGACAGCTACATTCCTGCAGACAGAATGGACAATTACAAAGAGACAGCTACATTCCTGCAGACAGAATGGACAATTACAAAGAGACAGCTACATTCCTGCAGACAGAATGGACAGTTACAAAGAGACAGCTACATTCCTGCAGACAAAAGGAAAAATGCAGGGGTGCAACTTTGGTGGGGGTGACTTTGGAATGAGATGCTCAACGAGCAGGTGTCCACATACTTTTGGTCATGTAGATATGTAGATATATATATATATATATATATACATACACACACTGCTCAAAAAAACTCCAAGTCAATCACACTTCTGTGAAATCAAACTGTCCACTTAGGAAGCAACACTGATTGACAATAAATTTCACATGCTGTTGTGCAAATGGAATAGACAACAGGTGGAAATTATAGGCAATTAGCAAGACACCCCCAATAAAGGAGTGGTTCTGCAGGTGGGGACCACAGACCACATCTCAGTTCCAATGCTTCCTGGCTGATGTTTTGGTCACTTTTGAATGCTGGCGGTGCTTTCACTCTAGTGGTAGCATGATACAGAGTCTACAACACACACAAGTGGCTCAGGTAGTGCAGCTCATCCAGGATGGCACATCAATGCGAGCTGTGGCAAGAAGGTTTGCTGTGTCTGTCAGCGTAGTGTCCAGAGCATGGAGGCGCTACCAGGAGACAGGCCAGTACATCAGGAGACGTGGAGGAGGCCGTAGGAGGGCAACAACCCAACAGCAGGACCGCTACCTCCGCCTTTGTGCAAGGAGGAGCAGGAGAAGCACTGCCAGAGCCCTGCAAAATGACCTCCAGCATGCCACAAATGTGCATGTGTCTGCTCAAACGGTCAGAAACAGACTCCATGAGGGTGGTATGAGGGCCCGATGTCCACAGGTGGGGGTTGTGCTTACAGCCCAACACCGTGCAGGACGTTTGGCATTTGCCAGAGAACACCAAGATTGGCAAATTCGCCACTGGCGCCCTGTGCTCCTCACAGATGAAAGCAGGTTCACACTGAGCACGTGACAGACGTGACAGAGTCTGGAGACGCCGTGGAGAACGTTCTGCTGCCTGCAACATCCTTCAGCATGACCGGTTTGGCGGTGGGTCAGTCATGGTGTGGGGTGGGATTTCTTTGGGGGGCCGCACAGCCCTCCATGTGCTCGCCAGAGGTAGCCTGACTGCCAATTAGGTACCGAGATGAGATCCTCAGACCCCTTGTGAGACCATATGCTGGTGCGGTTGGCCCTGGGTTCCTCCTAATGCAAGACAATGCTAGACCTCATGTGACTGGAGTGTGTCAGCAGTTCCTGCAAGAGGAAGGCATTGATGCTATGGACTGGCCCGCCCGTTCCCCAGACCTGAATCCAATTGAGCACATCTGGGACATCATGTCTCGCTCCATCCACCAACGCCACGTTGCACCACAGACTGTCCAGGAGTTAGCGGATGCTTTAGTCCAGGTCTGGGAGGAGATCCCTCAGGAAACCATCCGCCACCTCATCAGGAGCATGCCCAGGCGTTGTAGGGAGGTCATACAGGCATGTGGAGGCCACACACACTACTGAGCCTCATTTTGACTTGTTTTAAGGACATTAGATCAAAGTTGGATCAGCCTGTAGTGTGGTTTTCCACTTTAATTTTGAGTGTGACTCCAAATCCAGACCTCCATGGGTTGATAAATTGGATTTCCATTGATTATTTTTGTGTGATTTTGTTGTCAGCACATTCAACTATGTAAAGAAAAAAGTATTTACTAAGATTATTTCTTTCATTCAGATCTAGGATGTGTTGTTTAAGTGTTCCCTTTATTTTTTTGAGCAGTATATAAGTCGGAAGTTTACATACACTTAGGTTGGAGTCATTAAAACTTGTTTTTCAACCACTCCACAAATTTCTTGTTAACAAACTATAGTTTTGGCAAGTTGGTTAGGACATCTACTTTGTGCATGACAATAGTAATTTTTCCAACAATTATTTACAGACAGATTATTTCACTTATAATTTACTGTATCACAATTCCAGTGAGTAAGAAGTGTAAAAAAACTAAGTTGACTGTGCCTTTAAACAGCTGTTCTACTAATCTCACCGCAACTCCCCTCCAAGTCTCCGACCACTACCTTGTATCCTTTTCCCTCTCGCTCTCCTCCAACACTACTCACTCTGCCCCTACTCAGATGGTATTGCGCCGTCGCAACCTTCGCTCTCTCTCTCTCTCTCCCGCTACTCTCTCCTCTTCCATCCTAACATTTCTTCCCTCTGCTCAATCCTTCTCCAACCAATCTCCTGATTCTGCCTCCTCAACCCTCCTCTCCTCCCTTTCTGCATCCTTTGACTCTCTATGTCCCCTATACTCCCGGCCGGCTCGGTCCTCCCCTCCTGCTCCGTGGCTTGACAACTCATTGCGAGCTCACAGAACAGGGCTCCGGGCAGCTGAGCGGAAATGGAGGAAAACTAGCCTCCCTGCGGACCTGGCATCTTTTCACTCCCTCCTCTCTACATTTTCTTCCATTGTTTCTGCTACTAAAGCCACTTTCTACCACTCTAAATTCCAAGCATCTGCCTCTAACCCTAGGAAGCTCTTTGCCACCTTCTCCTCCCTCCTGAAGCCTCCTCCCCCTCCCCCCCTCCTCCCTCTCTGTGGACGACTTCGTCTACCATTTTGAAAAGAAGGTTGACGACATCCGATCCTCGTTTGTTAAGTCAAATGACACCGCTGGTCCTGCTCACATTGCCCTACCCTATGCTTTGACCTCTTTCTCCCCTCTCTCTCCAGATGAAATCTTGCGACTTGTGACGGCCGGCCGCCCAACAACCTGCCTGCTTGACCCTATCCCCTCCTCTCTTCTCCAGACCATTTCCGGAGACCTTCTCCCTTACCTCACCTCGCTCATCAACTCATCCTTGACCGCTGGCTACGTCCCTTCCGTCTTCAAAAGAGCGAGAGTTGCACCCCTTCTCAAAAGACCTACACTCGATCCCTCCGATGTCAACAACTACAGACCAGTATCCCTTCTTTCTTTTCTCTCAAACTCTTGAGCGTGCCGTCCTTGGCCAGCTCTCTTGCCATCTCTCTCAGAATGACCTACTTGATCCAAATCAGTCAGGTTTCAAGACTGGTCATTCAACTGAGACTGCTCTCCTCTGTGTCACGGAGGCTCTCCGCACTGCTAAAGCTAACTCTCTCTCTCCTCTGCTCTCATCCTTCTAGACCTATCTGCTGCCTTTGATACTGTGAACCATCAGATCCTCCTCTCCAGCCTCTCCGAGTTGGGCATCTTTGGCGCGGCTCACTCTTGGATTGAGTCCTACCTGACAGGTCGCTCCTACCAGGTGGCGTGGCGAGAATCTGTCTCCGCACCATGTGCTCTCACCACTGGTGTCCCCCAGGGCTCTGTTCTAGGCCCTCTCCTATTCTCGCTATACACCAAGTCACTTGGCTCTGTCATATCCTCACATGGTCTCTCCTATCATTGCTTCGCAGACGACACACAATTAATCTTCTCCTTTCCCCCTTCTGATAACCAGGTGGCGAATCACATCTCTGCATGTCTGGCAGACATATCAGTGTGGATGACGGATCACCACCTCAAGCTGAACCTCGGCAAGACGGAGCTGCTCTTCCTCCCGGGGAAGGACTGCCCATTCCATGATCTCGCCATCATGGTTGACAACTCCATTGTGTCCTCCTCCCAGAGTGCTAAGAGCCTTGGCGTGACCCTGGACAACACCCTGTCGTTCTCCGCTAACATCAAGGCGGTGACCCGATCCTGTAGGTTCATGCTCTACAACATTCGCAGAGTACGACCCTGCCTTACACAGGAAGCGGCGCAGGTCCTAATCCAGGCACTTGTCATCTCCCGTCTGGATTACTGCAACTCGCTGTTGGCTGGGCTCCCTGCCTGTGCCATTCAACCCCTACAACTCATCCAGAACGCCGTGAAAAGTGCAAATCAATCCCAGAACAACAGCAAAGGACCTTGTGAAGATGCTGGAGGAAACAGGTACAAAATGATCTATATCCACAGTAAAACGAGTCCTATATCAACATAACCTGAAAGGCCGCTCAGCAAGGAAGAAGCCACTGCTCCAAAACAGCCATAAAAAAGCCAGACTACGGTTTGCAACTGCACATGGGGACAAAGATCGTACATTTTGGAGAAATGTCCTCTGGTCTGATGAAACAAAAACATAATTTTTTGGCCATAATGACCATCGTTATGTTTGGAGGAAAAAGGTGGATGCTTGCAAGCCGAAGAACATCTAAACTGTGAAGCACGAGGTTGGCAGCATCATGTTGTGGGGGTGCTTTGCTGCAGGAGGGACTGGTGCACTTCACAAAATAGATGGCATCCTGAGGGAAGAAAATGATGTGGATATATTGAAGCAACATCTCAAGACCTCAGTCAGGAAGATAAAGCTTGGTCGCAAATGGGTCTTCCAAATGGACAATGACCCCAAGCATACTTCCAATGTTGTGGCAAAATGGCCTAAGGACAACAAAGTCAAGGTATTGGAGTGGCCATCACAAAGCCCTGACCTCAATCCTATAGAAAATGTGTGGGCAGAACTGAAAAAGTGTGTGCGAGCAAGGAGGCCTACAAACCTGACTCAGTTACACCAGCTCTGTCAGGGGGAATGGGCCAAAATTCACCCAACTTATTGTGGGAAGCTTGTGGAAGGCTACCCGAAACGTTTGACCCAAGTTAAACAATTTAAAGGCAATGCTACCAAATACTAATTGAGTGTATGTAAACTTCTGACCCACTGGGAATGTGATCTAAGAAATAAAAGCTGAAATAACTCATTCTCTCTACTATCATTCTGACATTTCACATTCTCCAAATAAAGTGGTGATCCTAACTGAACTAAGACAGGGAATTTTTTACTAGGATTAAATGTCAGGAATTGTGAAAAACTGAGTTTAAATGTATTTGGCTAACGTGTATGTATACTTCCGACTTCAATTGTACATAAGTCAAGAGTAAAGAGTAGTCAGTTTCTGCTCTGCTTGCTTTTACAACTCGGAGAAAGAGCGCAACACATATGGACTGACAGCATCTGTCTCTGTTCAACTTTCCAGTGCTGGTCCAGCCAGCCTGCTCTGTGGTGGCCGCGTGGTCCTAAATCCAGCTGGCTTAAACCTCCAAACAGCCTACCCAACTGCTCTAAGGTGTCCGCATAGTCCGAAAGCACACAGGTGTTGTTTTTCGTATCACAGTGCAATGATAAAACTGGGGGGGACAAAAATGCATTTTCAGAATGTGGGGGTGTCATTACCCCTCCGCCCCCAGTGAAAGTTGCACCCCTGGAAAAATGAGAGAGAGAAATATATAGAGAAAGGATTAGAACGAAAGTGATATGATTGCACCGATAGAGATGAAGAATATCTAAAACAGGCGGAAGAGATGAGCTGTAGGAGAAGAAGATATGAATACAGAAGGGAGTGAGAATAATAAAAACATGATGAGAAGAAATACACAAAAAAAAGAAGAGATCATCTGAATGGAACGGTTTCAAATTGTTTTAAACAAAGCTGCTTTGAAAACGAGTACAGAGATTTATAGATAACTGGAAGAGGCAGGACGTGAAAAGAGGGTGAAAGAGGAGAATCAAGAGGAGAGAGTGAAGAGGGAGAAAGATGAGGCGAGAGAAGGAGAATGAGGATAATCAAGAAGAGAGAGAGTGAAGAGAGGGAGATAGTATCCAGACAGGCCCATTAATTGTTAAAGCTAGAGTCAGCAATACGACGTAGCTGAACAAAGTAAACAGCATAGTGGGTCAATTTCCGCAACAACTAAGAATGTTGGAGAGTGAGGCTAAACCCCTCTTTTGGTTCAGTGGCTACCACATTGTAATAGCGTGAAGCGAACCTGTGCACAAAAGCAGATACTGTGTGTGACTGTGTGAGAGCAAAGTCTTGCATCTTGCTCATCGTAATATCTGCGGTGCTGCTCGTGCAACGTCATTCCGCTGACTCTACCTTTAAGGGGATTGACTAGTCTTTCTGTGGCCGTTAAAACGTCTGATCTATTCCACACTGGAAATAGTGTCGCATTAAACACTAAAACCCTCCACTCAGACAGACAGACAGACAGACAGACAGACAGACAGACAGACAGACAGACAGACAGACAGACAGACAGACAGACAGACAGACAGACAGACAGACAGACAGACAGACAGACAGACAGACAGACAGACAGACAGACAGACAGACAGACAGACAGACAGACAGACAGACAGACAGACAGACAGACAGACAGACAGACAGACAGACAGACAGACAGACAGACAGACAGACAGACAGACAGACAGACAGACAGACAGACAGACAGACAGACAGACAGACAGACAGACAGACAGACAGACAGACAGACAGACAGACAGACAGACAGACAGACAGACAGACAGACAGACAGACAGACAGACAGACAGACAGACAGACAGACAGACAGACAGACAGACCAGGAACCTCACTTCTAGCAGCTCCATCGTGGACTGACTTCACTCATTCCTGTTTCACAACTGTATCAGACTTAATGTATCTGTGCAGTTGCTGAAATTCGGTAGCAATGTCTAACTAAAAATCAAATCAAATGTTATTGGTCACATACACATATTTAGCAGATGTTATTGCAGGTGTAGCATGTACTGCAGTAGTATCTAACAATTCACAACAATACACACAAATCTAAAAGTAAAAGAAAGGAATTAAGAAATATATAAAACTAGTGAATGTAATGTAGACCCACATACAGTAGAGTACAGTCTTTATAGCAGCATGTTGCGTTTGTATGTAATATGCTATTATGTACCACAATGCTTGTAAACGGCCTTTGTGGAGATTCATTTGTTGTGTTGTATTGCAATGTATTACTCTGGTGAATATCACCCCACAGAAAGAGCATTCCAGGTGGTACTATATCAATATACAGTCACAAGATGGTACAAATCAATATACAGTCACAAGATGTTAGCCATCTAAGATACTGCTGCTGGTGCAGAGAGGAACACATCAACCGATGATGGATTAAACAAGACAGGAGGGTTGGATTTTACAACTGTGATGAACAACATCCTAATCTGTAAGCTCTGTGATCATTCCTCTCCGTTGTCTCTCTTTATTCCTGCTCCTCTTCTCTCCTCCCTCTCTGTTCCTTTCCCTCTCCTCTCTTCTCTCTCTGCTATGCAGCTGGAACTGTGCGGTTGAGTTCTCATATATCAATGGACTTGCACATATTGCACGTACACGTAGAAACACATACACAACACTCACACATACAGAGAGAGAGAGAGAGAGAGAACATGAAAGTCACTCACCGTGGAGCAGAGCTGAGAGTCCAAGCAGACAGATAGCCACAGACTGCCTCATGTTGCACTACTGAACATAGAGAGCAGAGAAAGAGATGGGGAAGAACAGAGACGGAGAGAGAGAGGCAGGGTAGAGTGGAATAGAGAGGGAGGGAGGCAGGACAAGTCAGGAGCAAGCCAGGCAGCAACAGACGTAGAGAAGAGAGAGAGAGACAAGGAAGAGAAGGAGGGTAGGGAGGCAGAGAGGCAAGAAGAAAAACAAGCTGAGTGCATAGGAAGACAGAGGGAGAAAAAGGGAGTTTGGATTGGTGGAGAGGGAGAGAAGCTGGGAGCAACACAGGAAGAGAGGTACATGGAGGGAGAGAGGGAGAAAGAGGAGAAGAGGCCGTAGTTACTCTTAGAAAAAAGGGTTCCAAAAAGGTTCTTCGGCTGTCCCCATAGGAGAACCCTTTTTGTTTCCAGGTAGAACTACACTATATAGACAAAAGTATGTGGACACCCCTTCAAATTAGTGGATTCAGCTGTTTCAGCCACACCCGTTGCTGACAGGTGTGGAAAATGGAGCACACAGCCATGCACTCTCCATAGACAAACATTGGCAGTAGAATAGCCTTATTGACAAGCTGAGTGACTTTCAACATGGCACCGTCATAGGATGCCACCTTTCCAACAAGTCAGTTCGTCACCTGCACACATTTCTGCCCCGGTGAACTGTTAGTGCTGTTATTGTGAAGCGGTAACATCTAGGAGCAACAACGGCTCAGACGCGAAGTGGTAGGCCACACAAGCTCACAGAACAGGACCGGCGAGTGCTGAAGCGCATAGCGCGTAAAAATCGTCTGTCCTCGGTTGCAAAACACACATTACTGAGTTCCAAACTGCCTCTGGACGCAACGTCATTACAAGAACTGTTTGTCGGGAGCTTCATGAAATTAGTTTCCATGGCCGAGCAGCCGCACACAAGCCTAAGATCAGCATGCGCATTGGACTCTGGAGCAGTGGAAACATGTTATCTGGAGTGATGAATCACACTTCACCATCTCACGGATGCCAGAAGAACGCTACCTGCCCGAATGCATAGGGCCAACTGTAAAGTTTGGTGGAGGAGGAATAATGGTCTGGAGCTGTTTTCCATGGTTCGGGCTAGGCCCCATAGTTCCAGTGAAGGGATATCTTAACGCTGCAGTATACAATGATATTCTAGACAATTCTGTGCTTCCAACTTTGTGGCAACAGTTTGGGCCCTTTCCTGTTTCAGCATGACAATGTCCCTGTGCACAAAGTGAGGTCCATACATTAATTGCTTGTCGAGATTGGTGTGGAAAAAATTGACTGGACTGAACCAAAAGGGGTTCTTCAAAGGGTTCTCCTATGTGGACAGCCGAAGAACCGTTTTAAGTTTTAGATAGTATCTTCATTTTCTAAGAGTGTAGAGAGAGGTAGTGAGCCAGGTGTTAGTAGCAACGGCGAATGAGAGGTCAGAGAGGAAAGGGGAAGAGAGGAAGGAAAGCAATAAGCTGTTTTGATACAAATGGAGAGACTATGTTCTGGATGGAGAGACTGTGTGAAAGAGGGAGAATTGCCCTGATACATTCGGTAATTTCCTTGCTAAATGACCCATGAGGACCAACAAGTGAAGTTCATAGGAACATGTCAAATTGGGTGTCAAATGAAAACTATGAGTCTATATTTTTTAGGAATTAAGGCATATATACATTTTTCAACCATTTTCCATCCCAAAAATGTGGCATAAACAAAGGCTTTGATTTCTTGTCTAAAAGATGGAAAAGGGGTCTTAGAAAACATCTACCAGAAAAAGTCTTAAGTGAAGACCCCTGCCAACTAATATCAACATTTATATTTTATTTAGTATAATTTTTTTCTGCCTTCTGTAAGTTTAAGAAACAATGCCCTTGTGCCTTGAAATTCCATTACCAAAAACCCACGTATCGTTCAGATATTGTATTATTTCTCTCCCTCATGAGGAGGGTGTCTTATTTTGTACGCTTTGTACAAAATAATAAAACGCAGAACCACAGGATGTTTCTTAACATAACTCTTTATTAACTAGCTACAACTACATGTTAGCCTATCTCCAACCACGATCAACTGCCCATGACCTAACCGTCTGGGTGGTCTTAACCAATCACCGCACAGTATGATACGGCGGTAAAATGCATCCAATTATAATTCAGTATGTATTCACATATGAATATTACATCCCCCTTCTTTTAAACAAAATACAAATGTTTTACATATTCTAAGCTTTTCTTTTGGATACATGCTCTGTAGTTTGAACTCAAGGTAAGTAACCATTTATATTGCATACTACACCAACTGAATCAACATAGACTCTGAAACAATGATCCAACATACTGTTACTTTTCAAACAAGGGATTCTCAGCAACTCAGCTTCACTGTAGAAATTACATCTTAACATTTCAAACAAATACAAAATCAAAGCATGTCAAGTCAACTTTCAATAACAAGTTTACAGTCTGGAACTCTTTCAGGGCAGCGATCCGCCTACACCCTTTGACATTTCACAGGTCTAGGACAGCTCTGGGCTTGACCTCTCTTCCTGACCTTGTGCGATATGATGTTGAGCATGCTTCTGTGTCAGTCAACAGCTCTTGTGGTGTTGCAGGTAAGTGTGGTGTATGTTGTGCTGTGTGTGTGTTTAGTCCATCACGTTCTCTTTCAGGGGAACAGTTCATCTCATCAGTGTGTTGTTCTTTTGTGTTCAGTAAGTGACGACGATTGCGGCGGTACACTGCTCCTTCTGCTGTGCGGACGTGATATGAACGTTCAGTGTCAGCTGGCTGGATGACGACTGCTGGTTTCCAGAGGCCATGCTCCTGGATTCTAACTGACTCTCCGTCGATCAGTGGTGGCAGTGGTCTAGCTGACCTGTCGTAGTATCGCTTTTGTTGTTGTTGTCTCTGTGCACGTTTTTCATGCATTTCCTTGTAGCTGACAACCTCAGGTTGCAACTGCTGGTTGGTGCTGGGAAGGGTTGAGCGAAGTCTGCGGCTCATCAACAGCTGGGCTGGTGATTTGAAATTGTCAACTGGAGTGTTGCGGTATTCAAGGAGACTGAGGTAGGGGTCTCTCTTGTCTGCTTTTGCTTTGTCCATGAGTGATTTAGCAATCTGCACAGATTTTTCAGCAAGGCCATTACTTTGAGGGTAATGTGGGCTTGTGGTGACATGTGTGAACTCCCATGCTTTTGTGAAGGATTCAAACTCATTTGATTTGTAACAGGGCCCATTGTCAGATATTAAAGTCTCTACAATGCCATGCCTGGCAAAGGCTGCTTTCAGCTTGTGTATCACAGCTGCAGATGTGGTGCTGTGAAGCTTGTCGAGTTCGAAGTATCTGCTGTAGTAGTCCACTGTTACGATGTAGTCCTCGTTGTTCCAGGTGAACAGATCGGTTGCCACAACCTGCCAGGGTCGGTCTGGGATACAGTGAGGTAACATTGGCTCTTTGGTGTTTGAGGGGCGTCTTTCAAGACAGATGGTGCATCTACCAACAATGTCCTCTATTTGTTTGCACATTCCAGGCCAAAACAAAATGTCCCGTGCTCTCTGTTTGCACTTTTCCATGCCCATGTGTCCAGCATGGATCTTTGTCAAAATCTCTTCTCTGAGACTGGTAGGAATAATGATTTTCTCTCCTTTGAAAATGATTCCGTTGATCTGTGATAGTTCATCACGATGGTTCCAGAATTCTGAGACGCTCTGAGGGCATTTTCTCCTCTCCTCAGGCCATCCATCCTGTATGACTTTCCTCAGCTGTGTGAGTTGTGAGTCCTTGTCTGTTTCAGCTTGGATCTCCTTCAGTTTCGTGTCACTAACTGGTAAGTTGCTGTACACAGTGTGCACTTGCATGTCCATGCCCTCACTGAGGCTGCTGTCCTTGTAGGTAAGAAACTTCCTGGAGAGTGTGTCTGCGACAGGGATGTCTTTGCCTGGACGGTGAGTGATTGTGAAGTCGTATTTTTGTAGTTGAAGGATCATTCTCTGTAGCCTTGGCGGGGCTGCAGCTAGTGGTTTCCTCATGATTGACTCAAGGGGCTTGTGGTCGGATTCCACAATGACTTGTCGTCCATATACGTACTGATGGAAACGTTTACATCTGAACAGAATGGCGTACAGCTCCTTTTCGATTTGAGCGTAGTTGATTTCACAGTCTGTGAGAGATTTGGAAGCGTAGCCGATGGGCTTTCCTTCTTGCAGTAGCACTGCACCTAGTCCATACTTCGACGCGTCCACTTGGAGTCTGAGCTCTTTGTTGGGGTCGTAGTAGGCAAGGATTGGTCCTGGTTCTCTCGTGATCAAGTCTTTCACATTCTGGAAAGCAATGTCGTGTTGCTTGTCCCAAAGAAACTCACTGGACTGCTTTAGCAGTTGACGCAGGGGTGCATTAGCATTGGAGAGGCTGGGTGCGAACTTGGCTAAGTAGTTGACCATGCCAAGCACTGTTTCCAGCTCTGCACGGTTCTTTGGTGGCTCCATTTCTTTTATGGCTGAGATCTTCTGTGGATCTGGCTTGATTCCATTCGCTGTGAGAAGATGTCCGAAGTAGCTGACCTCTGTAGCGCTGACTGTGCTCTTCTCGGGGTTGAGCCGGACTCCTCTCTCGCGGGACCTTTGCAGCATCGCGCGGAGGTTTCGGTCGTGCTCCTCTTTGGTTCGACCATAAACAAGGATGTCGTCCACAATTGCCACAACTCCGTCGAGGCCTTCATATACTTCGTCAATCTTTCGCTGAAACTCGTCTTGGGCTGAGATAATCCCAAAAGGCAGGCGACGGAACCTGTAGCGTCCAAACGGTGTGTTGAATGTTGTGAGCTTAGATGCCTCTTCTGTGAGCTTGATAGCCCAGTAGCCTGATCTAGCGTCCATGACACTGAAGTAGCGTGCTCCCGCTAGCTTGTGCGTGATACCATCTAGCGTCGGTAAAGGGTAATGGGGCCGTTTGATAGCCTTGTTCAAGTCTCTTGGGTCGAGGCATACTCGGAGCTTGCCTGTGCGTGGTTTCTCCACCACCACTAACGCGTTTACCCAGTCAGTCGGTTCTGTAACCTTGGTGACTATGTCAGATTGCTCCATGCTCTCCAACTCTTTCTTCAGACGGGCACGGAGAGCAAGGGGAATCTTTCTCGGTGGGTAGACCACAGGGGTTGCGTCTGGGTCAAGGTGAATGGTACATTCTCCTGGGAATAATCCTATTCCTGTAAAGACATCAGCAAACTCCTCCAGTACATTTTCTGTCTCTACTGGTGCTGTTACTGATAAAACTAGCTTGATGAGGTGCATGTCTAAACATGCTTTAAGACCTAGCACTGCAGGTGCTCTAGTGTCAACAACGTAAAAGTCCAACATCATGTCACTTTCTTTGTATTTGCATTTGAAAGTGCATGTGCCTTTTACTGGGAGCTGTTCACCACCATAACCAGTCAGTCTGCGCATGGTGGGCTGTAGCTCGCACTCAGATGTCAAGCTGCGGTACTTATTCAGAGGAATAATGTTTACTTGTGCACCAGTGTCTAGTTTGAACTTTAGCTTTGTGCCTTGTGTTCCTATCTCAATGTCAGCAAAGGCTTGCTCTGTCTCTGATATGTGACTTTTCTGTGTCACTGAATCAATAAACAGTTCATCATCATTTGACTCTTTGATTGACATTTCATCTTCACTCACTGTGTGTACTGTTTTTCCACGGTAAGCTCTGCACACTTTTGCAAAGTGATTCCATTTACCACATTTAGTACACTGTTTGCCTTTAGCTGGGCAATTTCCTTGTTCGCCATGCACTTTCTATCCACAATATCCACATGTTTTGGGGCATTTTGAGTCTGTGTCGCTCTGTTTTGGAGTTATGTCTCTCTCCGTTCTGAAACGCTCTCTCTGGGCACCGGAGGTGTGCTTTGATGTCTGCCTGACTGCGTGCACTGCTTGTTCACGTGATGCGCTCGTGCTGCCGCGCGAAATGGTTTTCATCTGAGCCTGTGCTAGCTCGTGAGATCTGGCTATGTCGATAGCTTTGTCCAGCGTTAGCTCAGACCCAACGTTCAAAAGTTTCTCTCTCACTCGCAGTGAGTGTATTCCAAATACAATACGGTCCCTGACCATCTCATCCTTGTTTGCATAATCACAGTCTTTCACAAGCAGACGCAGCTCAGTCACAAACTGTTCAAAAGACTCGCTAGCTCCCTGTACTTTCTCATGGAATTTGTACCTAGCGAAAACTGTATTAGTCTTCGGCACAACATATGCTTCAAAACGATCGTAGTATGTTTTCAGTACCTTTGATTCAGCCTCAGTAAGTGTCCATGTGTTGTAAATATCTCTCCCTTTTTCACCGATCCAGAGGAGCAGGTAGCTACATTTTTCCTCTTCTCCTCTTTCCTTCAGAGGACCCGTGAACATTAGCTCCACATGCTGTTTGTACTTACGCCATGCATCGGGTAAGTTTGTAGACTCCCAGTCCATTCGAGGTGAAGGAACTCCAGAAAAATCCATCTTTTAGACCATTAACTCTGACACCATGTCTTGTTTTGTACACTTTGTACAAAATAATAAAACGCAGAACTACAGGATGTTTCTTAACATAACTCTTTATTAACTAGTTACAACTACATGTTAGCCTATCTCCAACCACGATCAACTGCCCATGACCTAACCGTCTGGGTGGTCTTAACCAATCACCGCACAGTATGATACGGCGGTAAAATGCATCCAATTATAATTCAGTATGTATTCCCATATGAATATTACAGAGGGAGGATAATAAAAGTTCACAGAAGTAACAAGTAAAGGTAGGCCTATCGATGAATTATAGTGTTTTTACTGATATCAAGTTTGTTTATGAATTATTAAATTCTGTTACCAAACCGGAAATGGAATTTCAGAAAAATCAGTCATGCAATATGCATTTGAATTGTCTACAATGGTAAATCATAGTAGTCACAAACCACAGTTAGGTCACCTGCTACTGTCCTCCCTTCCACCTAACATACTGTTATATTCAGCTCATAACAGTTTCCTTTCTCTTTCTGTCGCCTGGTGGTCAAAGCAAGAGTGTGAAAAGTCAACCCCTCCCTCTCTCTGCCTCTCTCGCTCTCTCTCTCTCCAATTAATGTCACCTCTCCCGGCTCTTACTGACACCTACCCATGAGCCCCCTTTCTTTCCACTCAGCACCGACCGACACGGCCCACAGACAATGTCCTTTGGTTCGGACCGGACCGGCCTTGATTTCAACATCCACAGATGTCTGGACCAAATCTGAGCCAATCATAGACGTCTATGTTTAACAAGTTTGGACATCACATACAGTACAGTACAGTACACAACAGTACACTAAAGACAAGTAGAGTATACTTCAGTACATTACAGTATAGCAGAGCACAGTACAGTACAATAAAGGAAAGTTGAGTATTGTTAATTGCGGTACAGTAAAGAAAAGTAGAGTATAGTTCAGTAAAGTACATTCCTGTACAGTAGAGTAGAGTTCAGTACAGTACATAGTACAGCACACTAGAGTTGAGTACACTATAATGTACTGTACTGAGCTATACTCTACTTTACTCTACTGCACTGTACTGTACTGAACTATACTCTACTTGACTATACTCTCCTGCAGTGGTTCCCAACCAGGGGTACTAGGAAGTTCATAAAATAGTTTGCAAGTGCAATTACTCAACAATATCTTAAGAATTAATGATTTTCTTACGAACTCCTCAAATATCTTCCTACGAATCTTCTTAAGATGTTTGTTGCTAGGCAACCGATTTAGCTAGTTATCCAGCTAGCAATGGCAATCATGTTAGCATATTTCCTACTGAGATTACTGTTTAAAAACATGTTATTGGGTTTAAAATAATCTATACTGAAACTTTCATATGAAGTTTGAGTGAATTAAACATGTTCAATTTCTTTCATGAGCATATTATCTCACTGCCCAGAGTTTAAGACAAGGGTTTTAGTTATCTTGGAATTAAGAACAAATCCAATAACTTTATTTTCAAGAATCTAATTTCTTCTTAAATGTTTGCTTAAGGAGAAACATAAGAAATTGCACAAGAACATTTCCAATAACCCTTTCGAGGAATAGGAAACAAATGGCAGTTAAGGGCCCTGAGCTCTACTGTGCTATTGATGTCCAAACATGTGAAACATAGACATCTATGATTGGTTCAGATTTGGTCCGGTCCAGACAACCAAATTTGGTCTTGTTTGGTGGCGGAGCTTATTAAAATAATATCTAGTGTGTAAAATAATAACCAAATATGCAAAGGAAGATAGAAATATGTCATATCTTTGTGTACCTATTTAGGATACATCACCATGAAGAGAATGGCATTCATATCCATAATTATTACTCTTGTTATTATACTGTATATTGTGATGTCACTTTACCCTGCCTTTATTTACATACAGTAAATGTATCTACATCTAATACCTCCTACCCCTGCACATTGATCTGGTACTGGTACTCCCTGTATATAACTTCATTCTTGTGTATTTTATTCCCTTTGGGTTTTAATAAATGTTTCTTTTTTACTCTGCATTGTTGGGAAGGGCTCATAAGCAATAATTTCGGTGCATGTGACAAATACAATTTGGTTTATTAATTTCTGTGTAGTTCAGATCAGGGACCCAAGATGAAATTCTGTTACTGCAATTCTGTTACTGTGTGTACATCCACTTCCCTTACTGTTGTTTAATAACCAAAATAGATTTTTTCAAACTCAAGGTGACATGTCATAGCTGACACCCCATTTTTTTGGCAGACGTCTTTGAATCTTAATTCTGAGAAAATAATTAAGAGTTTTTGGAAAAGGTGGTCACATAAAAAAAAAAATAGATTTACCTAAATTCTGTTATCAAACTTTGCATCTGCACAGTTCTTCCAGTAAATGTGTTTTTGTCAAATTTTCAAAGTAAATTGTTAAAAGTGGTTCTTATGCATATAGATGGTTTAACTTTGAAAACATTTTATTTGTTTGGCATACATTTTAAGTGAACAATCGGAGCCAGTTACCATGGAATTGTCCATTCCCAACACACTACCCGTCTCACTCTCTTTACACCCACCTTTCTCCCTGTCTTTTGACTCCTCTCACTTTCTCTGTCTCTATCCCTCTCTCTCTCTCCTTCCCCCTCCCCTATTTCTCCTCATCTTCAGTTTCCATTGAGAAGGGGAGCAATGAAGTGTGGAGGCTAGCATGAGCGGGGAGAGGGGGATTAAAAAGTAACACATAGAAAATAGTTAGTGAAGGATGGTGGGAAAAGAGAGAGGGCCAAAAAACTAAGGCAGCAGTATTGAACACTGCTCTGATGACGGTTGGCACAGCCACACATTATAACTTCTAATTACTGTGGTCTAAGGCACTGCATCGCAGTGCTAGCTGTGCCACTAGAGATCCTGGTTCGAGTCCAGGCTCTGTCGCAGCCGGCCGCGACTGGGAGACCCATGGGGCGGCGCACAATTGGCCCAGCGTCGTCCGGGTTAGGGGAGGGTTTGTCCTGCAGGGATGTTCTTGTCCCATCGCGCTCTAGCGACTCCTGTGGCGGGTCGGGCGCAATGCATGCTGACACAGTCGCCAGGTGTATGTATGGTGTTTCCTCCCACACATTTGTGCGGCTGGCTTCCGAGTTAAGCGGGCATTGTGTCAAGAAGCAGAGCGGCAGCTGGGTTGTGTTTCGGAGGACGCATGACTCTTGACCTTCGTCTCTCCCGAGTCCGTACGGAAGTTGCAGCGATGAGACAAGATTGTAACTACCAATGGGATACCACGAAAAAGGGGTAAAAACAAATAAATAAATAACTTCTAATTACAGTAAGGAAGTGACACTGAACGTAAGCAGTATACTGTACTATAGCTTCTACTTTAGAATGTCATTATACACTCCAACACACCTGCTAGAGACCCAGTTTGTTAATATATAACTCAACCAGTATCACAAAACACATGCATATATACAGTAGTTATATCATGAACAAGCAACAAACAACAACTGCATTGTCCATTACCAAACCCCCAATAGGCATGTGCCAAGGGGTAGAGTTTGGGTTTGTTTGAAAATGGCCATTTGTTTCTATACTTGACTGAAAGACTTATGATAATATGATGCGCTGACTGTAGCCTACTGGACATTACAGTGATGTATTTCAGTTTGATCCGCTGTGACTTTGAGCAGGACAGAGGACCCAAGTTTATGTTTAATGTTTTTTACGTTCACATTAAGTCATTTAGCAGATGCTTTTATCCACAGCGACTTACGATTTGTGTTTTTTTGTATGACGTCTATGTGGACTTTTGTATTCTGTTTGTATATTGTCTATTGCTGGCAGCACCTTCTCACTAAGTCAAATTCCAGTTATGAGTAAATGTACTTGGCGAATGAAGGTGATTCTGATACTAAATGGCGTGGTGCTGACACCTACTGGGGGATGTAATAAGTGCAATTTGCAGGAAACAGTTGGAACAGGGATCCAGTCTGATCCATTGATTGGTGGATAGTATAGCAGCCTATAGCTCTATGAGTTGGTGAGCGTCCAGGCACTGCAGTAGGCTGTGATGTGCTGATCTGCTCCCACAGCCTCTGTGTATCATGCTGTAAATAGTTCACTAACGTGTTCATTACAAGATACAGACCTCATGTTTGTATTTTGTTGGATTCCCCCTGCAATATATGGGGGCTTTTTCCCCTACCGCCTTCTCTCACCTCTATCCAGCCAGCCATGCTTTGGGTCTTGAGTCTGGTTCCTCTCAAGGTTTCTTATAGAAAGTAAATCCTTATAAGATGTACTAGCTCTTTGCAGGGTTCATACCCACTAGGTTTGTTGCAAATACATTTGCTAGATGTTTTGTAGCATACATATTACATTTGCTAGATGTTTTAATTTGAGATCTGATTAATCCAGTCCCAATCCTAAACATGGGAATGCAATAGCAGTGGCTTGGAGGTACTGCTATTCTACCATGTCCTATTCACCTGCCTAAATGAATCCAATCGACCTGCCTCAGCAAAGGTATTCCACCTTGTCTGGTGTTCTTTTTGGGGGGGCACTCTGCAGTAAAACGGGCGGCGTCACTCCAAATGCGCCAGGTAAACTGTCGCAAACTAGTGGTGTCATCATGCGCCCCCCTAACCCCGTTGTTTCTTTGTCGACACTGTCGCTAGCAAGCAGGAACTCGGACTGATACAAAGCTTCAATCGCAAACCCAGGTAAATTAATTACATTTTGAACTCTATATTTACCTTTCGTGTTAGTTCAATTGAGATCTATATTTTGTTTCGCGCTAACTGCATAGCTTCCAACTGCGACTATGGTTGTTTGCACGCTTGTGCCGCAGTGATGCTCAATCAATGCTAACGTTAGCTTGCAAGCTATATAGCTAGCTAGTCAATCCGCGCTATGCATAATTATCATTATTTTCACTGCATTTGACGTCTCGATGCATAGTTGTTTGCACTTGGGAGTTGATTGGGAACGTGTTTCTGGAACAAATCGACAGTTGTGCATGTTATTTGCGATGGACAACCGCGGTTCTACGTTACCTAGCTAGTGAACCCGCTTGGAGACTCCATCTGCGCAATATCTTGTTCGGAACATGCGTGCGCAGTCCAAACGACAACCATCCATTCAATGATGGCAATTGAGTTGATCTCTGCGGCGGGTTGCTGAGAGAAATTAAATATTTACCAGGGTATTCAATGTGTAGCAGTTAAAACCAAGATAGCTTGCCTAACGCATAGCTAATTTCAGGTTATATTCATGGAGGACTTCAGTCGGGGGATAAACGCCTGTGTGAGAGCGACAGTAAGAAGGGAATTGAGGAGTAAGGGGACTTACTGAAAAACGACTGTAAAATGACCAATTGGATCCTATGTCCATCAAGCGACAGACATCGTTGGGTGTCGGAGGCGGGATGAAATTGCACATTGATAGTTGATCCTCCTAGCTAACTAGTTGTGCGGGGTTCACTTTGACTGGGGGGGCGGGGTTGAAAATGGTGTGCATCAGAACCATCCCATAGAAAAAATAAACATGAAGGTTATTCAGTGGCGTCCTTAATTACACACTCAAGCTGATGGCAGCAGTGGTTATTAGTTAGGTTTTATAAACATTTTCAACCGCGCCAGAGATAATAAACAGAGATGCTCTCGCGTGGCTGTGTTTGATTGACCATTGCATGCATGCGTATCCCTGCGTGATGAAATTGGGTTTGATGCTGCGTTCACAACAATTGGGAACTCTGAAATCTCATACCTCAGTGCGTTTAGAGACAACTGCGAACTCGTGGGGAAAACGAGCTCCGACTAGGATTTTTTTTTTGAACGGTCATCCAAGTCGGAAACACCGACCTCAAGATTACTGACGTCATTATTTGACCTCGTTTTTTACCCCTGAGTTCCCAGTTGTCCTGAAAGCACAAAGATTTGGGTACAGTGGCCACGAGATATATCCGGCAGCTGCTGCTTGCTCAATTAAACTGTTCTGGTTGTGTTTTTGTCACAACAATAGTTTCACGCAACAGCAGCTGTGAGACATGACAACTAGAGGCGATCTTGAATTATCATATTTAGTTACTTTTTTTTTTAGGGAGGGGGGTTGAATGTTTTGGAGTTAGCCTATGTGTATATATAGGCATAATTTCTGAAGGCTTTCTTGTGCAGATTGATATTTTCTAAAAATGTAATTGTCTGTGTCTAGAGGTGATGCGTTTTATAATAAATATTGTCTTACTGGATAATAAATAAATACAACGATTGCCTTCGCATTTCAATCAATATACTGTATCCTCTAACAAGAAATACATCCTGTTTGACATAACACTACGGCACATTTTCATTCACATGACAAGGACCGAATCTTGTATTATTTGTTGACATAATTCTATTATAATATCCACATGTTGTGAGAAAAATAACAGCCTAGGCCTTGGGACCTTGAGCTTGCACCAGTTTTGGCTACATTCTTACTCTAGCTAGTGAAACCTATGATAGAAACTACTGCATCACGTGACTCACCAGACTGGCTACAGAGCGTGTCTAGAGAAAGGAAAACGAAACTATTCTGCCCCTTCGTGCTGTTTCTCGTGTTAAGAAACTGTAAATTCAGACTTTCTATGCGTTTTTAATAGGCCTATCCATCATTTCACATTGTAACGTCTGGTATAAGTATCTTGAACGGTAGGGGTACTAGATGTCCCTTTGAAATTGAGAAGCGCTCGTGCGGTATGTACAAATAAACAACAAAAACAAACGTTTTGGGGGGATGGTAAAATACATAGAATTTTGAGAAATCTAGCCAACTAGTTTAATTACTTTTGTTGTATTTTGATAGAACGTACCAGTTTATCTGTTGACTGTTTGAAGTGTAGTCAGACTCCTGACCCCGGCAGCAGGCGTGCAGACCTCAAGATCTCTGCCATTCAAACGTGACTGAAACCTAGTCGCCTTTCTGCCGCCTTCAGGCCGGGTGGTGAGGTAGTACATCTGTGTTTTATCCCGCGAACTTTCAGGTACGTTCACTCAATTACTTAATGTCTTTCTACTGGCATCGAGTCGTTTATGCAACCCACTAAGCATGAACTTGATTTATAACACTTTGTCCAGGGGGTATACCCCAATTCTGTAATTCAAATAGAAATGACTCATCAATAATCCACACCGCGGCGTGTTTTAGGAACGGGAACATACCGAAAACAAGGCCAAACTATGTCTGTCTGGTCCATGGGTCAAAGACGTCCTAATATTTAATGCGCAGCTCTGAATATTCATATTACCCAAGGAAGCAGCAGAGGCAACTGAATTTGAGCCATGCTGGGTTGTTATTTTGGCCGTCGGTTGCCGGCTTACATTAGGGTCAGCCAGATCCCGCTTTGACCCGGGGGCACCGGACCCAGTGCTGCTGCCCGTTAATATTGCCGTGAAATAACTCGCTCCCGCTCGTCATTATATTATTTTTAATAAGGTGCATTCATAGCAATCGTTTCGGGAGCAGCATGACAGACAAGTTTATGTTGACTAGCACCATGCCTGGCAGGGCTGAAATCTGAGGAGCAGGGTTGAGTGTCTTCCTGTGGTCAGTGACAGATATCATTGAGTGCAGGGAAGAAGCTTTGTGGTGTGGCATTTTCATTAAAAATACCCCCGCCCCATCATATTCTATGCCCTAAAGATTTATATGTCATCTGCGTGAAATTACTAGTGCGTATTAAATATTTCAGCTGAGAAAATAACCAGCAAATGAATGTTTGAATTGAATGTCAGGTTTGCTGTACTAGAAGGTGACCATAATATGAAAAGGTCTTTGAAAATATTCCTGTATGTTCTATGGCAAGAAGTCGGTGCTCAACCAACGTGAGTAGAGGTGCAACCTGTGTAGACATCATTGGACTCTCATTAGTACTACCAGCTGAAGAGTTTTCTCCCTGATTGTCTTCCCCATGCCCTATACGAACTTGTCCATTCCTGTTGTGATTATTCTCAAGAAGGCCATTGAAGGCTGAAACGTCAATCTTTTAGACTTGTCTAATAAAATGACTTATTTTTAATGGTGAGCGAGCGTTACTCCTTTTCCTGTCCAATGTGTGTTCTATGTCCAACCTTTTATCAAGTTCAACGTCTATGACTTATTTGCTGTGTGTTTAGCCTGTCAACTCCTGTCCTTCACTGACCACCTTGAATCTTTCCTTCTGCCTCACTCTCACTTCCTATGTGAAGCTGCAAATCATCCGTTAAACCAGAAATAAAACAGTTAAGCCACAACCATGAATTATACATTCTGACCTTTTATACATGGCTCTCGTTGCGGCCAATTGGGTCCAACAGCATGTGACACTGGGGCTGTATTGGAGACAGGATGGAGTACAGTGAGACTGTGTAGTGTGTAAAAAAATATATGTTATTTGTCATAAGCCCTTGATCTACACTTCCTGTGTTTTTCTCCCACACTTTTTCCATTTCCATCAGGATTTTCCACCAGATTTTGACCCGTCTTATGTCCCTAGTTTCTTCTTCATATTGCTTTATATTTGGCTCTTTTATTTTTTATTTCATGGCTCTTTTCCTCACCCACTCAGTCACTTTTGCTTTCGCTCACACCCATCTCGTCCTCTCTCTCAGGTGCTGACTGCCACTTTGCGATCATCGCCCACCCGGCTGCTCTGCCAGACTGTGTTGTTGCATCAGTATCCAACACAGAGACACATCCTCCTATCTGCTGCATAACAGGCGGCCCTGGTCCCCCCTCAACCTGCCCCCTGCGCTATGAGCAGAGGACGAGGAGGGCCCCCCATAGAGCATTACCACCGACCCCCTCTCCCCCAACTGCAGGCTAAGCAACAATACTACAGAGCTGGACCCCTGGGATTTCACCCCAGAGTCCCCCCGCAACAGGCCCCACACCCAAACGTCCATTCATACCTAGGCCCAGTCCCCCCTCTAGTACCAGCCAGTGCCCACTCTCAGCCTCTCTACCCCTCCGCCCCTCCCCCATCCGGTCACAGCCCAGCCCTGAATCAGCAGAGCTCTTGTCCCAGTGGTCCTAACTCCTTCAGGCAGCAGCAGGTCCACTTCCTGAGGGGACAGAACACTGAGGCTCCCCAGTTTAGGGTGAGCCCCAGAGGAGGGGCGCAGAGCTTGAGTCGAGGGGGACCGAACGGACTCTATAACGAATCAAACCAGGCCCAGGCAGGGTACAGCAGATACTCCCAAAACGGCTCTAGGGGGAGAGGGGGATACAGCAGCGAGCGAGGCAGAGGGAACGGTAGGGACTTCGGGTACCCACCCAGTCAGGGACCCCCTAGAGGACCAACCGGCCCTAGATTCTGGAACCAGAAGCAGACTTCAACCCAAAAGCAAGGCTTCAACAGACAGTGGAGCCTTCATGCAGATTGTGCTGACGGGCCGTCTTTCTCAGAAGGCTTTCAGAGTTTATCCTTAGACAGAGAGAGGTCCTACAGAGGAAGAGTTGACAGAGGCGACAGCTTTGACAAAGCTTCTGTCTGTAGTAGTAATAATTCAAACAACAAGAGTGGCCCTACATTTCAGCCACCCGACATCCGAGAGCAAGTTTTGCAAGCCTTAGCAGATCTGATCCCCGGGGAGAAGCTACAAGCAAAGTGTTTGGCGAAAACGCTGCGGTTGCCCAAAAAGTTTATCAACCAGGCCCTTTACGGTCTCGAGCGTGATAAGAAAGCTTCAAAACACGGTGAAAGTCCTCCAGAGTGGACTGTCTACGTAGAACCACAGGAAGAACCGGAAAGTAGAGATTCTGATCCGGAAAGCCCACGTTCCCAACCGAGGGAACATTCTGTGGAGTCACAGGAAAGGCCTTCAGAAGATTGCTCTCACTTCCTGTCTGTGAAGGAGGAGGACGTTGTCATCGAAGCTGAGATCCAGCAAATTGAAGCGCAGGGTCCTGAGGGCGACAAAGAAGAAGATTACTACGTAGAATCCGATTCACACTCCTCTTCCTCAGAACCATCTGAGTCATATCGGCAACATTCCCAGTCCCAAACCCAACAACCCAGTATCAACAGCAGCAGTAACGAAGAGCTTGACCTCGACCTTGACGAGAGCGACATGGCGGACTGCGGCAGTAATCAGAAGGAGTTGATCCTGCAGTATCTGCTGGAGGCAGGGGAGGCCACGGCCCTGGTGATCTCCAAGAACCTGGGCCTGAGGGGCGCCAAGCAGGTCAACCCCACCCTGTACGCCATGGAGAAGCAGGGCGACGTGAGCCGCAACGCAGAGGTGACCCCTCACATCTGGGAGCTATCTGTCCATCGCAGGGAGAGGATGGAGAGGAGCCTCAAGGCCGAGCGCAGCGCCCCTGCAAGGGTCGAAGGAATGGGGTCCGGATTCCAGGCGGTGCCACCCGGATTGGAGTCTCTGGAGGCCAACGCTGAGGCGGTAGGTGGACACTCACACAGCGAGGGGGGGTGGGGGGGGAGTTGGGTTGGGCAATTCATTGACGTCTTCCTGAATTTGGGAAACCCCCTCCCTCACTTGGAGCCCGTCTCCTACGAAGAGTTGGAAGGGGAGGATGAGTGTGGCAGTTACCCTAGTAACATAATGTTGGTTGGAACATTGAGGGGTGAACATAGCTCTGTAGATTCCGAGCTGAGAATGCCAGGTCTGGAGCCCTTCACCCCGCCTGACACCGATCCCACTGACCCTCCAACTTCTGCTCCACTTCTTTCTTTCCTCACCTACTTCCTCCTCTTCATCCCTCTATCAGGAGGACGAGTCGAATGGAGGGCAGTGGGCGACCGACGATATCCCAGAATTCCTCAACGCCATCAGCCGGGATGGAGGGGGGACAGTAGCAGTCTCCCTGGCAGCGCCCCCACCTCAGAACCTCCGTGCCAAACTCCAGGAGGTGAGGGCCAAGAACCCCGTCAGCGGCCTGATGGAGTTTGCCCAGTACCAGGGACACAGTTGCGAGTTCCTGCTCCTCGACCAATCAGGGCCCTCACATGACCCCAGGTCAGTGATGTCATAATGCTCCCAACCAATCATGGTTGGCCGTTGCTGGTATGTCTAGAGGAAACTAGCTGATTGATTTAGTAAATTCAGAAAAAAAAATTGCAAGAGAAAGTGTGACGAAGAAATATAAAAAAGTGTGTTGTCCCTGCTCTTTCTTGTTACCTCTCACTCCCTTGTATTTTTCTGTCTCTCAGATTCCGTATGCAGGTCATGCTGGACGGCAGGTTGTTTCCTGTTGCTGAGGCATCTAATAAAAAGGTGGCTAAGAAAGATGCTGCCGCAGCAACCCTGAGGATTCTGCTGCGTGAGATAGAGGGTGGAGGGGCTGAGGAGGGGCTCACTGCAGGGGTGGACCAGGCCATGGACCCCACCTCTGACGTCCCTGTAAGTGTGTGTGTGTGTGTGTGTGTGTGTGTGGAGGTTAGTAATAATCAATGTGCTCTGTTGTGTTTGATTGTGTTGTAAAGGCTGAAGATTTATGTCTTCTTTTGTTCAATCCTTTTATTGCTCTCTCCCTCGCTCTCTGTCTCGCTCTCTCCCTCCCTCGCTGTCTCGCTCTCCGTCTCTGTCAGGAGGTAGTGGAGGGTCCGCCCCAGGCCCTGTCCCGTTCCCTGCCGGGGGGTAAGAACCCCGTGTCCATGCTGATGGAGTACAGTCAGCGCACTGGAAACCCCATCGAGTTCATCAACACTGGACAGGAGGGCCCACCTCACGACCCACGGTATCCATCTGTCTACATCCTTCTCATCAGGGATGGGGTCAATTCGAAATGAAGTCAGTCAATTTAGGAAATAAACTGACATTCCAATTCAATAATTGAAGAAATAGCATCCATTTTCAATGATTTCTCTATAAACTGGAAAGGACAAGCTATTTATTTCAAGTTTTTCCATTTTTGAATTTAAATTCAAATCACTTCCTGAATTGAGTGACTTCAATTCGAATTGAGCCCAACCCTGCTTCTCATTTTTCTCTTCCTGGTTCTCTTCTATACATGAATCATTAGGGAAGGTGGGCCTGCCCTCACCTCTCTCCCTCGGGAGCAGTTATGTGTGTCCTGGATGACTTTCATACTGCAGCAGTCTGCTGACTGGATGATACAACAGCACCTCTGTCTCTCTCTGCATTTAACCTTCCCCCTAGGCACCTACAGTACTGTCCCGCAGTAATCTGATACTGGGAAGTGTGACCATCTTTGTCCCTCTCTTTCCCTCCTCTTCCTGAGCGCTGTAGTCTCTGAAGCAGATTCACAGCTCTACTCTTTGATGCCCCCATGTGGTTAGAGAGGAATGTCCTCTTACCTCTCTCACCGATGTATGTTTAGGGTGTATAAGTTAGTCTCTGCTCCCTCCTCAGGTTCATGTTCAGGGTGAAGATAGGGGAAAGCCTGTGTGCTGAGAGCTCAGCCCCCAGTAAGAAGGCTGCCAGGCAGCTGGCTGCAGAGGAGGCAGTCAAGGAGTTAATGGCCGACGGGAGACTGCAGCTCAACAAGGTGAGTAAAGGACCCAAACATGGGACTGAAAGATGTTTAAACTAAATGGATGGTTCCCTGAAAAAAACACTACCCCATCTATTTAGGATTTAGGCTTGACAAGCTAGCTAGTTGTTTATCTATGGACTGACAGAATGTCATAAGACCCAGGCGTGTGGACTTCTCATTGTGCCTCCAGGCCGCGATTCTAAGAAAAGATCCTCTGAACACTAAGATCACTCTTCCCTCTCCTCCCACCTCCTCTCCTCCATCTTTTCACTGCCTTACCTCTCTTCTCCTCCCTCGATCTCCATTACCCTGTCCTCTCCAGCCCCAGTTTCCCCTGTGTCTGTCTGGTGATGAAGGGGGCTTCATGCCCGCTTGCCCCTCCCTGCCCCCGCTGACAGAGGAGGAGCTGCGTTCTGCCCACGAGGCGGGGGTTGGTGACCTCATCAGCCACCTAAACAACAACGCCGTGTCAGGCCTGCTGGAGTACGCCCGGGCCAGGGGCTTCGCTGCAGAGATACGACTGGTCGGCCAGTCAGGACCACCACACGAGCCCAAGTCAGTACACACATTCTTGCCCACACACACTAACATACACACTCTAAAGTGTAATTCAGAGTCCCCAGCTGCAGAGCTGCGGTAGTCCCGCGGTCCATTGTGACATATAACACTATGAAAGCCAACGGTTGAATATTGTAAAACGTGGCTGTGTGAACATGGATGCTTAACTCTCCACTCTCTTTCAGGTTTACCTACCAGGCTAAACTAGGGGGTCGCTGGTTCCCTCCTGTCTGTGCTTCCAATAAGAAGCAAGGGAAACAGGAAGCAGCTGATGCAGCTCTGAGGGTTCTGATTGGAGAGGCAGAGAAGGCTGCCCGCACCGGGGAACTAACCCCTGCAGAGGTCAATTTGGGTCACGGGAGGACAGTGGTTTTCTCATTGGGTCTCGAGCTGAAAAAGTTTAAGAATGGCTGCTATACTATGAATACACTGTTAATACTATGATTCTGCTAGAACCTACTTTTGTACCTGGTGGGCCGTCCATATCCTGTTATTGTTTCTGTGTCTAGCTGCCACTGAGTGGTGGGACAATCCATGACCAGATCGCCATGTTGAGTCACCAGCGCTTCAACGCCCTCACCACACGCATACAGCACAGTCTTCTGGGAAGGAAGATCCTCGCCACCATCGTCATGAAGAGGGGGGAAGGGCTGGGGACCGTGGTCAGCCTGGGAACAGGTACCTGCCGTGTGTGTGTGTGTGTGTACGCGAGAGAAAATAACAAGCCTTTTGGAATGATTTTTAACCCTTTGAGATAAATACATTTATTTTTTGTTTGATTTTCTCCTCAGGAAATCGCTGTGTTAAAGGGGAGGAGCTGAGTCTTAAAGGGGACACCGTTAATGACTGCCACGCAGAAATCATCTCCAGGAGAGGATTTATCAGGTAGGAAGTTACTGCTGCTCATTTATCTTCCGTTCTGTCCTTTCATATAACCAGTCTTCCCCTTCCTCCTTTGCTCTTCGTTTTGATTCCTTTATAGCTACTCTCCCTGCCTTTCTGAAACCTCCCTCTCTCTCTACAGGGTGTCATATGTCAGCTGTGAAGTCATTACAGACTATGATGTGTGTTAATGTGTCTGTGGAGTCCATCTGGTTAGTTGTAGAGTGTATTAACGCCACTTACCAGATCCTCTCCACCAGTCTCCCTTTATCTGTGTGTTGGATCCTGGACACTGGCACTGATCTCAATCACTCAATTATGGATTGTACCTTTCTTCTCACCCCCCTCTCTCTCCAGGTTTCTGTATGCTGAGTTGCTGAAGCACTGTGAAGGATCAGAGGACAGCATATTTGAGCCAGCTGAGGAGAACAAGCTCCGGATCAAACCTGACACCACCTTCCACCTCTATATCAGGTGGGCCTACGGAAGATGTCTCTTCCTCGCTTTTTGACCCTTCACCCCATGGCTCATTCTTTTCCACCTACTGTCTTCTCTCCCCTTTCCTTCTGTGCCCTGGAACTCAACTGGGCCACCAACCCACCTCCACACACACATTGTTCTAGGAGTTTGAGAAGCCAGGGTTTTTTTCTGCATAGAAAAGTCTTGGGCGGGCCGCTTAAGTGTTTTCGGGCCACGTATGTCAAAACAGTAAAATAAAAAATGTAATGTTTAGATAATGATTTCCGGGGTGGAAAAACGTTGTCAGTGTAAACTTAAGACTAAAACCAGATATAAAGTGTGTAGAAAATATAATGGCACTATATATTCTATAATAAGATCCTCTTTGAGAACTAACAATGACCCAAATAGTCAGGGGGAATAAAAATTCCCAAAATGAAATTCCCACTCAGGAGTATTTTTGTCATGGCATGGGGCCCTATTGATTTTGTTATAAAGTTTGAGTCCCTCAGATAAAATGAGCCATGAAAACAATTGTAGAATTGCAAGTTTTGTCACTGGCCAACAGGAGGGTCTCTAAAATGTAGTTGGCCACGCCCACCATCTAAGCCTCATTTTGATCCAGATAAAACCCTGGAAGATGCTTCTAGTTAATGACCTGCTCCTATCCACATATATATATCTACCTCTCTCCCTCTCTCCGTCTCTCGCTCTGCCTCTCTACCGCTCTCGCTCTACCTCTCTCGCTCTACCTCTCGCTCTCCCTCTCTCTCCCTATCTCTCTCGCTCTCCCTATCTCTCTCGCTCTCCCTAACTCTCTCGCTCTACCTCTCGCTCTCCCTCTCTCGCTCTGCCTCTTTCCCTCTCTCGCTCTACCTCTCTCCCTCTCTCGCTCTGCCTCTCTCCCTCTCTCGCTCTGCCTCTCTCCCTCTCTCGCTCTGCCTCTCCCTCTCTCGCTCTGCCTCTCTCCCTCTCTCGCTCTGCCTCTCTCCCTCTCTCGCTCTGCCTCTCTCCCTCTCTCGCTCTGCCTCTCTCCCTCTCTCCCTCTGCCTCTTTCCCTCTCTCGCTCTACCTCTCGCTCTCCCTCTCTCGCTCTGCCTCTTTCCCTCTCTCGCTCTGCCTCTCTCGCTCTCCCTCTCTCGCTCTGCCTCTCGCCCCCCTCTCGCCTGCCTCTCGCCCCCTCTCTCGCTCTGCCTCTTTCCCTCTCTCGCTCTGCCTCTCTCCCTCTCTCGCTCTGCCTCTCTCGCTCTCCCTCTCTCGCTCTGCCTCTCGCTCTCCCTCTCTCGCTCTGCCTCTCGCTCTCCCTCTCTCGCTCTGCCTCTCTCGCTCTCCCTCTCTCGCTCTGCCTCTCGCTCTCCCTCTCTCGCTCTCCCTCTCTCGCTCTCCCTCTCTCGCTCTGCCTCTCGCTCTCCCTCTCTCGCTCTGCCTCTCTCGCTCTCCCTCTCTCGCTCTGCCTCTCTCGCTCTCTCGCTCTGCCTCTCGCTCTCGCTCTCTCGCTCTGCCTCTCGCTCTCGCTCTCTCGCTCTGCCTCTCTCCCTCTCTCGCACTGCCTCTCTCCCTCTCTCGCTCTGCCTCTCTCGCTCTCTCGCTCTGCCTCTCGCTCTGCCTCTCGCTCTCGCTCTCTCGCTCTGCCTCTCTCCCTCTCTCGCACTGCCTCTCTCCCTCTCTCGCTCTGCCTCTCTCCCTCTCTCGCACTGCCTCTCTTCCTCTCTCGCTCTGCCTCTCGCTCTCCCTCTCTCGCTCTGCCTCTCGCTCTCCCTCTCTCGCTCTGCCTCTCGCTCTCCCTCTCTCGCTCTGCCTCTCGCTCTCCCTCGCTCTGCCTCTCGCTCTTCCTCTCTCGCTCTGCGTCTCGCTCTCTCGCTCTGCCTCTCGCTCTCCCTCGCTCTGCCTCTCGCTCTTCCTCTCTCGCTCTGCCTCTCGCTCTGCCTCTCGCTCTCGCTCTCTCGCTCTGCCTCTCTCGCTCTCTCGCTCTGCCTCTCTCCCTCTCTCGCACTGCCTCTCTCCCTCTCTCGCTCTGCCTCTCTCCCTCTCTCGCACTGCCTCTCTTCCTCTCTCGCTCTGCCTCTCGCTCTCCCTCTCGCTCTGCCTCTCGCTCTCCCTCTCTCGCTCTGCCTCTCGCTCTCCCTCTCTCGCTCTACCTCTCGCTCTCCCTCTCTCGCTCTGCCTCTCGCTCTCCCTCTCTCGCTCTGCCTCTCGCTCTGCCTCTCTCGCTCTCCCTCTCTCGCTCTCCCTCTCTCGCTCTGCCTCTCTCGCTCTGCCTCTCGCTCTGCCTCTCTCGCTCTCTCGCTCTCCCTCTCTCGCTCTCTCGCTCTCCCTATCTCTCTCGCTCTCCCTATCTCTCTCTCTCCTCGCTCTCCCTATCTCTCTCGCTCTCCCTATCTCTCTCGCTCTCCCTATCTCTCTCGCTCTCCCTATCTCTCTCGCTCTCCCTATCTCTCTCGCTCTCCCTATCTCTCTCGCTCTCCCTATCTCTCTCGCTCTCCCTATCTCTCTCGCTCTCCCTATCTCTCTCGCTCTCCCTATCTCTCTCGCTCTCCCTATCTCTCTCGCTCTCCCTATCTCTCTCGCTCTCGCTCTCTCTCTCGCTCTCTCTCTCGCTCTCTCTCTCGCTCTCTCTCTCGCTCTCTCTCTCGCTCTCTCTCTCTCTCGCTCTCTACCTCTCTCTCTCGCTCTACCTCTCTCGCTCGCTCTACCTCTCTCTCTCGCTCTACCTCTCGCTCTACCTCGCTCTACCTCCCTCTCTCGCGCTACCTCTCTCGCGCTACTTCTCTCGCGCTACCTCTCTCGCTCTACCTCTCTCTCGCTCTCTCTCTCGCTCTCCCTCTCTCTCTCGCTCTACCTCCCTCTCTCGCGCTACCTCTCTCTCTCTCCCTCTCTCGCGCTGCCTCTCTCTCTCTCCCTCTCTCGCTCTGCCTCTCTCGCTCTCTCGCTCTGCCTCTCGCTCTCCCTCTCTCGCTCTGCCTCTCTCTCTCCCTCTCTCGCTCTGCCTCTCGCTCTCCCTCTCTCGCTCTGCCTCTCGCTCTCCCTCTCTCGCTCTCCCTCTCTCGCTCTACCTCTCGCTCTGCCTCTCGCTCTCCCTCTCTCGCTCTGCCTCTCGCTCTCCCTCTCTCGCTCTGCCTCTCTCGCTCTCCCTCTCTCGCTCTGCCTCTCGCTCTCCCTCTCTCGCTCTGCCTCTCTCGCTCTCCCTCTCTCGCTCTGCCTCTCTCGCTCTGCCTCTTTCGCTCTGCCTCTCTCGCTCTGCCTCTCTCTCTCCCTCTCTCGCTCTGCCTCTCTCGCTCTGCCTCGCTCTCCCTCTCTCGCTCTGCCTCTCGCTCTCCCTCTCTCGCTCTGCCTCTCGCTCTCCCTCTCTCGCTCTGCCTCTCGCTCTCCCTCTCTCGCTCTGCCTCTCGCTCTCCCTCTCTCGCTCTGCCTCTCTCGCTCTCCCTCTCTCGCTCTGCTCGCTCTCGCTCTGCTCGCTCTCCCTCTCTCGCTCTCCCTCTCTCGCTCTCCCTCTCTCGCTCTGCCTCTCGCTCTCCCTCTCTCGCTCTGCCTCTCGCTCTCCCTCTCTCGCTCTGCCTCTCTCCCTCTCTCGCTCTGCCTCTCGCTCTCTCTCGCTCTGCCTCTCCCTCTCTCGCTCTGCCTCTCGCTCGCCTCTCTCGCTCTGCCTCTCTCTCTCCGCTCTCGCTCTGCCTCTCGCTCTCCCTCTCTCGCTCTGCCTCTCGCTCTCCCTCTCTCGCTCTGCCTCTCGCTCTCCCTCTCTCGCTCTGCCTCTCGCTCTCCCTCTCTCGCTCTGCCTCTCGCTCTCCCTCTCTCGCTCTGCCTCTCGCTCTCCCTCTCTCGCTCTGCCTCTCGCTCTCCCTCTCTCGCTCTGCCTCTCGCTCTCCCTCTCTCGCTCTGCCTCTCGCTCTCCCTCTCTCGCTCTGCCTCTCGCTCTCTCGCTCTGCCTCTCCCTCTCTCGCTCTGCCTCTCGCTCTCCCTCTCTCGCTCTGCCTCTCTCCTCTCCCTCTCGCTCTGCCTCTCTCGCTCTCCGCTCTGCCTCTCTCGCTCTCTCGCTCTGCCTCTCTCCCTCTCTCGCTCTGCCTCTCTCCCTCTCTCGCTCTGCCTCTCTCCCTCTCTCCCTCTGCCTCTTTCCCTCTCTCGCTCTACCTCTCGCTCTCCCTCTCTCGCTCTGCCTCTTTCCCTCTCTCGCTCTGCCTCTCTCGCTCTCCCTCTCTCGCTCTGCCTCTCGCTCTCCCTCTCTCGCTCTGCCTCTTTCCCTCTCTCGCTCTGCCTCTCTCCCTCTCTCGCTCTGCCTCTCTCGCTCTGCCTCTCTCGCTCTGCCTCTCTCGCTCTCCCTCTCTCGCTCTGCCTCTCGCTCTCCCTCTCTCGCTCTGCCTCTCGCTCTCTCGCTCTGCCTCTCGCTCTCTCGCTCTGCCTCTCTCTCTCTCCCTCTCTCGCTCTGCCTCTCGCTCTCCCTCTCTCGCTCTGCCTCTCTCGCTCTCCCTCTCTCGCTCTGCCTCTCTCGCTCTCCCTCTCTCGCTCTGCCTCTCTCGCCTCCCTCCGCTCTCTCGCTCTCCCTCTCTCGCTCTCCCTCTCTCGCTCTCCCTCTCTCGCTCTCCCTCTCTCGCCCCCTCTCCCTCTCTCGCTCTACCTCTCTCCCTCTCTCGCTCTACCCTCCCTCTCTCGCTCTACCTCTCCCTCTCTCGCTCTACCTCTCCCTCTCTCGCTCTACCTCTCCCTCTCTCGCTCTACCTCTCCCTCTCTCGCTCTACCTCTCCCTCTCTCCCTCTCCCTCTCTCGCTCTCCCTATCTCTCTCGCTCTCCCTATCTCTCTCTCTCTCGCTATCTCTCTCGCTATCTCTCTCTCTCTCGCTCTCCCTCTCGCTCTCGCTCTACCTCTCTCGCTCTCGCTCTCTCCCTCTCTCGCTCTCTCCCTCTCTCGCTCTACCCCTCTCTCTCGCTCTACCCCTCTCTCTCGCTCTCCCTCGCTCTCTCGCTCTCTCTCTCGCTCGCTCTCTCCCTCTCTCGCTCTACCCCTCGCTCTCTCGCTCTCCCTCGCTCTCTCGCTCTCTCTCTCGCTCTACCTCTCTCTCTCGCTCTACCTCTCTCTCTCGCTCTACCTCTCTCTCTCGCTCTACCTCTCTCTCTCGCTCTACCTCTCTCTCTCGCTCTACCTCTACCTCTCGCTCTACCTCTCGCTCTACCTCGCTCTACCTCCCTCTCTCTACCTCCCTCTCTCGCGCTACCTCTCTCGCTCTACCTCTCTCTCGCTCTCCCTCTCTCTCTCGCTCTACCTCTCTCTCGCTCTCCCTCTCTCTCTCGCTCTCCCTCTCTCTCTCGCTCTACCTCTCTCTCGCTCTCCCTCTCTCGCGCTACCTCTCTCGCGCTACCTCACTCTACCTCTCCCCCAGTACTGCTCCGTGTGGAGACGGGGCGTTGTTTGATAAGTCATGCAGCGAAGACGCGGGGGACGGCCAGGGCCACCAGCCCCTGTTTGAGAACGCCAAGCAGGGCAAGCTGCGCACCAAGGTGGAGAATGGTGAGTTACAGCCAGATGCCATCTGCAGGACTGTTCCATGAGGATCCCCTCTGTTACTGAGGACAAGCACATAGAGCCACCATGTTGCTTAACTCCCTTCTCTGCAGGCCAAACAGAGCATGACTACACATTCACACCTCATTTGCTGCTGCTGCCACAAACACACCTGGTAGAAAGGACAAATATCCCAATGGATTTGAATGTTCCAGTCTAGAACATGGACTGTGTGATTCTAGTGTACAACCATCACTTTGACCACTGTCTCTCTCATACACCCAATTCCTCATACTGCATGGCTTTGTCTTTGGAGTCAAAAGTTGAACTGCAAGAGTGTCTGTGCCATGTGTAGGTGAGGGCACCATCCCGGTAGAGTCATCGACCATCGTGCCCACCTGGGACGGCATCCAGCACGGCGAGCGTCTGAGGACCATGAGCTGCAGCGACAAGATCCTTCGCTGGAACGTCCTGGGTCTGCAGGGAGCCCTGCTCTCCAACTTCCTCCATCCTATCTACCTGGCTTCAATCACCCTGGGTGAGGGGGGAGGGGAGGAGGGAACGATAGTACAGAGAGAGAGATTGGTGGAAGGAGAGAAGAGATGAGGGAGGGGACAGGTTTGATTTGAGGGAGGATAGATTGAGTGTGGGAGTAAAGGGAGAGGGGGGGTCAACGGTCACCGTTGGCATGTCCTTATACATGTCCTTATACAGCTAACTGTCCTTATACATGTCCTTATACATGTCCTTATACAGCTAACTGTCCTCATACATGTCCTTATACAGCTAACTGTCCTCATACATGTCCTTATACAGCTAACTGTCCTCATACATGTCCTTATACAGCTAACTGTCCTCATACATGTCCTTATACAGCTAACTGTCCTCATACATGTCCTTATACAGCTAACTGTCCTTATACATGTCCTTATACAGCTAACTGTCCTTATACATGTCCTTATACAGCTAACTATCCTCATACATGTCCTTATACAGCTAACTGTCCTCATACATGTCCTTATACAGCTAACTGTCCTCATACATGTCCTTATACAGCTAACTGTCCTCATACATGTCCTTATACAGCTAACTGTCCTGATACATGTCCTTATACAGCTAACTATCCACCCAGACAGTCCCTGGCTGACACTGTCCTTATACTGTAGGAATCATGACCAGCTAACTCTCCACCCAGACAGTCCCTGGCTGACACTGTCCTTATACTGTAGGAATCATGACCAGCTAACTATCCGCCCAGACAGTCCCTGGCTGACACTGTCCTTATACTGTAGGAATCATGACCAGCTAACTATCCACCCAGACAGTCCCTGGCTGACACTGTCCTTATACTGTAGGAATCATGACCAGCTAACTATCCACCCAGACAGTCCCTGGCTGACACTGTCCTTATACTGTAGGAATCATGACCAGCTAACTATCCACCCAGACAGTCCCTGGCTGACACTGTCCTTATACTGTAGGAATCATGACCAGCTAACTATCCACCCAGACAGTCCCTGGCTGACACTGTCCTTATACTGTAGGAATCATGACCAGCTAACTATCCACCCAGACAGTCCCTGGCTGACACTGTCCTTATACTGTAGGAATCATGACCAGCTAACTATCCACCCAGACAGTCCCTGGCTGACACTGTCCTTATACTGTAGGAATCATGACCAGCTAACTCTCCACCCAGACAGTCCCTGGCTGACCCCCTCATACATCTCTTTAAGTTACTCACCTCTCCTTGTCAGAGTTCTCTATGATGTGAATGCTCAGCCTTGTTAACATGGAAATACACTGACTTACACACTCTTCTGTCATTCTCTTTCTCTCCCTCCTTCTTTCCCTGTCACTCTCTCACCCCCCCTCTCACCTCTCTCTCTCTCGCCCCCCCTCCTCTATCGCATCTCTTCCTCTCTCTCTATCTTCTGTTTTCCCTGTCCTTGTCTTTTATATTTGTCCTTCCAGGCTACCTGTACAGCCATGGCCACCTGACACGTGCTGTCTGCTGCCGATTGGCCAGAGACGGCGAAGCCTTCTCCAAGAGTCTACCTGCTCCCTACACACTCAACCACCCCGAGGTACACATACAGAAACACACTCAACCACCCCGAGGTACACATACAGAAACACATTCAACCACCCCGAGGTACACATACAGAAACACACTCAACCACCCCGAGGTACACATACAGAAACACATTCAACCACCCCGAGGTACACATACAGAAACACACTCAACCACCCCGAGGTACACATACAGAAACACACTCAACCACCCCGAGGTACACATACAGAAACACATTCAACCACCCCGAGGTACACATACAGAAACACACTCAACCACCCCGAGGTACACATACAGAAACACATTCAACCACCCCGAGGTACACATACAGAAACACACTCAACCACCCCGAGGTACACATACAGAAACACACTCAACCACCCCGAGGTACACATACAGAAACACATTCAACCACCCCGAGGTACACATACAGAAACACATTCAACCACCCCGAGGTACACATACAGAAACACACTCAACCACCCCGAGGTACACATACAGAAACACACTCAACCACCCCGAGGTACACATACAGAAACACACTCAACCACCCCGAGGTACACATACAGAAACACTTTCAACCACCCCGAGGTACACATACAGAAACACACTCAACCACCCCGAGGTACACTACAGAAACACACTCAACCACCCCGAGGTACACTACAGAAACACACTCAACCACCCCGAGGTACACATACAGAAACACATTCAACCACCCCGAGGTACACTACAGAAACACACTCAACCACCCCGAGGTACACTACAGAAACACATTCAACCACCCCGAGGTACACATACAGAAACACATTCAACCACCCCGAGGTACACATACAGAAACACATTCAACCACCCCGAGGTACACATACAGAAACACACTCAACCACCCCGAGGTAAACTACAGAAACACACTCAACCACCCCGAGGTAAACTACAGAAACACACTCAACCACCCCGAGGTACACATACAGAAACACACTCAACCACCCCGAGGTACACATACAGAAACACACTCAACCACCCCGAGGTACACTACAGAAACACATTCAACCACCCCGAGGTACACATACAGAAACACACTCAACCACCCCGAGGTACACTACAGAAACACATTCAACCACCCCGAGGTACACTACAGAAACACATTCAACCACCCCGAGGTACACTACAGAAACACATTCAACCACCCCGAGGTACACATACAGAAACACACTCAACCACCCCGAGGTACACTACAGAAACACATTCAACCACCCCGAGGTACACACACACACAGTACACATACAGAAACACACTCAACCACCCCGAGGTACACACACACAGTACACATACAGAAACACACTCAACCACCCCGAGGTACACACACACACACAGTACACATACAGAAACACACTCAACCACCCCGAGGTACACACACACACACACACACACACACACACACACACACACATACAGAAACACATACAGAAACACACTCAACCACCCCGAGGTGTACACACACACACACACACACACACACAGTACACATACAGAAACACACTCAACCACCCCGAGGTGTACACACACACACACAGTACACATACAGAAACACACTCAACCATCCCGACACACACACACACACACACACAGTACACATACAGAAACACACTCAACCATCCCGACACACACACACACACACACACACACACACAGTACACATACAGAAACACACTCAACCATCCCGACACACACACACACACACACACACACACACACACACACACAGTACACATACAGAAACACACTCAACCACCCCGAGGTACACACACACACACAGTACACATACAGAAACACACTCAACCACCCCGAGGTACACATACACACACACACAGTACACAAACATTGCTTTCCCCTCTGTTTAAAATTGTTAATTCATCTGAAAGGACTTATTTAGTCTAATTTCAAATCAAAACCAAATGTTATTGGTCACATACACATATTTAGCAGCTGTTATTGCGGGTGTAGTGAAATGCCTATAATTGAACACAAACCCTCTTCCTCTCCCTTTACTCCTCCATCTCTCTCTCTCTCCATCTCTCTCTCTCTCCATCTCTCTCCATCTCTCTCTCTCTCCATCTCTCTCTCTATCCATCTCTCTCTCTCTCCATCTCTCTGTCTCCCTTCAGGTGGGCAGGGTGAGTGTGTATGACTCGACGCGTCACACAGGGAAGACCAAGGAGTCCAGCGTGAACTGGAGTCACCCAGACCACATCACTGTGGAGGTGCTGGATGGGACCAAGGGCAAACTGGACGGGTACGCACCCCGCACCACAACTAGAACCAGACCCTCAGACCTCATCCACCCTCATCCAGATAGCAGCACCAGGTGGTTAACCTGGGCTACACAGGGCCCCATTTCAGTAGAATAGCTATCACTATTTATTCTCCATATCAAGTAGTGGCATTTCATTCATATGAAAAACATGTTGAAAATGTTTCAATCCCAGCGCAGTAGCTTCTGTGTATTCCTAAACCCTGTTTGTCTTCCCTCTAGCCCCAAACTGGACGTATCGCGGGTCTCCAAGTCCAACATCTTCCGTCAATTCCGGTCGTTATGCCAACAGTGCGGGCGCCAGGACCTGCTGGCCCTCCCGTCTTACGCCCAAGCCAAGATGGCCGCCATGTCCTTCCAGGTCGCCAAGCAGCAGTTCTTCGATGCGCTCGGTAGCCATGGTTACGGAGCCTGGATTGGCAAGCCATTGGAGGAGAAGAGCTTTGACGAAGCGGCGGCCTTCGATGGCCAAGGGGCAGGAAGTGTTGCTAATAACAACCAGGGATACAACAACAACAATAGCTATGGAAGCACAACCACTGACTATAACAGCAGCCAGTGGGGTAGTAGTGCGTACACACAGGCCATGTAGAAAGGAGGGAGAAGGGAGGGTTGGCTAGAGATGGAAGGACATGAGCCTGGAGGACAGGGGGGAAGGGAGGAGAGGAAATAGGAGCTAGCAGCGAGTACTGTATCTTCTTGAAAGAAGGGGTAGAGGTCAGACAGAGATTGGAAAGGACAGAGTTACTGAGATGGAGGGAGGGAAGGGGATAACAGGCCAGCCCAAGGGGTGAGGGTCAGACAGCAGCAAGAGAAATGGAGAGAGAGAAGGGGTTGCTACTGCTACACAAAACTACCAGAATATAGAAAGAGAGGGGAGAATAGGGGGGTTAGTAAACATGATGACTATGTGATGTAGTGACATTCAGAGCTGCATAGCATGCACTACTGCTCCACTGTAACAGTAGCTCCAGCACACTCTATCCTCACATTTACATACAGGAAAAACCCTCCCTGCCCTTCTCATACGCACACAGCCCTGTCTCTCTAGTTCAGACACCCTACACCTGACCCTGTCCTACTCGCCAGCCAGACATTCAATCACGCATGACTAGTTTAATCTGTACTTATCAGCCTGAGCATGGATAGTAGTGATCACACTTTATATATATATAAACCAGCCTTGTAATGTTTAGCTACTCCCCGACCTAGTAACCCACCCCTTTACACTGTTGTTAATGCTATGGCTACATCTACAGGTCACAGCCTGGTCCATCCCATAACTCTTGACTGTAACATAGATTTGATGATGACTAACTAGCCTAGATCATAATTCTTCTGTTATTGTTGTGTCCTGTGGTGTGTTTCGCTATTGTTCTTGAGTTTTTTTGGTGTCACTCGAGGGCCACGTCAGAAAGGACAACGGTGACGTTGAGAACTGCTGAGAACAAGTAAATCAGCTACTTGTTCTCATTTTAGGATTCATGTTGGGGGGGGTCAAAGTTCAGGTTAGGATAAGTGATTACTCGTAGTTGTGATAAAAAAGAGAAGAGAAAGGCTTTGCACTCTTGTCCTTCCTAGCGTGGCCAGAATGTGGCCGGCGGGTTTTAGGCGGACAGGGAGAAAGACTGGTTTGTTTTTATGTTTTAGTTCAGTCTGATCAAATACATTCAAGGGTGAAGCAATATATACATCATGTACATACAAATACATAAATACACAGATGTATATGCAATAACAATGTTTGTGTAGGGTATGTATATATCTCTGTGTGTGTATGTATATGTATATATTATGTATATATTTTGTAAGTCATGCCTAAAATTGATTTTCTATTGACTATTTTTTTGAAACGTTTTAACAAATGGATGACAGAAAGCATTTTTTTTCTTTTTATGGATGGAAATTCTGTCAAGTTTTAAGTGATTATAAAGACCGGCTTTGTAAAAGCTGAAATGTGTTTGTCTTTTTTTAAATGTATACTAAAGCCCTCATAACCGTGGGTACAGACTGTTAGCCAAGTATAAACACTACGGTCAACACACGTTTCAGAATGTTTGTGTGTTTCTTCAGTCTTGTTTGTCTAATGTGCAGAAAGAGTAATTGGTCATTTAAGCTATGGACTCACTAGTGGCGTGTGTGTTATGGATTCTACTGTTTGTCTTCAAAGAGGATGTCTGGTGGAGGGTTGATCTTTACACAACACTGATGCAGTGAATGGAATAAGAGTGGTGTGTGTGTGTGTTTACCAGTTATTCAGTCCCTCTGTCTAGTTGATATTCTCTGACAGCTGAGTATGGCCGGGCCCGGGGCGCTGTGAGTGACCAGAAGAGCTCTGGCTGAACTTAATATTGCCAGGCTAGGCCTGGGGGAGCTGTGAGTGACCAGAAGAGCTCTGGCTGAACTGAATATTGCCAGGCTAGGCCTGGGGGAGCTGTGAGTGACCAGAAGAGCTCTGGCTGAACTGAATATTGCCAGGCTAGGCCTGGGGGAGCTGTGAGTGACCAGAAGAGCTCTGGCTGAACTGAATATTGTTAGGCTAGGGCTGTTCAAGTTAGAGTAGCTGGTGTGTCTATTTAGCTGGCATGCCTGCTGGCAAGATTGATAGACTTTAGAAAAGCAAACAATTACTAAATGAAATGAGTAAGACATTGCTTTCAATCTTTTCCACAGATTTTAGCTGAGATGCAGAGAAGCATATTTAGTTTCTTAAAAACAATAACCACCCGTCTGAAGGATACAGACAGTTCAAGAGGTATGTAAATAACCACCAGTCAGGAAGACAAAGACAGCTCAAGAGGTATGTAAAGAACCACCAGTCAGTAGTATACAGACAGCTCAAGAGGTATGTAAAGAACCACCAGTCAGGAGTATACAGACAGCTCAAGAGGTATGTAAAGAACCACCAGTCAGGAGTATACAGACAGCTCAAGAGGTATGTAAATAACCACCAGTCAGGAGTATACAGACAGCTCAAGAGGTATGTAAAGAACCACCAGTCAGGAGTATACAGACAGCTTAAGAGGTATGTAAATAACCACCAGTCAGGAGTATACAGACAGTTCAAGAGGTATGTAAATAACCACCAGTCAGGAAGACACAGACAGCTCAAGAGGTATGTAAATAACCACCAGTCAGGAGGATACAGACAGCTCAAGAGGTATGTAAATAACCACCAGTCAGGAGTATACAGACAGCTCAAGAGGTATGTAAAGAACCACCAGTCAGGAGTATACAGACAGTTCAAGAGGTATGTAAAGAACCACCAGTCAGGAGTATACAGACAGCTCAAGAGGTATGTAAAGAACCACCAGTCAGGAGGATGCAGACAGCTCAAGAGGTATGTAAATAACCACCAGTCAGGAGGATACAGACAGCTCAAGAGGTATGTAAAGAACCACCAGTCAGGAAGACAGACAGCTCAAGAGGTATGTAAATAACCACCAATCAGGAGGATACAGACAGCTCAAGAGGTATGTAAATAACCACCAGTCAGGAGTATGTAAAGAACCACCAGTCAGGAGGATACAGAAAGCTCAAGAGGTATGTAAAGAACCACCAGTCAGGAAGACAGACAGCTCAAGAGGTATGTAAATAACCACCAATCAGGAGGATACAGACAGCTCAAGAGGTATGTAAATAACCACCAGTCAGGAGGATACAGACAGCTCAAGAGGTATGTAAAGAACCACCAATCAGGAGGATACAGACAGCTCAAGAGGTATGTAAATAACCACCAGTCAGGAGTATACAGACAGCTCAAGAGGTATGTAAATAACCACCAGTCAGCAGGATACAGACAGCTCAATGAGTATGTAAATAACCACCAGTCAGGAAGACACAGACAGCTCAAGAGGTATGTAAATAACCACCAGTCAGGAGTATACAGACAGCTCAAGAGGTATGTAAAGAACCACCAGTCAGGAGTATACAGACAGCTCAAGAGGTATGTAAATAACCACCAGTCAGGAGTATACAGACAGCTCAAGAGGTATGTAAATAACCACCAGTCAGCAGGATACAGACAGCTCAAGGAGTATGTAAATAACCACCAGTCAGGAAGACACAGACAGTTCAAGAGGTATGTAAATAACCACCAGTCAGGAGGATACAGACAGCTCAAGAGGTATGTAAAGAACCACCAGTCAGTAGTATACAGACAGCTCAAGAGGTATGTAAAGAACCACCAGTCAGGAGTATACAGACAGCTCAAGAGGTATGTAAATAACCACCAGTCAGGAGTATACAGACAGCTCAAGAGGTATGTAAAGAACCACCAGTCAGGAGTATACAGACAGCTCAAGAGGTATGTAAAGAACCACCAGTCAGGAGTATACAGACAGCTCAAGAGGTATGTAAAGAACCACCAGTCAGGAGTATACAGACAGCTCAAGAGGTATGTAAATAACCACCAGTCAGGAGTATACAGACAGCTCAAGAGGTATGTAAATAACCACCAGTCAAGAGTATGTAAATAACCACCAGTCAGGAGGATACAGACAGCTCAAGACGTATGTAAATAACCACCAGTCAGGAGGATACAGACAGCTCAAGAGGTATGTAAATAACCACCAGTCAGGAGGATACAGACAGCTCAAGAGGTATGTAAATAACCACCAGTCAGGAGTATACAGACAGCTCAAGAGGTATGTAAAAACACACCAGTCAGGAGTATACAGACAGCTCAAGAGGTATGTAAATAACCACCAGTCAGGAGTATACAGACAGCTCAAGAGGTATGTAAATAACCACCAGTCAGGAGGATACAGACAGCTCAAGAGGTATGTAAAGAACCACCAGTCAGGAGGATACAGACAGCTCAAGAGGTATGTAAATAACCACCAGTCAGGAGTATACAGACAGCTCAAGAGGTATGTAAATAACCACCAGTCAGGAGGATACAGACAGCTCAAGACGTATGTAAATAACCACCAGTCAGGAGGATACAGAAAGCTCAAGAGGTATGTAAAGAACCACCAGTCAGGAGGATACAGACAGCTCAAGAGGTATGTAAATAACCACCAGTCAGGAGTATACAGACAGCTCAAGAGGTATGTAAAAACACACCAGTCAGGTGTATACAGACAGCTCAAGAGGTATGTAAATAACCACCAGTCAGGAGTATACAGACAGCTCAAGAGGTATGTAAATAACCACCAGTCAGGAGGATACAGACAGCTCAAGAGGTATGTAAAGAACCACCAGTCAGGAGGATACAGACAGCTCAAGAGGTATGTAAAGAACCACCAGTCAGGAAGACACAGACAGCTCAAGTGGTATGTAAATAACCACCAGTGAGGAGTATAAAGACAGCTCAAGAGGTATGTAAAGAACCACCAGTCAGGAGTATACAGACAGCTCAAGAGGTATGTAAAGATCCACCAGTCAGGAGTATACAGACAGCTCAAGAGGTATGTAAAGAACCACCAGTCAGGAGTATACAGACAGCTTACGAGGTATGTAAATAACCACCAGTCAGGAGTATACAGACAGTTCAAGAGGTATGTAAATAACCACCAGTCAGGAAGACACAGACAGCTCAAGAGGTATGTAAATAACCACCAGTCAGTAGTATACAGACAGCTCAAGAGGTATGTAAAGAACCACCAGTCAGGAGTATACAGACAGTTCAAGAGGTATGTAAAGAACCACCAGTCAGGAGTATACAGACAGCTCAAGAGGTATGTAAAGAACCACCAGTCAGGAGGATGCAGACAGCTCAAGAGGTATGTAAATAACCACCAGTCAGGAGTATACAGACAGCTCAAGAGGTATGTAAAGAACCACCAGTCAGGAGTATACAGACAGCTCAAGAGGTATGTAAAGAACCACCAGTCAGGAGTATACAGACAGCTCAAGAGGTATGTAAATAACCACCAGTCAGGAGTATACAGACAGCTCAAGAGGTATGTAAATAACCACCAGTCAAGAGTATGTAAATAACCACCAGTCAGGAGGATACAGACAGCTCAAGACGTATGTAAATAACCACCAGTCAGGAGGATACAGACAGCTCAAGAGGTATGTAAATAACCACCAGTCAGGAGGATACAGACAGCTCAAGAGGTATGTAAATAACCACCAGTCAGGAGTATACAGACAGCTCAAGAGGTATGTAAAAACACACCAGTCAGGAGTATACAGACAGCTCAAGAGGTATGTAAATAACCACCAGTCAGGAGTATACAGACAGCTCAAGAGGTATGTAAATAACCACCAGTCAGGAGGATACAGACAGCTCAAGAGGTATGTAAAGAACCACCAGTCAGGAGGATACAGACAGCTCAAGAGGTATGTAAATAACCACCAGTCAGGAGTGTACAGACAGCTCAAGAGGTATGTAAATAACCACCAGTCAGGAGGATACAGACAGCTCAAGACGTATGTAAATAACCACCAGTCAGGAGGATACAGAAAGCTCAAGAGGTATGTAAAGAACCACCAGTCAGGAGGATACAGACAGCTCAAGAGGTATGTAAATAACCACCAGTCAGGAGTATACAGACAGCTCAAGAGGTATGTAAAAACACACCAGTCAGGTGTATACAGACAGCTCAAGAGGTATGTAAATAACCACCAGTCAGGAGTATACAGACAGCTCAAGAGGTATGTAAATAACCACCAGTCAGGAGGATACAGACAGCTCAAGAGGTATGTAAAGAACCACCAGTCAGGAGGATACAGACAGCTCAAGAGGTATGTAAAGAACCACCAGTCAGGAAGACACAGACAGCTCAAGTGGTATGTAAATAACCACCAGTCAGGAGTATACAGACAGCTCAAGAGGTATGTAAAGAACCACCAGTCAGGAGTATACAGACAGCTCAAGAGGTATGTAAAGATCCACCAGTCAGGAGTATACAGACAGCTCAAGAGGTATGTAAAGAACCACCAGTCAGGAGTATACAGACAGCTTACGAGGTATGTAAATAACCACCAGTCAGGAGTATACAGACAGTTCAAGAGGTATGTAAATAACCACCAGTCAGGAAGACACAGACAGCTCAAGAGGTATGTAAATAACCACCAGTCAGTAGTATACAGACAGCTCAAGAGGTATGTAAAGAACCACCAGTCAGGAGTATACAGACAGTTCAAGAGGTATGTAAAGAACCACCAGTCAGGAGTATACAGACAGCTCAAGAGGTATGTAAAGAACCACCAGTCAGGAGGATGCAGACAGCTCAAGAGGTATGTAAATAACCACCAGTCAGGAGTATACAGACAGCTCAAGAGGTATGTAAAGAACCACCAGTCAGGAGTATACAGACAGCTCAAGAGGTATGTAAATAACCACCAGTCAGGAGGATACAGACAGCTCAAGAGGTATGTAAATAACCACCAGTAGGGAGTATACAGACAGCTCAAGAGGTATGTAAATAACCACCAGTCAGAAGGATACAGACAGCTCAAGAGGTATGTAAAGAACCACCAGTCAGGAGGATACAGACAGCTCAAGAGGTATGTAAAGAACCACCAGTCAGGAGTATACAGACAGCTCAAGAGGTATGTAAATAACCACCAGTCAGGAGGATACAGACAGCTCAAGAGGTATGTAAAGAACCACCAGTCAAGAGTATGTAAATAACCACCAGTCAGGAGGATACAGAAAGCTCAAGAGGTATGTAAAGAACCACCAGTCAGGAGTATACAGACAGCTCAAGAGGTATGTAAAGAACCACCAGTCAGGAGGATACAGACAGCTCAAGAGGTATGTAAAGAACCACCAGTCAGGAGTATACAGACAGCTCAAGAGGTATGTAAATAACCACCAGTCAGGAAGACAGACAGCTCAAGAGGTATGTAAAGAACCACCAGTCAGGAGTATACAGACAGCTCAAGAGGTATGTAAATAACCACCAGTCAGGAGGATACAGACAGCTCAAGAGGTATGTAAAGAACCACCAATCAGGAGGATACAGACAGCTCAAGAGGTATGTAAATAACCACCAGTCAGGAGGATACAGACAGCTCAAGAGGTATGTAAAGAACCACCAGTCAGGGAGTATACAGACAGCTCAAGAGGTATGTAAATAACCACCAGTCAGGAGTATACAGACAGCTCAAGAGGTATGTAAATAACCACCAGTCAGCAGGATACAGACAGCTCAATGAGTATGTAAATAACCACCAGTCAGGAAGACACAGACAGCTCAAGAGGTATGTAAATAACCACCAGTCAGGAGTATACAGACAGCTCAAGAGGTATGTAAAGAACCACCAGTCAGGAGTATACAGACAGCTCAAGAGGTATGTAAATAACCACCAGTCAGGAGTATACAGACAGCTCAAGAGGTATGTAAATAACCACCAGTCAGCAGGATACAGACAGCTCAAGGAGTATGTAAATAACCACCAGTCAGGAAGACACAGACAGTTCAAGAGGTATGTAAATAACCACCAGTCAGGAGGATACAGACAGCTCAAGAGGTATGTAAAGAACCACCAGTCAGTAGTATACAGACAGCTCAAGAGGTATGTAAAGAACCACCAGTCAGGAGTATACAGACAGCTCAAGAGGTATGTAAAGAACCACCAGTCAGGAGTATACAGACAGCTCAAGAGGTATGTAAAGAACCACCAGTCAGGAGTATACAGACAGCTCAAGAGGTATGTAAATAACCACCAGTCAGGAGTATACAGACAGCTCAAGAGGTATGTAAATAACCACCAGTCAGGAGTATGTAAATAACCACCAGTCAGGAGGATACAGACAGCTCAAGACGTATGTAAAGAACCACCAGTCAGGAGTATACAGACAGCTCAAGAGGTATGTAAATAACCACCAGTCAGGAGGATACAGACAGCTCAAGAGGTATGTAAAGAACCACCAGTCAGGAGTATACAGACAGCTCAAGAGGTATGTAAATAACCACCAGTCAGGAGTATACAGACAGCTCAAGAGGTATGTAAATAACCACCAGTCAGGAGGATACAGACAGCTCAAGAGGTATGTAAAGAACCACCAGTCAGGAGGATACAGACAGCTCAAGAGGTATGTAAATAACCACCAGTCAGGAGTATACAGACAGCTCAAGAGGTATGTAAATAACCACCAGTCAAGAGTATACAGACAGCTCAAGAGGTATGTAAATAACCACCAGTCAGGAGTATACAGACAGCTCAAGAGGTATGTAAATAACCACCAGTCAGAAGGATACAGACAGCTCAAGAGGTATGTAAAGAACCACCAGTCAGGAGGATACAGACAGCTCAAGAGGTATGTAAATAACCACCAGTCAGGAGTATACAGACAGCTCAAGAGGTATGTAAATAACCACCAGTCAAGAGTATGTAAATAACCACCAGTCAGGAGGATACAGACAGCTCAAGAGGTATGTAAATAACCACCAGTCAGGAGGATACAGACAGCTCAAGAGGTATGTAAAAAACCACCAGTCAGGAGTATACAGACAGCTCAAGAGGTATGTAAATAACCACCAGTCAGCAGGATACAGACAGCTCAAGAAGTATGTAAATAACCACCAGTCAGGAAGACACAGACAGCTCAAGAGGTATGTAAAGAACCACCAGTCAGGAGGATACAGACAGCTCAAGAGGTAGGTAAATAACCACCAGTCAGGAGTATACAGACAGCTCAAGAGGTATGTAAAGAACCACCAGTCAGGAGTATACAGACAGCTCAAGAGGTATGTAAAGAACCAACAGTCAGGAGTATACAGAGAGCTCAAGAGGTATGTAAATAACCACCAGTCAGGAGGATACAGACAGCTCAAGAGGTATGTAAATAACCACCAGTCAGGAGGATACAGACAGCTCAAGAGGTATGTAAATAACCACCAGTCAGGAGGATACAGACAGCTCAAGAGGTATGTAAATAACCACCAGTCAGCAGGATACAGACAGCTCAATGAGTATGTAAATAACCACCAGTCAGGAAGACACAGACAGCTCAAGAGGTATGTAAAGAACCACCAGTCAGTAGTATACAGACAGCTCAAGAGGTATGTAAAGAACCACCAGTCAGGAGTATACAGACAGCTCAAGAGGTATGTAAATAACCACCAGTCAGGAGTATACAGACAGCTCAAGAGGTATGTAAAGAACCACCAGTCAGGAGTATACAGACAGCTCAAGAGGTATGTAAAGAACCACCAGTCAGGAGTATACAGACAGCTCAAGAGGTATGTAAAGAACCACCAGTCAGGAGTATACAGACAGCTCAAGAGGTATGTAAATAACCACCAGTCAGGAGTATACAGACAGCTCAAGAGGTATGTAAATAACCACCAGTCAAGAGTATGTAAATAACCACCAGTCAGGAGGATACAGACAGCTCAAGACGTATGTAAATAACCACCAGTCAGGAGGATACAGACAGCTCAAGAGGTATGTAAATAACCACCAGTCAGGAGGATACAGACAGCTCAAGAGGTATGTAAATAACCACCAGTCAGGAGTATACAGACAGCTCAAGAGGTATGTAAAAACACACCAGTCAGGAGTATACAGACAGCTCAAGAGGTATGTAAATAACCACCAGTCAGGAGTATACAGACAGCTCAAGAGGTATGTAAATAACCACCAGTCAGGAGGATACAGACAGCTCAAGAGGTATGTAAAGAACCACCAGTCAGGAGGATACAGACAGCTCAAGAGGTATGTAAATAACCACCAGTCAGGAGTATACAGACAGCTCAAGAGGTATGTAAATAACCACCAGTCAGGAGGATACAGACAGCTCAAGACGTATGTAAATAACCACCAGTCAGGAGGATACAGAAAGCTCAAGAGGTATGTAAAGAACCACCAGTCAGGAGGATACAGACAGCTCAAGAGGTATGTAAATAACCACCAGTCAGGAGTATACAGACAGCTCAAGAGGTATGTAAAAACACACCAGTCAGGTGTATACAGACAGCTCAAGAGGTATGTAAATAACCACCAGTCAGGAGTATACAGACAGCTCAAGAGGTATGTAAATAACCACCAGTCAGGAGGATACAGACAGCTCAAGAGGTATGTAAAGAACCACCAGTCAGGAGGATACAGACAGCTCAAGAGGTATGTAAAGAACCACCAGTCAGGAAGACACAGACAGCTCAAGTGGTATGTAAATAACCACCAGTGAGGAGTATAAAGACAGCTCAAGAGGTATGTAAAGAACCACCAGTCAGGAGTATACAGACAGCTCAAGAGGTATGTAAAGATCCACCAGTCAGGAGTATACAGACAGCTCAAGAGGTATGTAAAGAACCACCAGTCAGGAGTATACAGACAGCTTACGAGGTATGTAAATAACCACCAGTCAGGAGTATACAGACAGTTCAAGAGGTATGTAAATAACCACCAGTCAGGAAGACACAGACAGCTCAAGAGGTATGTAAATAACCACCAGTCAGTAGTATACAGACAGCTCAAGAGGTATGTAAAGAACCACCAGTCAGGAGTATACAGACAGTTCAAGAGGTATGTAAAGAACCACCAGTCAGGAGTATACAGACAGCTCAAGAGGTATGTAAAGAACCACCAGTCAGGAGGATGCAGACAGCTCAAGAGGTATGTAAATAACCACCAGTCAGGAGTATACAGACAGCTCAAGAGGTATGTAAAGAACCACCAGTCAGGAGTATACAGACAGCTCAAGAGGTATGTAAAGAACCACCAGTCAGGAGTATACAGACAGCTCAAGAGGTATGTAAATAACCACCAGTCAGGAGTATACAGACAGCTCAAGAGGTATGTAAATAACCACCAGTCAAGAGTATGTAAATAACCACCAGTCAGGAGGATACAGACAGCTCAAGACGTATGTAAATAACCACCAGTCAGGAGGATACAGACAGCTCAAGAGGTATGTAAATAACCACCAGTCAGGAGGATACAGACAGCTCAAGAGGTATGTAAATAACCACCAGTCAGGAGTATACAGACAGCTCAAGAGGTATGTAAAAACACACCAGTCAGGAGTATACAGACAGCTCAAGAGGTATGTAAATAACCACCAGTCAGGAGTATACAGACAGCTCAAGAGGTATGTAAATAACCACCAGTCAGGAGGATACAGACAGCTCAAGAGGTATGTAAAGAACCACCAGTCAGGAGGATACAGACAGCTCAAGAGGTATGTAAATAACCACCAGTCAGGAGTGTACAGACAGCTCAAGAGGTATGTAAATAACCACCAGTCAGGAGGATACAGACAGCTCAAGACGTATGTAAATAACCACCAGTCAGGAGGATACAGAAAGCTCAAGAGGTATGTAAAGAACCACCAGTCAGGAGGATACAGACAGCTCAAGAGGTATGTAAATAACCACCAGTCAGGAGTATACAGACAGCTCAAGAGGTATGTAAAAACACACCAGTCAGGTGTATACAGACAGCTCAAGAGGTATGTAAATAACCACCAGTCAGGAGTATACAGACAGCTCAAGAGGTATGTAAATAACCACCAGTCAGGAGGATACAGACAGCTCAAGAGGTATGTAAAGAACCACCAGTCAGGAGGATACAGACAGCTCAAGAGGTATGTAAAGAACCACCAGTCAGGAAGACACAGACAGCTCAAGTGGTATGTAAATAACCACCAGTCAGGAGTATACAGACAGCTCAAGAGGTATGTAAAGAACCACCAGTCAGGAGTATACAGACAGCTCAAGAGGTATGTAAAGATCCACCAGTCAGGAGTATACAGACAGCTCAAGAGGTATGTAAAGAACCACCAGTCAGGAGTATACAGACAGCTTACGAGGTATGTAAATAACCACCAGTCAGGAGTATACAGACAGTTCAAGAGGTATGTAAATAACCACCAGTCAGGAAGACACAGACAGCTCAAGAGGTATGTAAATAACCACCAGTCAGTAGTATACAGACAGCTCAAGAGGTATGTAAAGAACCACCAGTCAGGAGTATACAGACAGTTCAAGAGGTATGTAAAGAACCACCAGTCAGGAGTATACAGACAGCTCAAGAGGTATGTAAAGAACCACCAGTCAGGAGGATGCAGACAGCTCAAGAGGTATGTAAATAACCACCAGTCAGGAGTATACAGACAGCTCAAGAGGTATGTAAAGAACCACCAGTCAGGAGTATACAGACAGCTCAAGAGGTATGTAAATAACCACCAGTCAGGAGGATACAGACAGCTCAAGAGGTATGTAAATAACCACCAGTAGGGAGTATACAGACAGCTCAAGAGGTATGTAAATAACCACCAGTCAGAAGGATACAGACAGCTCAAGAGGTATGTAAAGAACCACCAGTCAGGAGGATACAGACAGCTCAAGAGGTATGTAAAGAACCACCAGTCAGGAGTATACAGACAGCTCAAGAGGTATGTAAATAACCACCAGTCAGGAGGATACAGACAGCTCAAGAGGTATGTAAAGAACCACCAGTCAAGAGTATGTAAATAACCACCAGTCAGGAGGATACAGAAAGCTCAAGAGGTATGTAAAGAACCACCAGTCAGGAGTATACAGACAGCTCAAGAGGTATGTAAAGAACCACCAGTCAGGAGGATACAGACAGCTCAAGAGGTATGTAAAGAACCACCAGTCAGGAGTATACAGACAGCTCAAGAGGTATGTAAATAACCACCAGTCAGGAAGACAGACAGCTCAAGAGGTATGTAAAGAACCACCAGTCAGGAGTATACAGACAGCTCAAGAGGTATGTAAATAACCACCAGTCAGGAGGATACAGACAGCTCAAGAGGTATGTAAAGAACCACCAATCAGGAGGATACAGACAGCTCAAGAGGTATGTAAATAACCACCAGTCAGGAGGATACAGACAGCTCAAGAGGTATGTAAAGAACCACCAGTCAGGGAGTATACAGACAGCTCAAGAGGTATGTAAATAACCACCAGTCAGGAGTATACAGACAGCTCAAGAGGTATGTAAATAACCACCAGTCAGCAGGATACAGACAGCTCAATGAGTATGTAAATAACCACCAGTCAGGAAGACACAGACAGCTCAAGAGGTATGTAAATAACCACCAGTCAGGAGTATACAGACAGCTCAAGAGGTATGTAAAGAACCACCAGTCAGGAGTATACAGACAGCTCAAGAGGTATGTAAATAACCACCAGTCAGGAGTATACAGACAGCTCAAGAGGTATGTAAATAACCACCAGTCAGCAGGATACAGACAGCTCAAGGAGTATGTAAATAACCACCAGTCAGGAAGACACAGACAGTTCAAGAGGTATGTAAATAACCACCAGTCAGGAGGATACAGACAGCTCAAGAGGTATGTAAAGAACCACCAGTCAGTAGTATACAGACAGCTCAAGAGGTATGTAAAGAACCACCAGTCAGGAGTATACAGACAGCTCAAGAGGTATGTAAAGAACCACCAGTCAGGAGTATACAGACAGCTCAAGAGGTATGTAAAGAACCACCAGTCAGGAGTATACAGACAGCTCAAGAGGTATGTAAATAACCACCAGTCAGGAGTATACAGACAGCTCAAGAGGTATGTAAATAACCACCAGTCAGGAGTATGTAAATAACCACCAGTCAGGAGGATACAGACAGCTCAAGACGTATGTAAAGAACCACCAGTCAGGAGTATACAGACAGCTCAAGAGGTATGTAAATAACCACCAGTCAGGAGGATACAGACAGCTCAAGAGGTATGTAAAGAACCACCAGTCAGGAGTATACAGACAGCTCAAGAGGTATGTAAATAACCACCAGTCAGGAGTATACAGACAGCTCAAGAGGTATGTAAATAACCACCAGTCAGGAGGATACAGACAGCTCAAGAGGTATGTAAAGAACCACCAGTCAGGAGGATACAGACAGCTCAAGAGGTATGTAAATAACCACCAGTCAGGAGTATACAGACAGCTCAAGAGGTATGTAAATAACCACCAGTCAAGAGTATACAGACAGCTCAAGAGGTATGTAAATAACCACCAGTCAGGAGTATACAGACAGCTCAAGAGGTATGTAAATAACCACCAGTCAGAAGGATACAGACAGCTCAAGAGGTATGTAAAGAACCACCAGTCAGGAGGATACAGACAGCTCAAGAGGTATGTAAATAACCACCAGTCAGGAGTATACAGACAGCTCAAGAGGTATGTAAATAACCACCAGTCAAGAGTATGTAAATAACCACCAGTCAGGAGGATACAGACAGCTCAAGAGGTATGTAAATAACCACCAGTCAGGAGGATACAGACAGCTCAAGAGGTATGTAAAAAACCACCAGTCAGGAGTATACAGACAGCTCAAGAGGTATGTAAATAACCACCAGTCAGCAGGATACAGACAGCTCAAGAAGTATGTAAATAACCACCAGTCAGGAAGACACAGACAGCTCAAGAGGTATGTAAAGAACCACCAGTCAGGAGGATACAGACAGCTCAAGAGGTAGGTAAATAACCACCAGTCAGGAGTATACAGACAGCTCAAGAGGTATGTAAAGAACCACCAGTCAGGAGTATACAGACAGCTCAAGAGGTATGTAAAGAACCAACAGTCAGGAGTATACAGAGAGCTCAAGAGGTATGTAAATAACCACCAGTCAGGAGGATACAGACAGCTCAAGAGGTATGTAAATAACCACCAGTCAGGAGGATACAGACAGCTCAAGAGGTATGTAAATAACCACCAGTCAGGAGGATACAGACAGCTCAAGAGGTATGTAAATAACCACCAGTCAGCAGGATACAGACAGCTCAATGAGTATGTAAATAACCACCAGTCAGGAAGACACAGACAGCTCAAGAGGTATGTAAATAACCACCAGTCAGGAGTATACAGACAGCTCAAGAGGTATGTAAAGAACCACCAGTCAGGAGTATACAGACAGCTCAAGAGGTATGTAAATAACCACCAGTCAGGAGTATACAGACAGCTCAAGAGGTATGTAAATAACCACCAGTCAGCAGGATACAGACAGCTCAAGGAGTATGTAAATAACCACCAGTCAGGAAGACACAGACAGTTCAAGAGGTATGTAAATAACCACCAGTCAGGAGGATACAGACAGCTCAAGAGGTATGTAAAGAACCACCAGTCAGTAGTATACAGACAGCTCAAGAGGTATGTAAAGAACCACCAGTCAGGAGTATACAGACAGCTCAAGAGGTATGTAAAGAACCACCAGTCAGGAGTATACAGACAGCTCAAGAGGTATGTAAAGAACCACCAGTCAGGAGTATACAGACAGCTCAAGAGGTATGTAAATAACCACCAGTCAGGAGTATACAGACAGCTCAAGAGGTATGTAAATAACCACCAGTCAGGAGTATGTAAATAACCACCAGTCAGGAGGATACAGACAGCTCAAGACGTATGTAAAGAACCACCAGTCAGGAGTATACAGACAGCTCAAGAGGTATGTAAATAACCACCAGTCAGGAGGATACAGACAGCTCAAGAGGTATGTAAAGAACCACCAGTCAGGAGTATACAGACAGCTCAAGAGGTATGTAAATAACCACCAGTCAGGAGTATACAGACAGCTCAAGAGGTATGTAAATAACCACCAGTCAGGAGGATACAGACAGCTCAAGAGGTATGTAAAGAACCACCAGTCAGGAGGATACAGACAGCTCAAGAGGTATGTAAATAACCACCAGTCAGGAGTATACAGACAGCTCAAGAGGTATGTAAATAACCACCAGTCAAGAGTATACAGACAGCTCAAGAGGTATGTAAATAACCACCAGTCAGGAGTATACAGACAGCTCAAGAGGTATGTAAATAACCACCAGTCAGAAGGATACAGACAGCTCAAGAGGTATGTAAAGAACCACCAGTCAGGAGGATACAGACAGCTCAAGAGGTATGTAAATAACCACCAGTCAGGAGTATACAGACAGCTCAAGAGGTATGTAAATAACCACCAGTCAAGAGTATGTAAATAACCACCAGTCAGGAGGATACAGACAGCTCAAGAGGTATGTAAATAACCACCAGTCAGGAGGATACAGACAGCTCAAGAGGTATGTAAAAAACCACCAGTCAGGAGTATACAGACAGCTCAAGAGGTATGTAAATAACCACCAGTCAGCAGGATACAGACAGCTCAAGAAGTATGTAAATAACCACCAGTCAGGAAGACACAGACAGCTCAAGAGGTATGTAAAGAACCACCAGTCAGGAGGATACAGACAGCTCAAGAGGTAGGTAAATAACCACCAGTCAGGAGTATACAGACAGCTCAAGAGGTATGTAAAGAACCACCAGTCAGGAGTATACAGACAGCTCAAGAGGTATGTAAAGAACCAACAGTCAGGAGTATACAGAGAGCTCAAGAGGTATGTAAATAACCACCAGTCAGGAGGATACAGACAGCTCAAGAGGTATGTAAATAACCACCAGTCAGGAGGATACAGACAGCTCAAGAGGTATGTAAATAACCACCAGTCAGGAGGATACAGACAGCTCAAGAGGTATGTAAATAACCACCAGTCAGCAGGATACAGACAGCTCAATGAGTATGTAAATAACCACCAGTCAGGAAGACACAGACAGCTCAAGAGGTATGTAAATAACCACCAGTCAGGAGTATACAGACAGCTCAAGAGGTATGTAAAGAACCACCAGTCAGGAGTATACAGACAGCTCAAGAGGTATGTAAATAACCACCAGTCAGGAGGATACAGACAGCTCAAGAGGTATGTAAATAACCACCAGTCAGGAGTATACAGACAGCTCAAGAGGTATGTAAAGAACCACCAGTCAGGAGTATACAGACAGCTCAAGAGGTATGTAAAGAACCACCAGTCAGCAGGATACAGACAGCTCAAGAGGTATGTAAATAACCACCAGTCAGGAGGATACAGACAGCTCAAGAGGTATGTAAATAACCACCAGTCAGCAGGATACAGACAGCTCAATGAGTATGTAAATAACCACCAGTCAGGAAGACACAGACAGCTCAAGAGGTATGTAAATAACCACCAGTCAGGAGGATACAGACAGCTCAAGAGGTATGTAAATAACCACCAGTCAGGAGTATACAGACAGCTCAAGAGGTATGTAAATAACCACCAGTCAAGAGTATGTAAATAACCACCAGTCAGGAGGATACAGACAGCTCAAGAGGTATGTAAATAACCACCAGTCAGGAGGATACAGACAGCTCAAGAGGTATGTAAAAAACCACCAGTCAGGAGTATACAGACAGCTCAAGAGGTATGTAAATAACCACCAGTCAGCAGGATACAGACAGCTCAAGAAGTATGTAAATAACCACCAGTCAGGAAGACACAGACAGCTCAAGAGGTATGTAAAGAACCACCAGTCAGGAGGATACAGACAGCTCAAGAGGTAGGTAAATAACCACCAGTCAGGAGTATACAGACAGCTCAAGAGGTATGTAAATAACCACCAGTCAGGAGTATACAGACAGCTCAAGAGGTATGTAAATAACCACCAGTCAGAAGGATACAGACAGCTCAAGAGGTATGTAAAGAACCACCAGTCAGGAGGATACAGACAGCTCAAGAGGTATGTAAATAACCACCAGTCAGGAGTATACAGACAGCTCAAGAGGTATGTAAATAACCACCAGTCAAGAGTATGTAAATAACCACCAGTCAGGAGGATACAGACAGCTCAAGAGGTATGTAAATAACCACCAGTCAGGAGGATACAGACAGCTCAAGAGGTATGTAAAAAACCACCAGTCAGGAGTATACAGACAGCTCAAGAGGTATGTAAATAACCACCAGTCAGCAGGATACAGACAGCTCAAGAAGTATGTAAATAACCACCAGTCAGGAAGACACAGACAGCTCAAGAGGTATGTAAAGAACCACCAGTCAGGAGGATACAGACAGCTCAAGAGGTAGGTAAATAACCACCAGTCAGGAGTATACAGACAGCTCAAGAGGTATGTAAAGAACCACCAGTCAGGAGTATACAGACAGCTCAAGAGGTATGTAAAGAACCAACAGTCAGGAGTATACAGAGAGCTCAAGAGGTATGTAAATAACCACCAGTCAGGAGGATACAGACAGCTCAAGAGGTATGTAAATAACCACCAGTCAGGAGGATACAGACAGCTCAAGAGGTATGTAAATAACCACCAGTCAGGAGGATACAGACAGCTCAAGAGGTATGTAAATAACCACCAGTCAGCAGGATACAGACAGCTCAATGAGTATGTAAATAACCACCAGTCAGGAAGACACAGACAGCTCAAGAGGTATGTAAATAACCACCAGTCAGGAGTATACAGACAGCTCAAGAGGTATGTAAAGAACCACCAGTCAGGAGTATACAGACAGCTCAAGAGGTATGTAAATAACCACCAGTCAGGAGGATACAGACAGCTCAAGAGGTATGTAAATAACCACCAGTCAGGAGTATACAGACAGCTCAAGAGGTATGTAAAGAACCACCAGTCAGGAGTATACAGACAGCTCAAGAGGTATGTAAAGAACCACCAGTCAGCAGGATACAGACAGCTCAAGAGGTATGTAAATAACCACCAGTCAGGAGGATACAGACAGCTCAAGAGGTATGTAAATAACCACCAGTCAGCAGGATACAGACAGCTCAATGAGTATGTAAATAACCACCAGTCAGGAAGACACAGACAGCTCAAGAGGTATGTAAATAACCACCAGTCAGGAGGATACAGACAGCTCAAGAGGTATGTAAATAACCACCAGTCAGGAGTATACAGACAGCTCAAGAGGTATGTAAATAACCACCAGTCAAGAGTATGTAAATAACCACCAGTCAGGAGGATACAGACAGCTCAAGAGGTATGTAAATAACCACCAGTCAGGAGGATACAGACAGCTCAAGAGGTATGTAAAAAACCACCAGTCAGGAGTATACAGACAGCTCAAGAGGTATGTAAATAACCACCAGTCAGCAGGATACAGACAGCTCAAGAAGTATGTAAATAACCACCAGTCAGGAAGACACAGACAGCTCAAGAGGTATGTAAAGAACCACCAGTCAGGAGGATACAGACAGCTCAAGAGGTAGGTAAATAACCACCAGTCAGGAGTATACAGACAGCTCAAGAGGTATGTAAAGAACCACCAGTCAGGAGTATACAGACAGCTCAAGAGGTATGTAAAGAACCAACAGTCAGGAGTATACAGAGAGCTCAAGAGGTATGTAAATAACCACCAGTCAGGAGGATACAGACAGCTCAAGAGGTATGTAAATAACCACCAGTCAGGAGGATACAGACAGCTCAAGAGGTATGTAAATAACCACCAGTCAGGAGGATACAGACAGCTCAAGAGGTATGTAAATAACCACCAGTCAGCAGGATACAGACAGCTCAATGAGTATGTAAATAACCACCAGTCAGGAAGACACAGACAGCTCAAGAGGTATGTAAATAACCACCAGTCAGGAGTATACAGACAGCTCAAGAGGTATGTAAAGAACCACCAGTCAGGAGTATACAGACAGCTCAAGAGGTATGTAAATAACCACCAGTCAGGAGGATACAGACAGCTCAAGAGGTATGTAAATAACCACCAGTCAGGAGTATACAGACAGCTCAAGAGGTATGTAAAGAACCACCAGTCAGGAGTATACAGACAGCTCAAGAGGTATGTAAAGAACCACCAGTCAGCAGGATACAGACAGCTCAAGAGGTATGTAAATAACCACCAGTCAGGAGGATACAGACAGCTCAAGAGGTATGTAAATAACCACCAGTCAGCAGGATACAGACAGCTCAATGAGTATGTAAATAACCACCAGTCAGGAAGACACAGACAGCTCAAGAGGTATGTAAATAACCACCAGTCAGGAGTATACAGACAGCTCAAGAGGTATGTAAAGAACCACCAGTCAGGAGTATACAGACAGCTCAAGAGGTATGTAAATAACCACCAGTCAGGAGTATACAGACAGCTCAAGAGGTATGTAAATAACCACCAGTCAGCAGGATACAGACAGCTCAAGGAGTATGTAAATAACCACCAGTCAGGAAGACACAGACAGTTCAAGAGGTATGTAAATAACCACCAGTCAGGAGGATACAGACAGCTCAAGAGGTATGTAAAGAACCACCAGTCAGTAGTATACAGACAGCTCAAGAGGTATGTAAAGAACCACCAGTCAGGAGTATACAGACAGCTCAAGAGGTATGTAAATAACCACCAGTCAGGAGTATACAGACAGCTCAAGAGGTATGTAAATAACAACCAGTCAGAAGGATACAGACAGCTCAAGAGGTATGTAAAGAACCACCAGTCAGGAGGATACAGACAGCTCAAGAGGTATGTAAATAACCACCAGTCAGGAGTATACAGACAGCTCAAGAGGTATGTAAATAACCACCAGTCAAGAGTATGTAAATAACCACCAGTCAGGAGGATACAGACAGCTCAAGACGTATGTAAATAACCACCAGTCAGGAGGATACAGACAGCTCAAGAGGTATGTAAAGAACCACCAGTCAGGAGGATACAGACAGCTCAAGAGGTATGTAAAGAACCACCAGTCAGGAGTATACAGACAGCTCAAGAGGTATGTAAAGAACCACCAGTCAGGAGTATACAGACAGCTCAAGAGGTATGTAAATAACCACCAGTCAGGAGTATACAGACAGCTCAAGAGGTATGTAAATAACCACCAGTCAGGAGGATACAGACAGCTCAAGAGGTATGTAAAGAACCACCAGTCAGGAGGATACAGACAGCTCAAGAGGTATGTAAATAACCACCAGTCAGGAGTATACAGACAGCTCAAGAGGTATGTAAATAACCACCAGTCAAGAGTATGTAAATAACCACCAGTCAGGAGGATACAGACAGCTCAAGACGTATGTAAATAACCACCAGTCAGGAGGATACAGAAAGCTCAAGAGGTATGTAAAGAACCACCAGTCAGGAGGATACAGACAGCTCAAGAGGTATGTAGAGAACCACCAGTCAGGAGTATACAGACAGCTCAAGAGGTATGTAAATAACCACCAGTCAGGAGTATACAGACAGCTCAAGAGGTATGTAAAAACACACCAGTCAGGTGTATACAGACAGCTCAAGAGGTATGTAAATAACCACCAGTCAGGAGTATACAGACAGCTCAAGAGGTATGTAAATAACCACCAGTCAGGAGGATACAGACAGCTCAAGAGGTATGTAAAGAACCACCAGTCAGGAGGATACAGACAGCTCAAGAGGTATGTAAATAACCACCAGTCAGGAAGACACAGACAGCTCAAGTGGTATGTAAATAACCACCAGTCAGGAGGATACAGACAGCTCAAGAGGTATGTAAATAACCACCAGTCAGGAAGACACAGACAGCTCAAGTGGTATGTAAAGAACCACCATTCAGGATGATACAGACAGCTCAAGAGCTATGTAAATAACCACCAATCAGGAGGATACAGACAGCTCAAGAGGTATGTAAAGAACCACACGTCAGGAGGATACAGACAGCTCAAGAGGTATGTAAAAAACCACCAGTCAGGAGGATACAGACAGCTCAAGAAGTATGTAAAGAACCACCAGTCAGGAGTATACAGACAGCTCAAGAGGTATGTAAATAACCACCAGTCAGGAGGATACAGACAGCTCAAGAGGTATGTAAAAAACCACCAGTCAGGAGTATACAGACAGCTCAAGAGGTATGTAAAGAACCACCAGTCAGGAGTATACAGACAGCTCAAGAGGTATGTAAATAACCACCAGTCAGCAGGATACAGACAGCTCAAGAAGTATGTAAATAACCACCAGTCAGGAAGACACAGACAGCTCAAGAGGTATGTAAAGAACCACCAGTCAGGAGGATACAGACAGCTCAAGAGGTAGGTAAATAACCACCAGTCAGGAGTATACAGACAGCTCAAGAGGTATGTAAAGAACCACCAGTCAGGAGTATACAGACAGCTCAAGAGGTATGTAAAGAACCAACAGTCAGGAGGATACAGACAGCTCAAGAGGTATGTAAAAAAACACCAGTCAGGAGTATACAGAGAGCTCAAGAGGTATGTAAAGAACCACCAGTCAGGAGGATACAGACAGCTCAAGAGGTATGTAAAAAAACACCAGTCAGGAGTATACAGAGAGCTCAAGAGGTATGTAAAGAACCACCAGTCAGGATGATACAGACAGCTCAAGAGGTATGTAAAGAACCACCAGTCAGGAGGATACAGACAGCTCAAGAGGTATGTAAAGAACCACCAGTCAGGAGGATACAGACAGCTCAAGAGGTATGTAAATAACCACCAGTCAGGAAGACACAGACAGCTCAAGAGGTATGTAAATAACCACCAGTCAGGAGTATACAGACAGCTCAAGAGGTATGTAAAGAACCACCAGTCAGGAGTATACAGACAGCTCAAGAGGTATGTAAAGAACCACCAGTCAGGAAGACAGACAGCTCAAGAGGTATGTAAAGAACCACCAGTCAGGAGTATAAAGACAGCTCAAGAGGTATGTAAAGAACCACCAGTCAGGAGTATACAGACAGCTCAAGAGGTATGTAAATAACCACCAGTCAGGAGTATACAGACAGCTCAAGAGGTATGTAAATAACCACCAGTCAAGAGTATACAGACAGCTCAAGAGGTATGTAAATAACCACCAGTCAGGAGGATACAGACAGCTCAAGAGGTATGTAAAGAACCACCAGTCAGGAGGATACAGACAGCTCAAGAGGTATGTAAAGAACCACCAGTCAGGAGTATACAGACAGCTCAAGAGGTATGTAAAGAACCACCAGTCAGGAGTATACAGACAGCTCAAGAGGTATGTAAAGAACCACCAGTCAGGAGGATACAGACAGCTCAAAAGGTATGTAAAAAACCACCAGTCAGGAGTATACAGACAGCTCAAGAGGTATGTAAATAACCACCAGTCAGGAGGATACAGACAGCTCAAGAAGTATGTAAATAACCACCAGTCAGCAGGATACAGACAGCTCAAGAAGTATGTAAATAACCACCAGTCAGGAAGACACAGACAGCTCAAGAGGTATGTAAAGAACCACCAGTCAGGAGTATACAGACAGCTCAAGAGGTATGTAAATAACCACCAGTCAGGAAGACACAGACAGCTCAAGAGGTATGTAAATAACCACCAGTCAGGAGTATACAGACAGCTCAAGAGGTATGTAAAAAACCACCAGTCAGGAGTATACAGACAGCTCAAGAGGTATGTAAATAACCACCAGTCAGGAGGATACAGACAGTTCAAGAAGTATGTAAATAACCACCAGTCAGCAGGATACAGACAGTTCAAGAGGTATGTAAATAACCACCAGTCAGGAGTATACAGACAGCTCAAGAGGTATGTAAATAACCACCAGTCAGCAGGATACAGACAGCTCAAGAAGTATGTAAATAACCACCAGTCAGGAAGACACAGACAGCTCAAGAGGTATGTAAAGAACCACCAGTCAGGAGGATACAGACAGTTCAAGAGGTATGTAAATAACCACCAGTCAGGAGTATACAGACAGCTCAAGAGGTATGTAAAGAACCACCAGTCAGGAGTATACAGACAGCTCAAGAGGTATGTAAAGAACCACCAGTCAGGAGTATACAGACAGCTCAAGAGGTATGTAAAGAACCAACAGTCAGGAGGATACAGACAGCTCAAGAGGTATGTAAAGAACCACCAGTCAGGAGGATACAGACAGCTCAAGAGGTATGTAAATAACCACCAGTCAGGAAGACACAGACAGCTCAAGAGGTATGTAAATAACCACCAGTCAGGAGGATACAGACAGCTCAAGAGGTATGTAAATAACCACCAGTCAGGAAGACACAGACAGCTCAAGAGGTATGTAAATAACCACCAGTCAGGAGTATACAGACAGCTCAAGAGGTATGTAAAGAACCACCAGTCAGGAGTATACAGACAGCTCAAGAGGTATGTAAAGAACCACCAGTCAGGAAGACAGACAGCTCAAGAGGTATGTAAAGAACCACCAGTCAGGAGTATACAGACAGCTCAAGAGGTATGTAAAGAACCACCAGTCAGGAGTATACAGACAGCTCAAGAGGTATGTAAATAACCACCAGTCAGGAGTATACAGACAGCTCAAGAGGTATGTAAATAACCACCAGTCAAGAGTATACAGACAGCTCAAGAGGTATGTAAATAACCACCAGTCAGGAGGATACAGACAGCTCAAGAGGTATGTAAATAACCACCAGTCAGGAAGACACAGACAGCTCAAGTGGTATGTAAATAACCACCAGTCAGGAGGATACAGACAGCTCAAGAGGTATGTAAATAACCACCAGTCAGGAAGACACAGACAGCTCAAGTGGTATGTAAAGAACCACCATTCAGGATGATACAGACAGCTCAAGAGCTATGTAAATAACCACCAATCAGGAGGATACAGACAGCTCAAGAGGTATGTAAAGAACCACACGTCAGGAGGATACAGACAGCTCAAGAGGTATGTAAAAAACCACCAGTCAGGAGGATACAGACAGCTCAAGAAGTATGTAAAGAACCACCAGTCAGGAGTATACAGACAGCTCAAGAGGTATGTAAATAACCACCAGTCAGGAGGATACAGACAGCTCAAGAGGTATGTAAAAAACCACCAGTCAGGAGTATACAGACAGCTCAAGAGGTATGTAAAGAACCACCAGTCAGGAGTATACAGACAGCTCAAGAGGTATGTAAATAACCACCAGTCAGCAGGATACAGACAGCTCAAGAAGTATGTAAATAACCACCAGTCAGGAAGACACAGACAGCTCAAGAGGTATGTAAAGAACCACCAGTCAGGAGGATACAGACAGCTCAAGAGGTAGGTAAATAACCACCAGTCAGGAGTATACAGACAGCTCAAGAGGTATGTAAAGAACCACCAGTCAGGAGTATACAGACAGCTCAAGAGGTATGTAAAGAACCAACAGTCAGGAGGATACAGACAGCTCAAGAGGTATGTAAATAAACACCAGTCAGGAGTATACAGAGAGCTCAAGAGGTATGTAAAGAACCACCAGTCAGGAGGATACAGACAGCTCAAGAGGTATGTAAAAAAACACCAGTCAGGAGTATACAGAGAGCTCAAGAGGTATGTAAAGAACCACCAGTCAGGATGATACAGACAGCTCAAGAGGTATGTAAAGAACCACCAGTCAGGAGGATACAGACAGCTCAAGAGGTATGTAAAGAACCACCAGTCAGGAGGATACAGACAGCTCAAGAGGTATGTAAATAACCACCAGTCAGGAAGACACAGACAGCTCAAGAGGTATGTAAATAACCACCAGTCAGGAGTATACAGACAGCTCAAGAGGTATGTAAAGAACCACCAGTCAGGAGTATACAGACAGTTCAAGAGGTATGTAAATAACCACCAGTCAGGAGGATACAGACAGCTCAAGAGGTATGTAAATAACCACCAGTCAGCAGGATACAGACAGCTCAATGAGTATGTAAATAACCACCAGTCAGGAAGACACAGACAGCTCAAGAGGTATGTAAATAACCACCAGTCAGGAGTATACAGACAGCTCAAGAGGTATGTAAAGAACCACCAGTCAGGAGTATACAGACAGCTCAAGAGGTATGTAAATAACCACCAGTCAGGAGTATACAGACAGCTCAAGAGGTATGTAAATAACCACCAGTCAGCAGGATACAGACAGCTCAAGGAGTATGTAAATAACCACCAGTCAGGAAGACACAGACAGTTCAAGAGGTATGTAAATAACCACCAGTCAGGAGGATACAGACAGCTCAAGAGGTATGTAAAGAACCACCAGTCAGTAGTATACAGACAGCTCAAGAGGTATGTAAAGAACCACCAGTCAGGAGTATACAGACAGCTCAAGAGGTATGTAAATAACCACCAGTCAGGAGTATACAGACAGCTCAAGAGGTATGTAAATAACAACCAGTCAGAAGGATACAGACAGCTCAAGAGGTATGTAAAGAACCACCAGTCAGGAGGATACAGACAGCTCAAGAGGTATGTAAATAACCACCAGTCAGGAGTATACAGACAGCTCAAGAGGTATGTAAATAACCACCAGTCAAGAGTATGTAAATAACCACCAGTCAGGAGGATACAGACAGCTCAAGACGTATGTAAATAACCACCAGTCAGGAGGATACAGACAGCTCAAGAGGTATGTAAAGAACCACCAGTCAGGAGGATACAGACAGCTCAAGAGGTATGTAAAGAACCACCAGTCAGGAGTATACAGACAGCTCAAGAGGTATGTAAAGAACCACCAGTCAGGAGTATACAGACAGCTCAAGAGGTATGTAAATAACCACCAGTCAGGAGTATACAGACAGCTCAAGAGGTATGTAAATAACCACCAGTCAGGAGGATACAGACAGCTCAAGAGGTATGTAAAGAACCACCAGTCAGGAGGATACAGACAGCTCAAGAGGTATGTAAATAACCACCAGTCAGGAGTATACAGACAGCTCAAGAGGTATGTAAATAACCACCAGTCAAGAGTATGTAAATAACCACCAGTCAGGAGGATACAGACAGCTCAAGACGTATGTAAATAACCACCAGTCAGGAGGATACAGAAAGCTCAAGAGGTATGTAAAGAACCACCAGTCAGGAGGATACAGACAGCTCAAGAGGTATGTAGAGAACCACCAGTCAGGAGTATACAGACAGCTCAAGAGGTATGTAAATAACCACCAGTCAGGAGTATACAGACAGCTCAAGAGGTATGTAAAAACACACCAGTCAGGTGTATACAGACAGCTCAAGAGGTATGTAAATAACCACCAGTCAGGAGTATACAGACAGCTCAAGAGGTATGTAAATAACCACCAGTCAGGAGGATACAGACAGCTCAAGAGGTATGTAAAGAACCACCAGTCAGGAGGATACAGACAGCTCAAGAGGTATGTAAATAACCACCAGTCAGGAAGACACAGACAGCTCAAGTGGTATGTAAATAACCACCAGTCAGGAGGATACAGACAGCTCAAGAGGTATGTAAATAACCACCAGTCAGGAAGACACAGACAGCTCAAGTGGTATGTAAAGAACCACCATTCAGGATGATACAGACAGCTCAAGAGCTATGTAAATAACCACCAATCAGGAGGATACAGACAGCTCAAGAGGTATGTAAAGAACCACACGTCAGGAGGATACAGACAGCTCAAGAGGTATGTAAAAAACCACCAGTCAGGAGGATACAGACAGCTCAAGAAGTATGTAAAGAACCACCAGTCAGGAGTATACAGACAGCTCAAGAGGTATGTAAATAACCACCAGTCAGGAGGATACAGACAGCTCAAGAGGTATGTAAAAAACCACCAGTCAGGAGTATACAGACAGCTCAAGAGGTATGTAAAGAACCACCAGTCAGGAGTATACAGACAGCTCAAGAGGTATGTAAATAACCACCAGTCAGCAGGATACAGACAGCTCAAGAAGTATGTAAATAACCACCAGTCAGGAAGACACAGACAGCTCAAGAGGTATGTAAAGAACCACCAGTCAGGAGGATACAGACAGCTCAAGAGGTAGGTAAATAACCACCAGTCAGGAGTATACAGACAGCTCAAGAGGTATGTAAAGAACCACCAGTCAGGAGTATACAGACAGCTCAAGAGGTATGTAAAGAACCAACAGTCAGGAGGATACAGACAGCTCAAGAGGTATGTAAAAAAACACCAGTCAGGAGTATACAGAGAGCTCAAGAGGTATGTAAAGAACCACCAGTCAGGAGGATACAGACAGCTCAAGAGGTATGTAAAAAAACACCAGTCAGGAGTATACAGAGAGCTCAAGAGGTATGTAAAGAACCACCAGTCAGGATGATACAGACAGCTCAAGAGGTATGTAAAGAACCACCAGTCAGGAGGATACAGACAGCTCAAGAGGTATGTAAAGAACCACCAGTCAGGAGGATACAGACAGCTCAAGAGGTATGTAAATAACCACCAGTCAGGAAGACACAGACAGCTCAAGAGGTATGTAAATAACCACCAGTCAGGAGTATACAGACAGCTCAAGAGGTATGTAAAGAACCACCAGTCAGGAGTATACAGACAGCTCAAGAGGTATGTAAAGAACCACCAGTCAGGAAGACAGACAGCTCAAGAGGTATGTAAAGAACCACCAGTCAGGAGTATAAAGACAGCTCAAGAGGTATGTAAAGAACCACCAGTCAGGAGTATACAGACAGCTCAAGAGGTATGTAAATAACCACCAGTCAGGAGTATACAGACAGCTCAAGAGGTATGTAAATAACCACCAGTCAAGAGTATACAGACAGCTCAAGAGGTATGTAAATAACCACCAGTCAGGAGGATACAGACAGCTCAAGAGGTATGTAAAGAACCACCAGTCAGGAGGATACAGACAGCTCAAGAGGTATGTAAAGAACCACCAGTCAGGAGTATACAGACAGCTCAAGAGGTATGTAAAGAACCACCAGTCAGGAGTATACAGACAGCTCAAGAGGTATGTAAAGAACCACCAGTCAGGAGGATACAGACAGCTCAAAAGGTATGTAAAAAACCACCAGTCAGGAGTATACAGACAGCTCAAGAGGTATGTAAATAACCACCAGTCAGGAGGATACAGACAGTTCAAGAAGTATGTAAATAACCACCAGTCAGCAGGATACAGTTCAAGAGGTATGTAAATAACCACCAGTCAGGAGTATACAGACAGCTCAAGAGGTATGTAAATAACCACCAGTCAGCAGGATACAGACAGCTCAAGAAGTATGTAAATAACCACCAGTCAGGAAGACACAGACAGCTCAAGAGGTATGTAAAGAACCACCAGTCAGGAGGATACAGACAGTTCAAGAGGTATGTAAATAACCACCAGTCAGGAGTATACAGACAGCTCAAGAGGTATGTAAAGAACCACCAGTCAGGAGTATACAGACAGCTCAAGAGGTATGTAAAGAACCACCAGTCAGGAGTATACAGACAGCTCAAGAGGTATGTAAAGAACCAACAGTCAGGAGGATACAGACAGCTCAAGAGGTATGTAAAGAACCACCAGTCAGGAGGATACAGACAGCTCAAGAGGTATGTAAATAACCACCAGTCAGGAAGACACAGACAGCTCAAGAGGTATGTAAATAACCACCAGTCAGGAGGATACAGACAGCTCAAGAGGTATGTAAATAACCACCAGTCAGGAAGACACAGACAGCTCAAGAGGTATGTAAATAACCACCAGTCAGGAGTATACAGACAGCTCAAGAGGTATGTAAAGAACCACCAGTCAGGAGTATACAGACAGCTCAAGAGGTATGTAAAGAACCACCAGTCAGGAAGACAGACAGCTCAAGAGGTATGTAAAGAACCACCAGTCAGGAGTATACAGACAGCTCAAGAGGTATGTAAAGAACCACCAGTCAGGAGTATACAGACAGCTCAAGAGGTATGTAAATAACCACCAGTCAGGAGTATACAGACAGCTCAAGAGGTATGTAAATAACCACCAGTCAAGAGTATACAGACAGCTCAAGAGGTATGTAAATAACCACCAGTCAGGAGGATACAGACAGCTCAAGAGGTATGTAAATAACCACCAGTCAGGAAGACACAGACAGCTCAAGTGGTATGTAAATAACCACCAGTCAGGAGGATACAGACAGCTCAAGAGGTATGTAAATAACCACCAGTCAGGAAGACACAGACAGCTCAAGTGGTATGTAAAGAACCACCATTCAGGATGATACAGACAGCTCAAGAGCTATGTAAATAACCACCAATCAGGAGGATACAGACAGCTCAAGAGGTATGTAAAGAACCACACGTCAGGAGGATACAGACAGCTCAAGAGGTATGTAAAAAACCACCAGTCAGGAGGATACAGACAGCTCAAGAAGTATGTAAAGAACCACCAGTCAGGAGTATACAGACAGCTCAAGAGGTATGTAAATAACCACCAGTCAGGAGGATACAGACAGCTCAAGAGGTATGTAAAAAACCACCAGTCAGGAGTATACAGACAGCTCAAGAGGTATGTAAAGAACCACCAGTCAGGAGTATACAGACAGCTCAAGAGGTATGTAAATAACCACCAGTCAGCAGGATACAGACAGCTCAAGAAGTATGTAAATAACCACCAGTCAGGAAGACACAGACAGCTCAAGAGGTATGTAAAGAACCACCAGTCAGGAGGATACAGACAGCTCAAGAGGTAGGTAAATAACCACCAGTCAGGAGTATACAGACAGCTCAAGAGGTATGTAAAGAACCACCAGTCAGGAGTATACAGACAGCTCAAGAGGTATGTAAAGAACCAACAGTCAGGAGGATACAGACAGCTCAAGAGGTATGTAAATAAACACCAGTCAGGAGTATACAGAGAGCTCAAGAGGTATGTAAAGAACCACCAGTCAGGAGGATACAGACAGCTCAAGAGGTATGTAAAAAAACACCAGTCAGGAGTATACAGAGAGCTCAAGAGGTATGTAAAGAACCACCAGTCAGGATGATACAGACAGCTCAAGAGGTATGTAAAGAACCACCAGTCAGGAGGATACAGACAGCTCAAGAGGTATGTAAAGAACCACCAGTCAGGAGGATACAGACAGCTCAAGAGGTATGTAAATAACCACCAGTCAGGAAGACACAGACAGCTCAAGAGGTATGTAAATAACCACCAGTCAGGAGTATACAGACAGCTCAAGAGGTATGTAAAGAACCACCAGTCAGGAGTATACAGACAGCTCAAGAGGTATGTAAAGAACCACCAGTCAGGAAGACAGACAGCTCAAGAGGTATGTAAAGAACCACCAGTCAGGAGTATAAAGACAGCTCAAGAGGTATGTAAAGAACCACCAGTCAGGAGTATACAGACAGCTCAAGAGGTATGTAAATAACCACCAGTCAGGAGTATACAGACAGCTCAAGAGGTATGTAAATAACCACCAGTCAAGAGTATACAGACAGCTCAAGAGGTATGTAAATAACCACCAGTCAGGAGGATACAGACAGCTCAAGAGGTATGTAAAGAACCACCAGTCAGGAGGATACAGACAGCTCAAGAGGTATGTAAAGAACCACCAGTCAGGAGTATACAGACAGCTCAAGAGGTATGTAAAGAACCACCAGTCAGGAGTATACAGACAGCTCAAGAGGTATGTAAAGAACCACCAGTCAGGAGGATACAGACAGCTCAAAAGGTATGTAAAAAACCACCAGTCAGGAGTATACAGACAGCTCAAGAGGTATGTAAATAACCACCAGTCAGGAGGATACAGACAGCTCAAGAAGTATGTAAATAACCACCAGTCAGCAGGATACAGACAGCTCAAGAAGTATGTAAATAACCACCAGTCAGGAAGACACAGACAGCTCAAGAGGTATGTAAAGAACCACCAGTCAGGAGTATACAGACAGCTCAAGAGGTATGTAAATAACCACCAGTCAGGAAGACACAGACAGCTCAAGAGGTATGTAAATAACCACCAGTCAGGAGTATACAGACAGCTCAAGAGGTATGTAAAAAACCACCAGTCAGGAGTATACAGACAGCTCAAGAGGTATGTAAATAACCACCAGTCAGGAGGATACAGACAGTTCAAGAAGTATGTAAATAACCACCAGTCAGCAGGATACAGACAGTTCAAGAGGTATGTAAATAACCACCAGTCAGGAGTATACAGACAGCTCAAGAGGTATGTAAATAACCACCAGTCAGCAGGATACAGACAGCTCAAGAAGTATGTAAATAACCACCAGTCAGGAAGACACAGACAGCTCAAGAGGTATGTAAAGAACCACCAGTCAGGAGGATACAGACAGTTCAAGAGGTATGTAAATAACCACCAGTCAGGAGTATACAGACAGCTCAAGAGGTATGTAAAGAACCACCAGTCAGGAGTATACAGACAGCTCAAGAGGTATGTAAAGAACCACCAGTCAGGAGTATACAGACAGCTCAAGAGGTATGTAAAGAACCAACAGTCAGGAGGATACAGACAGCTCAAGAGGTATGTAAAGAACCACCAGTCAGGAGGATACAGACAGCTCAAGAGGTATGTAAATAACCACCAGTCAGGAAGACACAGACAGCTCAAGAGGTATGTAAATAACCACCAGTCAGGAGGATACAGACAGCTCAAGAGGTATGTAAATAACCACCAGTCAGGAAGACACAGACAGCTCAAGAGGTATGTAAATAACCACCAGTCAGGAGTATACAGACAGCTCAAGAGGTATGTAAAGAACCACCAGTCAGGAGTATACAGACAGCTCAAGAGGTATGTAAAGAACCACCAGTCAGGAAGACAGACAGCTGAAGAGGTATGTAAAGAACCACCAGTCAGGAGTATACAGACAGCTCAAGAGGTATGTAAAGAACCACCAGTCAGGAGTATACAGACAGCTCAAGAGGTATGTAAAGAACCACCAGTCAGGAGTATACAGACAGCTCAAGAGGTATGTAAAGAACCAACAGTCAGGAGGATACAGACAGCTCAAGAGGTATGTAAAGAACCACCAGTCAGGAGGATACAGACAGCTCAAGAGGTATGTAAATAACCACCAGTCAGGAAGACACAGACAGCTCAAGAGGTATGTAAATAACCACCAGTCAGGAGGATACAGACAGCTCAAGAGGTATGTAAATAACCACCAGTCAGGAAGACACAGACAGCTCAAGAGGTATGTAAATAACCACCAGTCAGGAGTATACAGACAGCTCAAGAGGTATGTAAAGAACCACCAGTCAGGAGTATACAGACAGCTCAAGAGGTATGTAAAGAACCACCAGTCAGGAAGACAGACAGCTCAAGAGGTATGTAAAGAACCACCAGTCAGGAGTATACAGACAGCTCAAGAGGTATGTAAAGAACCACCAGTCAGGAGTATACAGACAGCTCAAGAGGTATGTAAATAACCACCAGTCAGGAGTATACAGACAGCTCAAGAGGTATGTAAATAACCACCAGTCAAGAGTATACAGACAGCTCAAGAGGTATGTAAATAACCACCAGTCAGGAGGATACAGACAGCTCAAGAGGTATGTAAATAACCACCAGTCAGGAAGACACAGACAGCTCAAGTGGTATGTAAATAACCACCAGTCAGGAGGATACAGACAGCTCAAGAGGTATGTAAATAACCACCAGTCAGGAAGACACAGACAGCTCAAGTGGTATGTAAAGAACCACCATTCAGGATGATACAGACAGCTCAAGAGCTATGTAAATAACCACCAATCAGGAGGATACAGACAGCTCAAGAGGTATGTAAAGAACCACACGTCAGGAGGATACAGACAGCTCAAGAGGTATGTAAAAAACCACCAGTCAGGAGGATACAGACAGCTCAAGAAGTATGTAAAGAACCACCAGTCAGGAGTATACAGACAGCTCAAGAGGTATGTAAATAACCACCAGTCAGGAGGATACAGACAGCTCAAGAGGTATGTAAAAAACCACCAGTCAGGAGTATACAGACAGCTCAAGAGGTATGTAAAGAACCACCAGTCAGGAGTATACAGACAGCTCAAGAGGTATGTAAATAACCACCAGTCAGCAGGATACAGACAGCTCAAGAAGTATGTAAATAACCACCAGTCAGGAAGACACAGACAGCTCAAGAGGTATGTAAAGAACCACCAGTCAGGAGGATACAGACAGCTCAAGAGGTAGGTAAATAACCACCAGTCAGGAGTATACAGACAGCTCAAGAGGTATGTAAAGAACCACCAGTCAGGAGTATACAGACAGCTCAAGAGGTATGTAAAGAACCACCAGTCAGGAGGATACAGACAGCTCAAGAGGTATGTAAAAAAACACCAGTCAGGAGTATACAGAGAGCTCAAGAGGTATGTAAAGAACCACCAGTCAGGAGGATACAGACAGCTCAAGAGGTATGTAAAAAAACACCAGTCAGGAGTATACAGAGAGCTCAAGAGGTATGTAAAGAACCACCAGTCAGGATGATACAGACAGCTCAAGAGGTATGTAAAGAACCACCAGTCAGGAGGATACAGACAGCTCAAGAGGTATGTAAAGAACCACCAGTCAGGAGGATACAGACAGCTCAAGAGGTATGTAAATAACCACCAGTCAGGAAGACACAGACAGCTCAAGAGGTATGTAAATAACCACCAGTCAGGAGTATACAGACAGCTCAAGAGGTATGTAAAGAACCACCAGTCAGGAGTATACAGACAGCTCAAGAGGTATGTAAAGAACCACCAGTCAGGAAGACAGACAGCTCAAGAGGTATGTAAAGAACCACCAGTCAGGAGTATAAAGACAGCTCAAGAGGTATGTAAAGAACCACCAGTCAGGAGTATACAGACAGCTCAAGAGGTATGTAAATAACCACCAGTCAGGAGTATACAGACAGCTCAAGAGGTATGTAAATAACCACCAGTCAAGAGTATACAGACAGCTCAAGAGGTATGTAAATAACCACCAGTCAGGAGGATACAGACAGCTCAAGAGGTATGTAAAGAACCACCAGTCAGGAGGATACAGACAGCTCAAGAGGTATGTAAAGAACCACCAGTCAGGAGTATACAGACAGCTCAAGAGGTATGTAAAGAACCACCAGTCAGGAGTATACAGACAGCTCAAGAGGTATGTAAAGAACCACCAGTCAGGAGGATACAGACAGCTCAAAAGGTATGTAAAAAACCACCAGTCAGGAGTATACAGACAGCTCAAGAGGTATGTAAATAACCACCAGTCAGGAGGATACAGACAGCTCAAGAAGTATGTAAATAACCACCAGTCAGCAGGATACAGACAGCTCAAGAAGTATGTAAATAACCACCAGTCAGGAAGACACAGACAGCTCAAGAGGTATGTAAAGAACCACCAGTCAGGAGTATACAGACAGCTCAAGAGGTATGTAAATAACCACCAGTCAGGAAGACACAGACAGCTCAAGAGGTATGTAAATAACCACCAGTCAGGAGTATACAGACAGCTCAAGAGGTATGTAAAAAACCACCAGTCAGGAGTATACAGACAGCTCAAGAGGTATGTAAATAACCACCAGTCAGGAGGATACAGACAGTTCAAGAAGTATGTAAATAACCACCAGTCAGCAGGATACAGACAGTTCAAGAGGTATGTAAATAACCACCAGTCAGGAGTATACAGACAGCTCAAGAGGTATGTAAATAACCACCAGTCAGCAGGATACAGACAGCTCAAGAAGTATGTAAATAACCACCAGTCAGGAAGACACAGACAGCTCAAGAGGTATGTAAAGAACCACCAGTCAGGAGGATACAGACAGTTCAAGAGGTATGTAAATAACCACCAGTCAGGAGTATACAGACAGCTCAAGAGGTATGTAAAGAACCACCAGTCAGGAGTATACAGACAGCTCAAGAGGTATGTAAAGAACCACCAGTCAGGAGTATACAGACAGCTCAAGAGGTATGTAAAGAACCAACAGTCAGGAGGATACAGACAGCTCAAGAGGTATGTAAAGAACCACCAGTCAGGAGGATACAGACAGCTCAAGAGGTATGTAAATAACCACCAGTCAGGAAGACACAGACAGCTCAAGAGGTATGTAAATAACCACCAGTCAGGAGGATACAGACAGCTCAAGAGGTATGTAAATAACCACCAGTCAGGAAGACACAGACAGCTCAAGAGGTATGTAAATAACCACCAGTCAGGAGTATACAGACAGCTCAAGAGGTATGTAAAGAACCACCAGTCAGGAGTATACAGACAGCTCAAGAGGTATGTAAAGAACCACCAGTCAGGAAGACAGACAGCTCAAGAGGTATGTAAAGAACCACCAGTCAGGAGTATACAGACAGCTCAAGAGGTATGTAAAGAACCACCAGTCAGGAGTATACAGACAGCTCAAGAGGTATGTAAATAACCACCAGTCAGGAGTATACAGACAGCTCAAGAGGTATGTAAATAACCACCAGTCAAGAGTATACAGACAGCTCAAGAGGTATGTAAATAACCACCAGTCAGGAGGATACAGACAGCTCAAGAGGTATGTAAAGAACCACCAGTCAGGAGGATACAGACAGCTCAAGAGGTATGTAAAGAACCACCAGTCAGGAGTATACAGACAGCTCAAGAGGTATGTAAAGAACCACCAGTCAGGAGTATACAGACAGCTCAAGAGGTATGTAAAGAACCACCAGTCAGCAGGATACAGACAGCTCAAGAAGTATGTAAATAACCACCAGTCAGGAAGACACAGACAGCTCAAGAGGTATGTAAAGAACCACCAGTCAGGAGTATACAGACAGCTCAAGAGGTATGTAAATAACCACCAGTCAGGAGTATACAGACAGTTCAAGAAGTATGTAAATAACCACCAGTCAGCAGGATACAGACAGTTCAAGAGGTATGTAAATAACCACCAGTCAGGAGTATACAGACAGCTCAAGAGGTATGTAAAGAACCACCAGTCAGGAGTATACAGACAGCTCAAGAGGTATGTAAAGAACCACCAGTCAGGAGTATACAGACAGCTCAAGAGGTATATAAAGAACCACCAGTCAGGAGTATACAGACAGCTCAAGAGGTATGTAAAGAACCACCAGTCAGGAGTATACAGACAGCTCAAGAGGTATGTAAAGAACCACCAGTCAGGAAGACACAGACAGCTCAAGAGGTATGTAAAGAACCACTAGTCAGGATGATACAGACAGCTCAAGAGGTATGTAAAGAACCACCAGTCAGGAGTATACAGACAGCTCAAGAGGTATGTAAAGAACCACCAGTCAGTAGTATACAGACAGCTCAAGAGGTATGTAAAGAACCACCAGTCAGGAGTATACAGACAGCTCAAGAGGTATGTAAAGATCCACCAGTCAGGAGTATACAGACAGCTCAAGAGGTATGTAAAGAACTACCAGTCAGGAGTATACAGACAGCTCAAGAGGTATGTAAATAACCACCAGTCAGGAGTATACAGAGAGCTCAAGAGGTATGTAAATAACCACCAGTCAGGAGGATACAGACAGCTCAAGAGGTATGTAAAGAACCACCAGTCAGGAGTATACAGACAGCTCAAGAGGTATGTAAATAACCACCAGTCAAGAGTATGTAAATAACCACCAGTCAGGAGGATACAGACAGCTCAAGAGGTATGTAAATAACCACCAGTCAGGAGGATACAGACAGCTCAAGAGGTATGTAAATAACCACCAGTCAGGAGGATACAGACAGCTCAAGAGGTATGTAAATAACCACCAGTCAGGAGGATACAGACAGTTCAAGAGGTATGTAAATAACCACCAGTCAGGAGTATACAGACAGCTCAAGAGGTATGTAAAGAACCACCAGTCAGGAGTATACAGACAGCTCAAGAGGTATGTAAAGAACCACCAGTCAGGAGTATACAGACAGCTCAAGAGGTATATAAAGAACCACCAGTCAGGAGTATACAGACAGCTCAAGAGGTATGTAAAGAACCACCAGTCAGGAGTATACAGACAGCTCAAGAGGTATGTAAAGAACCACCAGTCAGGAAGACACAGACAGCTCAAGAGGTATGTAAAGAACCACTAGTCAGGATGATACAGACAGCACAAGAGGTATGTAAAGAACCACCAGTCAGGAGTATACAGACAGCTCAAGAGGTATGTAAAGAACCACCAGTCAGTAGTATACAGACAGCTCAAGAGGTATGTAAAGAACCACCAGTCAGGAGTATACAGACAGCTCAAGAGGTATGTAAAGATCCACCAGTCAGGAGTATACAGACAGCTCAAGAGGTATGTAAAGAACTACCAGTCAGGAGTATACAGACAGCTCAAGAGGTATGTAAATAACCACCAGTCAGGAGTATACAGAGAGCTCAAGAGGTATGTAAATAACCACCAGTCAGGAGGATACAGACAGCACAAGAGGTATGTAAAGAACCACCAGTCAGGAGGATACAGACAGCTCAAGAGGTATGTAAATAACCACCAGTCAAGAGTATACAGACAGCTCAAGAGGTATGTAAATAACCACCAGTCAGGAGGATACAGACAGCTCAAGAGGTATGTAAATAACCACCAGTCAGGAGTATACAGACAGCTCAAGAGGTATGTAAATAACCACCAGTCAGGAGGATACAGACAGCTCAAGAGGTATGTAAATAACCACCAGTCAGGAGGATACAGACAGCTCAAGAGGTATGTAAATAACCACCAGTCAGGAGGATACAGACAGGTCAAGAGGTATGTAAATAACCACCAGTCAGGAGGATACAGACAGCTCAAGAGGTATGCAAATAATCCACCAGTCAGGAGGATACAGGCAGCTCAAGAGGTATGTAAAGAACCACCAGTCAGGAGTATACAGACAGCTCAAGAGGTATGTAAAGAACCACCAGTCAGGAAGACACAGACAGCTCAAGAGGTATGTAAAGAACCACTAGTCAGGATGATACAGACAGCACAAGAGGTATGTAAAGAACCACCAGTCAGGAGTATACAGACAGCTCAAGAGGTATGTAAAGAACCACCAGTCAGTAGTATACAGACAGCTCAAGAGGTATGTAAAGAACCACCAGTCAGGAGTATACAGACAGCTCAAGAGGTATGTAAAGATCCACCAGTCAGGAGTATACAGACAGCTCAAGAGGTATGTAAAGAACTACCAGTCAGGAGTATACAGACAGCTCAAGAGGTATGTAAATAACCACCAGTCAGGAGTATACAGAGAGCTCAAGAGGTATGTAAATAACCACCAGTCAGGAGGATACAGACAGCACAAGAGGTATGTAAAGAACCACCAGTCAGGAGGATACAGACAGCTCAAGAGGTATGTAAATAACCACCAGTCAAGAGTATACAGACAGCTCAAGAGGTATGTAAATAACCACCAGTCAGGAGGATACAGACAGCTCAAGAGGTATGTAAATAACCACCAGTCAGGAGGATACAGACAGCTCAAGAGGTATGTAAATAACCACCAGTCAGGAGGATACAGACAGCTCAAGAGGTATGCAAATAATCCACCAGTCAGGAGGATACAGACAGCTCAAGAGGTATGTAAAGAACCACCAGTCAGGAGTATACAGACAGCTCAAGAGGTATGTAAAGAACCACCAGTCAGGAAGACACAGACAGCTCAAGAGGTATGTAAAGAACCACTAGTCAGGATGATACAGACAGCTCAAGAGGTATGTAAAGAACCACCAGTCAGGAGTATACAGACAGCTCAAGAGGTATGTAAAGAACCACCAGTCAGTAGTATACAGACAGCTCAAGAGGTATGTAAAGAACCACCAGTCAGGAGTATACAGACAGCTCAAGAGGTATGTAAAGATCCACCAGTCAGGAGTATACAGACAGCTCAAGAGGTATGTAAAGAACTACCAGTCAGGAGTATACAGACAGCTCAAGAGGTATGTAAATAACCACCAGTCAGGAGTATACAGAGAGCTCAAGAGGTATGTAAATAACCACCAGTCAGGAGGATACAGACAGCTCAAGAGGTATGTAAAGAACCACCAGTCAGGAGTATACAGACAGCTCAAGAGGTATGTAAATAACCACCAGTCAAGAGTATGTAAATAACCACCAGTCAGGAGGATACAGACAGCTCAAGAGGTATGTAAATAACCACCAGTCAGGAGGATACAGACAGCTCAAGAGGTATGTAAATAACCACCAGTCAGGAGGATACAGACAGCTCAAGAGGTATGTAAATAACCACCAGTCAGGAGGATACAGACAGTTCAAGAGGTATGTAAATAACCACCAGTCAGGAGTATACAGACAGCTCAAGAGGTATGTAAAGAACCACCAGTCAGGAGTATACAGACAGCTCAAGAGGTATGTAAAGAACCACCAGTCAGGAGTATACAGACAGCTCAAGAGGTATATAAAGAACCACCAGTCAGGAGTATACAGACAGCTCAAGAGGTATGTAAAGAACCACCAGTCAGGAGTATACAGACAGCTCAAGAGGTATGTAAAGAACCACCAGTCAGGAAGACACAGACAGCTCAAGAGGTATGTAAAGAACCACTAGTCAGGATGATACAGACAGCACAAGAGGTATGTAAAGAACCACCAGTCAGGAGTATACAGACAGCTCAAGAGGTATGTAAAGAACCACCAGTCAGTAGTATACAGACAGCTCAAGAGGTATGTAAAGAACCACCAGTCAGGAGTATACAGACAGCTCAAGAGGTATGTAAAGATCCACCAGTCAGGAGTATACAGACAGCTCAAGAGGTATGTAAAGAACTACCAGTCAGGAGTATACAGACAGCTCAAGAGGTATGTAAATAACCACCAGTCAGGAGTATACAGAGAGCTCAAGAGGTATGTAAATAACCACCAGTCAGGAGGATACAGACAGCACAAGAGGTATGTAAAGAACCACCAGTCAGGAGGATACAGACAGCTCAAGAGGTATGTAAATAACCACCAGTCAAGAGTATACAGACAGCTCAAGAGGTATGTAAATAACCACCAGTCAGGAGGATACAGACAGCTCAAGAGGTATGTAAATAACCACCAGTCAGGAGTATACAGACAGCTCAAGAGGTATGTAAATAACCACCAGTCAGGAGGATACAGACAGCTCAAGAGGTATGTAAATAACCACCAGTCAGGAGGATACAGACAGCTCAAGAGGTATGTAAATAACCACCAGTCAGGAGGATACAGACAGGTCAAGAGGTATGTAAATAACCACCAGTCAGGAGGATACAGACAGCTCAAGAGGTATGCAAATAATCCACCAGTCAGGAGGATACAGGCAGCTCAAGAGGTATGTAAAGAACCACCAGTCAGGAGTATACAGACAGCTCAAGAGGTATGTAAAGAACCACCAGTCAGGAAGACACAGACAGCTCAAGAGGTATGTAAAGAACCACTAGTCAGGATGATACAGACAGCACAAGAGGTATGTAAAGAACCACCAGTCAGGAGTATACAGACAGCTCAAGAGGTATGTAAAGAACCACCAGTCAGTAGTATACAGACAGCTCAAGAGGTATGTAAAGAACCACCAGTCAGGAGTATACAGACAGCTCAAGAGGTATGTAAAGATCCACCAGTCAGGAGTATACAGACAGCTCAAGAGGTATGTAAAGAACTACCAGTCAGGAGTATACAGACAGCTCAAGAGGTATGTAAATAACCACCAGTCAGGAGTATACAGAGAGCTCAAGAGGTATGTAAATAACCACCAGTCAGGAGGATACAGACAGCACAAGAGGTATGTAAAGAACCACCAGTCAGGAGGATACAGACAGCTCAAGAGGTATGTAAATAACCACCAGTCAAGAGTATACAGACAGCTCAAGAGGTATGTAAATAACCACCAGTCAGGAGGATACAGACAGCTCAAGAGGTATGTAAATAACCACCAGTCAGGAGGATACAGACAGCTCAAGAGGTATGTAAATAACCACCAGTCAGGAGGATACAGACAGGTCAAGAGGTATGTAAATAACCACCAGTCAGGAGGATACAGACAGCTCAAGAGGTATGCAAATAATCCACCAGTCAGGAGGATACAGACAGCTCAAGAGGTATGTAAATAACCACCAGTCAGGAGGATACAGACAGCTCAAGAGGTATGTAAATAACCACCAGTCAGGAGGATACAGACAGCTCAAGAGGTATGTAAATAACCACCAGTCAGGAGTATACAGACAGCTCAAGAGGTATGTAAAGAACCACCAGTCAGGAGGATACAGACAGCTCAAGAGGTATGTAAAGAACCACCAGTCAGGAGTATACAGACAGCTCAAGAGGTATGTAAAAAACACCAGTCAGGAGTATACAGACAGTTCAAGAAGTATGTAAATAACCACCAGTCAGCAGGATACAGACAGTTCAAGAAGTATGTAAATAACCACCAGTCAGGAAGACACAGACAGCTCAAGAGGTATGTAAATAACCACCAGTCAGGAGGATACAGACAGCTCAAGAGGTATGCAAATAATCCACCAGTCAGGAGGATACAGACAGCTCAAGAGGTATGTAAAGAACCACCAGTCAGGAGGATACAGACAGCTCAAGAGGTATGTAAAGAACCACCAGTCAGGAGTATACAGACAGCTCAAGAGGTATGTAAATAACCACCAGTCAGATGGATACAGACAGCTCAAGAGGTATGTAAAGAACCACCAGTCAGGAGGATACAGACAGCTCAAGAGGTATGTAAAGAACCACCAGTCAGGAGTATACAGACAGCTCAAGAGGTATGTAAAGAACCACCAGTCAGGAGGATACAGACAGTTCAAGAAGTATGTAAATAACCACCAGTCAGGAAGACACAGACAGACAGCTGTGTGAACTGAATGTTGTCAAGCTAGGTCTGGGGAGCTTTGTGAACTGAATGTTGTCAAGCTAGTGTAACCGATGTGAAATGGCTAGCTAGTTAGCGGGGTGCGCGCTAATAGCGTTTCAATCGGTGATGTCACTCGCTCTGAGACCTTGAAGTAGTTGTTCCCCTTGCTCTGCAAGGGCCGCGGCTTTTGTGGAGCGATGGGTAACGATGCTTCGAGGGTGGCTGTTGTCTATGTGTGCAGAGGGTCCCTGATTCGAGCCCAGGTAGGGGCGAGGAGAGAGACAGAAGCTATACTGTTACACTAGGTAACAGTATAGCTTTTGAGCTATCTAGTCATGAAATCTGTGCAGCCTACTCAATCACTTTTTATAGCTACTGTTTACAGGCCTCCTGGGCCATATGCAGCGTTCCTCACTGAGTTCCCTGAATTCCTATCAGACCTTGTAGTCATCGCAGATAATATTCAAATTTTTGGTGACTTTAATATTCACATGGAAAAGTCCACAGACCCACTCCAAAAGGCTTTCGGAGCCATCATCGACTCAGTGGGTTTTGTCCAACATGTCTCTGGACCTACTCACTGCCACAGTCATACTCTGGACCTAGTTTTGTCCCATGGAATAAATGTTGTGGATCTTAATGTTTTTCCTCATAACCCTGGACTATCAGACCACCATTTTATTACGTTCGCAATCGCAACAAATAATCTGCTCAGACCCCAACCAAGAAGCATTAAAAGTTGTGCTATAAATTCTCAGACAACCCAAAGATTCCTTGATGCCCTTCCAGACTCCCTCTGCCTACCCAAGGACGTCAGAGGACAAAAATCAGTTAACCACCTAACCGAGGAACTCAATTTAACCTTGCGCAATACCCTAGATGCAGTTGCACCCCTAAAAACAAAAAATATTTGTCATAAGAAACTAGCTCCCTGGTATACAGAAAATACACGAGCTCTGAAGCAAGCTTCCAGAAAATTGGAACGGAAATGGCGCCACACCAAACTGGAAGTCTTCCGAGTAGCTTGGAAAGACAGTACCGTGCAGTATCGAAGAGCCCTCACTGCTGCTCGATCATCCTATTTTCCCAACTTAATTGAGGAAAATAAGAACAATCCGAAATTTCTTTTTGATACTGTCGCAAAGTTAACTAAAAAGCAGCATTCCCCAAGAGAGGATGGCTCTCACTTCAGCAGTGATGAATTCATGAATGTCTTTGAGGAAAAGATCATGATCATTAGAAAGCAAATTACGGACTCCTCTTTAAATCTGCATATTCCTCCAATGCTCCGTTGTCCTGAGTCTGCACAACCCTGCCAGGACCTAGGATCAAGGGAGACACTAAAGTGCTTTAGTACTATATCTCTTGACACAATGATGAAAATAATCATGGCCTCTAAACCTTCAAGCTGCATACTGGACCCTATTCCAACTAAACTACTGAAAGAGCTGCTTTCTGTGCTTGGCCCTCCTATGTTGAACATAATAAACGGCTCTCTATCCACCGGATGTGTACCAAACTCACTAAAAGTGGCAGTAATAAAGCCTCTCTTGAAAAAGCCAAATCTTGACCCAGAAATTATAAAAAACTATCGGCCTATATCGAATCTTCCATTCCTCTCAAAAATGTTAGAAAAAGCTGTTGCGTAGCAACTCACTGCCTTCCTGAAGACAAACAATGTACACGAAACGCTTCAGTCTGGTTTTAGACCCCATCATAGCACTGAGACTGCACTTGTGAAGGGGGTAAATTACCTTTTAATGACGTCAGACCGAGGTTCTGCGTCTGTCCTCGTGCTCCTAGATCTTAGTGCTGCTTTTGATACCATCGATCACCACATTCTTTTGGAGAGATTGGAAACCCAAATTGGTCTACATGGACAAGTTCTGGCCTGGTTTAGGTCTTATCTGTCGGAAAGATATCCGTTTGTCTCTGTGAATGGTTTGTCCTCTGACAAATCAACTGTACATTTCGGTGTTCCTCAAGGTTCCGTTTTAGGACCACTATTGTTTTCACTATATATTTTACCTCTTGGGGATGTCATTCGAAAACATAATGTTAAATTTCACTGCTATGCGGATGACACACAGCTGTACATTTCAATGAAACATGGTGAAGCCCCAAAATTGCCCTCGCTAGAAGCCTGTGTCTCAGGCATAAGGAAGTGGATGGCTGCAAACTTTCTACTCTTAAACTCGGACAAAACAGAGATGCTTGTTCTAGGTCCCAAGAAACAAAGAGATCTTCTGTTGAATCTGACAATTAATCTGGACGGTTGTACAGTCGTCTCAAATAAAACTGTGAAGGACCTCGGTGTTACTCTGGACCCTGATCTCTCTTTTGAAGAACATATCAAGACTGTTTCAAGGACAGCTTTTTTCCATCTACGTAACATTGCAAAAATCAGAAACTTTCTGTCCAAAAATGATGCAGAAAAATTAATCCATGCCTTTGTTACTTCTAGGTTGGACTACTGCAATGCTCTACTTTCCGGCTACCCGGATAAAGCACTAAATAAACTTCAGTTAGTGCTAAATACGACTGCTAGAATCCTGACTAGAACCAAAAAATGTGATCATATTACTCCAGTGCTAGCCTCCCTACACTGGCTTCCTGTTAAGGCAAGGGCTGATTTCAAGGTTTTACTGCTAACCTACAAAGCATTACATGGGCTTTCTCCTACCTATCTTTCCGATTTGGTCCTGCCGTACATACCTACACGTACGCTACGGTCACAAGACGCGGGCCTCCTAATTGTTCCTAGAATTTCTAAGCAAAGAGCTGGAGGCAGGGCTTTCTCCTATAGAGCTCCATTTTTATGGGATAGTCTGCCTACCCATGTGAGAGACGCAGACTCAGTCTCAACCTTTAAGTCTTTACTGAAGACACATCTCTTCAGTAGGTCCTATGATTAAGTGTAGTCTGGCCCAGGGGTGTGAAGGTGAACGGAAAGGCTGGAGCAACGAACCGCCCTTGCTGTCTCTGCCTGGCCGGTTTCCCCTCTTTCCACTGGGATTCTCTGCCTCTACCCCTATCACGGGGGCTGAGTCACTGGCTTACTGGTGTTCTTCCATGCCGTCCCTGGGAGGGGTGCGTCACTTGAGTGGGTTGAGTCACAGACGTGGTCTTCCTGTCTGGGTTGGTGCCCCCCCTTGGGCTGTGCCGTGGCGGAGATCTTTGTGGGCTATACTCGGCCTTGTCCCGGGATAGTATGTTGGTGGTTGGAGATATCCCTCCAGTGGTGTGGAGGCTGTGCTTTGGCAAAGTGGGTGGGGTTATATTCTACCTGTTTGGCCCTCTCCGGGAGTTTCATTGGATGGGGCCACAGTGTCTCCTGACCCCTCCTGTCTTAGCCTCCAGTATTTATGCTGCAGTAGTTTATGTGTCTGGGGGCTAGGGTCAGTCTGTCACATCTGGAGTATTTCTCTTGTCTTTTCCGGTGTCCTGTGTGAATTTAAATATGCTCTCTCAAATTCTCTCTTTCTTTCTCTCTCTCGGAGGACCTGAGCCCTAGGACCATGCCTCAGGACTACCTGGCTTGATGACTCCTTGCTGTCCCCAGTTCACCTGGCCGTGCTGCTGCTCCAGTTCCAACTGTTCTGCCTGCAGCTATGGAACCCTGACCTGTTCACCGGACTTGCTACCTGTCCCAGACCTGTTGTCCCAGACCTGCTGGAACCCTGACCTATTCACCGGACGTGCTACCTGTACCAGACCTGCTGTTTTCAACTCTTTAGAGACAGCAGGAGCAATAGAGATACTCTCAAAGACCGGCTATGAAAAAGCCAACTGACACTTACTCTTGTGTTACTGACTTGTTGCACCCTCGACAACTACTATGATTATTATTATTTGACAATGCTGGTCATTTATGAACATTTGAACATCTAGGCCATGTGCTGTTATAATCTCCACCCGGCACAGCCAGAAGAGGACTGGCCACCCCTCATAGCCTGGTTCCTCTCTAGGTTTTTTCCTAGGTTTTGGCCTTTCTAGGGAGTTTTTCCTAGCCACAGTGCTTCTACACCTGCATTGCTTGCTGTTTGGGGTTTTAGGCTGGGTTTCTGTACAGCACTTTGAGATATCAGCTGATGTAAGAAGGGCTATATAAATACATTTGATTTGATTTGACTAGGTCTGGAGAGCTGTGTGAAATGAACGTCAGGCTAGGTCTGTGGAAAGTCTGACCAGAAGACAGATCTGCAGTGCCATCACTCACCACCAGATGGAGCCTAATCACCAACTGCAGGCCCAGATGGTGTGTGTGTCAGTATGCATCAGTCACATGCTTAACAACCTGTTAGAAACAGACAGAATCTGTGAGAGACTTGTCTTATGAGTACCTTGTTTTCTGCGTATTACATCAGTAAACCAGATTAAGCCGTGTTATGAAGCCCTATTTGGTTTGATTTGAATTCATTACACATCTATTTTTCGCTTCAAATAACTCATAAAACAATGATAAACATGCTCTGTTGGCGAGTCTGTCTGCTCTATCAAGCTGCTCTGTGTGTGTGTGTTTATCTGTTCACTTTGTCTGGTCACTGACGCTAGGACACCTACCTCGAAGCGCGGTATGAGAAAGAAAAGGCCTTTAGTGTGTGTGTTTCCTGACCTCCTGTGTCCAGCCTATGTGCACTTGTGTGGGTCTACTTAAAATGTTCTATATAATATACTTCCACCACAATCTCTTGACCTGTCAGGTGGATTTATTCTGTCTCTCCAATGCAATCAGTCACCTTTAGAGGGGAGGAAGGCGTGACTAATGAGAGAGAGGGAGAGAGAGCTGGGGGGATAGAGTGAAATATTAGTCCAGACTGAATGGCTTATCAATGCACTCAGATGGAAATAAATGAGAGAAGGGAATAAGGGAATACAAGAGGGAGAAGTAGACAGAAATGACCAGAAAGAATAGCAAACAATAAGAGAGGAGAAAAGTGTGTATGGTAGTCATGGCTACAGTGGTGAAGAGCATGAGAGAGGGATCACTTTGTAGGAACAATGGGAGGATGAGAAAGAGAGTGTGTGTGTGTGTGTATGCGTGTGTGTGTGGTTGAGAGAGAATCTGTCAGTGTCACTTAGCCGAAAGGTTGCAGACAGCTGACTAAGTAAGAATATGTAACACCCTTTCAAATACACACACACACACACACACTCCACCCCCGTGTACGCTCACACACTCTCCTCCTGTCTCACACTGACACTGCAAAATACTGGTTAGCCTCTGAACTCCTCAGACACTTCCAAGTAGCATTAGTGACAGACACACTGACTCCTCTGATGTGACATCCCCAACAGCTCATGGCAATGGCACCTCAACTTCAAACGGTTGATCCTCCCCAACATACACACCTACACACCCTCTTATATTCACTCTCTCACACACTCACACTTCTACAGGGAGTACAAACATTAGGAACGCCCTTTGGCCCTCAGAACAGCCTCAATTCATCAGGGCATGGACTCTACAAGGTGTCGAAAGCGTTCCACAGGGATGCTGGCCCATTTTGACTCCAATGCTTCCCACAGTTGTGTCAAGTTGGCTGGATGTCCTTTGGGTGGTGGGCCATTCTTGATACGGGTAAGCGTGAAAAACCCAGCAGCGTTGCAGTTCTTGACACAAACTGGTTGGTGTGCCTGACACCTACTACCATACCCCGTTCAAAGGTACTTAAATCTTTTGTCTTGCCCTCTGAATGACACACATACACAATCCATGTCTCAATTGTCTCAAGGCTTAAAAATCCTTCTTTAACCTGTCTCCTCCCCTTCACCTACACTGATTGGCATTTCACTGTCCTTGTCCACGTGACAATAAAACCTGCAAACACAGGCAGCACATGGTGAGGCTGCATCATAGCTGCATTAGTGGGCTTTTGTCAGCAAGTAGCAAGAACAAACTGGACATCAAAATATATTCAGCTGCTTAGGGAGAAATAATCAGTGTTGCTTTATGATCAAAAACCTGGAATAATAAAGAAACAGATACTCAAACTGGTGCATGAGTCTGTTGACAAAGTTTGGCAATAGAGAAGACTTCTATGACTGGCATAGCCACTGTATCAATTAATCCCATTATCAGCATACAAAACCCTTTGTAACCTGACTACTATTCACTAAATCATTGTGAATTGGACTGTATTCACTACTGACATACTGTCAAATAGCTGTGACTGTGTCTCCCTGTTCACTGACGCTATGACACCTAGCTCAAAACGCAGTATGAGAATGGAAGGGCCTTTAGTGTGTGTGTGTGTGTGTGTGTGTGTGTGTGTGTGTGTGCGTGTGTGTGTGTGTTATATGTAGTGTCCTTTCATTAAAAGGTGAGATGTTCTGCGCTGCTGGCCCTCCACTTAGATGGGAGCAGGAACACATTACGGAGAGCTCTCTCCCTCCATTCTCTCCCGCTCTCACTCTCATCCTTCACTATATTTCCCCTACCTCTATTTCTCTCTCTCCCTCTCTTTATATTTTCTCTATCATTTCACTGTCTCTGTTCTCTCCTCCGTCTCTCTCTCTCTCTCTCTCTCTCTCTCTGTTCTACTTGATTAAGCCATCAGATAGAGAGCAGAACGCTGGGCTGTGGCTGTGGCTGGATCCATCTGCATACAGTGATTAGTATGAAGCCCTGGGTGAGCCCACACAGCTCTCAGGCCACTAATGCAATCACAACCATTAGGATATGATGGAAGCTGTGGAGCTCAGCTGTAACTGACTGTCTGATGGACTGAGGCCCTGTCTAGTGCTTTATTGAGGAGGTCCTATACTTCACTTGCTCATCAGTTCACATTTGATCTGTGGCCATCTGCTCAGTGCCACTGTTTGTTCGTCATGACGACTTAGTCAAAGGCTCTGGAACATGAACATGATAATTCAGGGTTAGTTGTTAAGGTCTGTGACAAGGTTAGAAGGAAGGAAGGAACGGGCGTTGCACAAACAACACTGTGTGCTTGTGTGTGTGTGTGTTTGGGGGGTACCTGTGCCTCTCATCCCGCTTGTAAAGGTTGAGGGGACTACGAGAGATTGGAGGAATGAAAGAAACAGAGTAAGAGTGAACGAACGTGTGTGTGTGTTATGGCTGATCGGATCCATGGATGGGCTGATCGCTCTCTCCCTTCTGCCTGTCCATCTCCCCTTTCTCTGTTTCGTAGCTAAATCCGTATGTCATTTGCTGTCCTTAGAACACAACAACGCTGTGTTGCTTTGTACATGCTTTTACAGACAGAGAAGGGGGAGAATGAATCTGTATACTGTGGGGTTGGCATAGCAACTGCCTTTCCAACCATTATTGCTCTATCTGTTGTATTATTCCTCTGTCACATCTGTTTCACACCATGTGTGACATATGCTTCAGAGGTGTGGCTTAACCTTTCCAATACAAAGCACCCAAATCACTTTTTCTCAAGGTCTTTACACCAATCTCTCCATCTTTCTTGCAGACCCCTAACCTTTATGGGGGGCATAGGTATCCACCTCCATTTTTCTGTCTTTCCCAATTTCTCTCTTGATCACTCACCTCTCCCCACCTCTCTCTGGGCCAGCCCTCTCCTTCTGGGCCAGCCCTCTCCTTCTGGGCCAGCCCTCTCCTTCTGGGCCAGCCCTCTCCTTCTGGGCCAGCCCTCTCCTTCTGGGCCTGCCCTCTCCTTCTGGGCCTGCCCTCCCCCTCTGACCACTGATTGTCTCCGTCTAGTTTCTCTCTCTCTCTGTCTGGTAAAGTTGTATGGACAGCGACGTCCCTTGACGTCACTGTATTCTTCCTGGGATGTCTCTCTCTCCCCGTGACCCTCAACCTTTCCCCGAGGCTTTTATCTTGGTCGCGCGATCGCTGGACCCGCCACTCTCCCATTGTGACCTGTCGCCCCGACCCCAGAGCATCCTCGCTCCACACTCCTGCACTTTCCCTCCTCCTCTTCCCCTCTCTCTCTCTCTCTTTCCCAAGCTGTGAATTCAGTGGCATCTCCTCTATTTCTCCATACCTCTCTGCCCGTCTACAAACTGCCATTTAATATTATCATGACTGTTCAGTTCACTGTTAAGGTCCGGAAGTTTTGCCCCCATCGTCTCTATTACCATGACTACGGTCGGTCGGCGATGAGGCACCGGCTGTGATACAGGTATCATTTACATTTTTCCCTACAGGGAAGGAGAGTTGACATATGGCAGGTGCCGTAATAGTTTAGTAATCCGTTGGAATCGTACCCCAGACGACATGATGCGCTTTACTATCTGCAATATTCCCTAATCGCAAAGAAGATTATTAGGCTACAGGGAGAAAAGGTGCTGTCACATTTCATAATCTTCTCCTACACAACACAATTCCACGCGCACATTATTCCCTCATCCGGTTAGAGCGCATAGGCTTAATATTCTGTTAAGAAAAAGCACAATATGGAAAACACATGAGAGTGTGTATAGCCCTACACTGTGCATAATCATAGGCTCATGATTGAAAATAAGATAATTACTTAGATAATATGCTATGACATCAAAACTCCTAAGGCTGGTTGAGGTAGCCTATGTGAAGGAAAAACTAGGCTGTAACACCATGGCTATACTATCCTATCAGCCTATAAGCATGGCTCAATCAAGTAACATTTATATTAGCGCTTATTGTTTTTCATATAAATGGCCCTGCAATCTGATGATAGGCTAGAAGGCTATAGCCCTATCATAAGCATCATGCACTATAGGACTATGTAGGCTGATTATGACTCTTGATGTAGGCTATCAGCAGTGGTGTAAAATAGATACTTAAGTAGTTTTTTGGGGCATCTGTACTTTGCTATTTATATTTTGTACTTTTACTTTACTACATTCCTGAAGAGAATGATGTACTTTTTACTCCATTCATTTACCCTGACACCCAAAAGTACTTATTACATTTTGAATGCTTAGTAGGACAGGAAAATGGTCCAATTTATTCACTTATCAAGAAAACATCCCTGGTCATACCTACTGCCTCTGATCTGGCGGACTCACTAAACACAAATGCTTCATTTGTAAATTATGTCTGAGTGTTGGAGTGTGCTGCTGGCTATCAGTAAATTAAAACAAAAATTGTGCTGTCTGGTTTGTTTAATATAAAGAATTTGAAATTATTTGTACTTTTATTTTTTGTATATTTTAGCAATTGCATTTACTTTGATACTACTTAAGTATATTTAAAACCGAATACTTTTACACTTTTACTCAAGTAGATTTTACTGTGTGACTTTTACTTGAGTCATTTTCTATGACGGTTTCTTTACTTTACCTCAAGTATGACAATTGGGTACTTTTTCCACCACTGGCTATCAGATAGGTGGGCTAACAGCCGCTCCTCGGTCTAACTCTGATTGGGAATAGGCCTATTATTACGCGTCTCTAAGTCTCCTGTGTCGCTCTGCAAACTCAGCACCTTCATTTCCCTCATCCTGATTGCGATGTCTTATATCGGACTGACCACGGACAATTTACCCCTCGAGAAGGTAGACTCCAGTTGCCGTAAGTGACCACAATCAGAGACCACAGGAAACTTGCCGGAGGCGGCCTCATCCGCCCGCTCACTTAGCAGAGGCGCGCCCCTCTATATCTCCCACTCTCTTGACTATTGAGCTCTCTATGTCTTTGTTTACTAGTGAACAATGAATTGTTGTCGAGCAATGACCCGTTTTCCATCATTCAGTTAGGCCTATCTTAATTTGACAGCGTTTGCTGACATTAGCTTAAAGGTCGAAAAGCCTAATGGTTTTCACCTGTAGCTGTCTAATTCTGCCCGTCAAAATAAGACTTGTCTATTGTTTTTGTCTGTGTATGTTTTTGTTTATTGTAAAAAATAAAAAGTTAAATAAAATATTAGAAAATAAGACTTATTTTTGTAAAAATAAAAAAACGTGTTCACCCATGCTCACGAGCTGCTGAATAATAAATACAAAGTTGTGTGTAGGCTACTCCCGTGAACGAATGAATTACTCACCCTGTCAGAGAGGATGCGGGCTATATGACACAGTTTCCCGGAGAACTGGGAGCAAATGTAACAGTTGCATTACATAAGCTAGTAGCAATATTAGCCTATATGATCATGATCCATAATAGCGTAATATCATTTATATTCGCGTTGTTATTATGGGGTTCAACGGGAAAGAACGTCTGGATGGCTTGATAAAAATGTATTTGTAGTTTTTCTTGTCTTCATAATTACCCAGTGACTGTCCAATGAGAATTACAGGGAGGGAAGGCAGAGAGCGAGAGCAAGCGAGAGAGAGTGAAGTTGAGAGAGACATATTCGGAGAGACAGTGTGAGCGATAGAATGAGTGAGTGAGGTAAAGGAAGAGTTGCATAGGAAATCATATTTGTCATTTATAGGCAACCTTTCTCCGTTTAGCATAGCATGTTTGCATGTAGATGTCGAGTAGTCTAGCGATTCAGTTATTTTATATGGTGAGAATGCTGACGGAGATTTTCATATCAACAGTAGGTTCATAAAATAATCATGAAAGATTATTCAGTTCTTTCATTTTTAAGGACATTTGAAATAATCGCTATGCGTGATATCAATTCATTGATCCCTGGACTGACGGAGATAAAGACGGATTGATTTTCCAACGGCGAATTGAGGGAAGGAATCATCCAGCACAGAGGGAAGGAAGGGAACCAGTGAATTATTTGGGAGAAATCAAGGCGCTCTGTCTCCTGTGAGGACCTGTCGCTGGTCTAGCACCTAGAAGAAGGGAAGCAAAAGATGATGGAATGGCCGTGACAACATGAAAAAGAAAAAGTGTGGGGGTCTATTTTCATCCAGCCAGTGATTCAACACGACTGACCTGGGGGACAGAGAAGGGGAAGAGAAGGTAGGAGGAGGAAGAGAGAGAGAGGGGGGGTTTGGGGAGAGAAAGACAAATAATGCATGGTGTTTGGGTGGGAGATAATCTGTGAGATTTTAGGAAGGTAGTTTAAGAATGAATAAAAGTTAATTGAAAGATCCTTGCCGTGTTTTAACGGAAGCATGCATTCTAGGGGGACCAGTATTCAACTGTGCGCTCAATAAAGTAAATACTTTGAAAATAATAATTTGTGAAACATTAATGATTTGATTTGCTTTTAGTCACGTCCAGATAATTTGCTATAGTCTATCCTATCTGAATGTAGAACAGATTACATTAGTATGACAGAGATTGGTGGAAGGTGGGAGAAAGAGTGAGAGAAAGAGAGAGAGAGAAAGGGAGGGGGAGATGTGAGGATGACAGGGACAGTTGACTCAGTGCAATAGGGAAGTCAATATTCTCTCCGAAGCTGATCAGTTCTCTACTAATTTCAACTTCTCATCCATCATGTGCTCCATCTCTTCCACGCCTCCCTTCCTCCATCTCTCTCTTCCTTCCTCTCTCCATTGTTTCCTAATTAAACCACATCTCTCTTCTAATTCTAATGTTTCTTCTGTACTTCTCTTCCCATTTTTCTCTCTCCTTTTCCTCCCTCTGTCTCTCCATTAGGTAGAGAGTGGCCTGTCACCCTCCGGCCCCCACCATGGAGCCCCCTCCCTCTCTGAGCTTGACTCTCCTGGGAGGCAGTGAGGACGAGGACCCACGGTTCCCCCTCCCTCTGAGTGGAATCTCCCACTCCTCCATGACCGGCAACTACCCGGGATCAAACCACTCCAACCACAGGGGGGGATCCAGCCTGGACCGGCTGAATGGGTCCCCCACCACACCTAACATGCCCAAGGCCTCCCTCCCCAAACTGCCTCTGTCCTCAGTGGGGGGTCAACCCCTGCCCCCCCTCCCCAATGCCCTTCACCCCACCAGCACCCCTCTGTCCTCGTGCCTGGGTTCCCAGCACAGCCTGAGTGGAGACAACTCCCCAGTCTACAACGCCCTCTTCTACTCCTCACACTCCCCTTCCATGGAGAGAGAGAGGGACAGGGATAGAGAGAGGGGATGTAAGCACCGCCAGGCCAGCCCGCTGGTCCATCGGAGAGACAGCAACCCTTTCACGGAGATCGCCATGAGCTCCTGTAAATACACAGGCGGCGTGATGAAACCTCTCAGTCGCCTCAGCGCCTCCAGACGCAACCTCATCGAATCAGACAGCGGCAGCGACACCAAAGAGGGCGGGGCAGCACCTGTTACCGGCACATCTGCCATTGGAGGGCGGGACCGGGACAGAGAGGCTCCACCCACTTCCTCATCCTTGCCATCCTCCAATCAACCAACCCAGAATCCTCCAGAGATAGTGATCTCATCAAAAGAGGACTCGCCATACGCAAGGGGTTATGATATCACCGACTCATCCTCCAATCAGATGTCAATATACCATCAGAACCACGCCTTGGCGGGGAGTAGGGGAGGTTTAAGCAGTGCCGGGGGCACAGGAGGCGGGGTAGGGGCCAGCAGGCAGGGAGGTGTAGGAGGTGTTGGGGCTGTAGGGCCGAGGGGGAGCTGCTCCAAGGCTTCTAGTTCTAAACGTAAGAACCAGAACATTGGTTATAAACTGGGCCACCGGAGGGCGCTGTTCGAAAAGAGGAAGAGGCTGAGCGACTACGCACTCATCTTTGGAATGTTTGGCATCGTCGTCATGGTGATCGAGACAGAGCTGTCCTGGGGTGTTTACAACAAGGTGAGCTGAAGGGGAGGGGTTCATCTGACCCAATGGGTGTGCTTAATAATGGGTGTGCTTAATAATGGGTGTGCTTAATAATGGATGTGTCCAGTGTCATGGTGCAGTAGGCTTAAAAACGGTTGTCCAATAACTTGTCCAATTAGAATGATGATTTCTGTTTTCCATTTCAGAATGTGTTCTCATTTGTACCTGCTGAACTTGATGTGAGAAATGGTTGGCTTTGGGGGCTGTGTGATTGGTGGGGTAGTGGGCGGTAGTAGTGTTAGGGTCAGTATTTTGTAAGGTAGTGGGGGCTAGTGTTGGGGTCAGTGATTGGTGGATTAGTGACTCCTGGGCAGGGAGGCAGTAAGTAGTTCAGCTGTTGGGTATGGGTAGTAGTGTTGGGGTCAGTGATTGGTGGGTTAGTGACTCCTGGGCAGGGAGGCAGTAAGTAGTTCAGCTGTTGGGTATGGGTAGTAGTGTTGGGGTCAGTGTGAGGCAGCAGTAGTAGGTGTAGTAGCAGTAGCAGTAGAAGTAGCAGCAGCAGCAGTAGAAGTAGCAGCAGTAGCAGCAGTAGAAGTAGCAGCAGTAGCAGCAGTAGAAGTAGCAGCAGCAGTAGAAGTAGCAGTAGTAGCAGCAGTAGTAGCAGCAGTAGCAGCAGTAGAAGTAGCAGTAGTAGCAGCAGTAGAAGTAGCAGCAGCAGCAGCAGTAGAAGTAGCAGTAGTAGCAGCAGTAGCAGCAGTAGAAGTAGCAGCAGTAGAAGTAGCAGCAGTAGTAGCAGCAGTAGAAGTAGCAGCAGTAGAAGTAGCAGCAGTAGCAGCAGTAGAAGTAGCAGCAGTAGCAGCAGTAGCAGCAGTAGAAGTAGCAGCAGTAGAAGTAGCAGCAGTAGAAGTAGCAGCAGTAGCAGCAGTAGAAGTAGCAGCAGTAGCAGCAGTAGAAGTAGCAGCAGTAGCAGCAGTAGCAGCAGTAGAAGTAGCAGCAGTAGAAGTAGCAGCAGCAGCAGTAGAAGTAGCAGCAGTAGCAGCAGTAGAAGTAGCAGCAGTAGCAGCAGTAGAAGTAGTAGAAGTAGCAGCAGCAGTAGAAGTAGCAGCAGTAGAAGTAGCAGCAGTAGAAGTAGCAGCAGTAGCAGCAGATGAAGTAGCAGCAGTAGCAGCAGTAGAAGTAGCAGTAGTAGCAGCAGCAGCAGCAGTAGCAGCAGTGAGAGGTTACTGATATCTCATCTGTCTGGGTAATGGTGAGTGTAATAAGGCTAGCTGGACTGGCCTCTGGCTGTGTGTGTTTGTGCTTTTAGATTTCATTTGGTACTGTGTGTGTGTTTGCATGGCCCTGTGGGAGACCTGGAGCATGTTGTCCTTTTGCAAGCACTGCCCATGTTCCAATACTACGTCTTCTGTCCTTCCTTCCTTCCTTCCTTCCTTCCTTCCTTCCTTCCTTCCTTCCTTCCTTCCTTCCTTCCTTCCTTCCTTCCTTCCTTCCTTCCTTCCTTCCTTCCTTCCTTCCTTCCTTCCTTCCTTCCTTCCTTCCTTCCTTCCTAGCACAGCAAAGATGAAGGATGGGGCAGAGGGGTGTGTGGGGTATTTGCTCAGAGGGGTCAGTTGATGGCTACAGTAGTCAGTAGTCATATTCCTGGATAGTTCCTGGATATCAGTTTGGTGACATCAGTTTGGTGATGTCAGTGTGTGTATGTGTTGACTTGTGTCTGATATTTTGTGTGTGTTGTGCGTCATAATTTCAGGGGAAATCTTTCCCTCAGCGCACCTCTATTCACCTCCTGATACTTTCCTCCTTCTCCCTCTGCTACCTCTCTCTACCTCTACCTCTCTCTCTCTACCTCTCTCTCTCTACCTCCCTCTTTCTACCTCTCTCTACCTCTACCTCTCTCTCTCTCTACCTCTCTCTCTCTCTACCTCTCTCTTTCTACCTCTCTCTACCTCTACCTCTACCTCTCTCTCTCTTTCTACCTCTACCTCTACCTCTCTCTCTCTCTCTCTCTCTACCTCTCTCCCTCTGCTACCTCTCTCTCTACCTCTCTTTCTACCTCTCTCTCTCTACCTCTCTCTCTCTCTACCTCTCTCTCTACCTCTCTCTCTCTACCTCTCTCTCTCTACCTCTCTCTCTCTACCTCTCTCTACATCTCTCTCTACATCTCTCTCTACCTCTCTCTCTCTACCTCTCTCTCTCTACCTCTCTTTCTACCTCTCTCTCTACCTCTCTACCTCTCTCTCTCTCTCTACATCTCTCTCTACCTCTCTCTTTCTACCTCTCGCTCTCCCTGCTACCTCTCACTCTTTCTCTCTCTCTACCTCTCTCTCTCTACCTCTCTCTACCTCTCTCTCTCTACCTCTCTCTTTCTACCTCTCTCTCTCCCTGCTACCTCTCACTCTTTCTCTCTCCCTGCTACCTCTCTCTCTCTCCTCTCTCTGCCTCTCTCTCTCTATCTCTCTTCCTGCTACCTCTCTCTCTCTCTCTCTCCCCCCTCTTTCTCTCTCTCTCCCTCTCTCTCTCTCTCTCTCTCTCTCCCTCTCTCTCTCTACCCCTCTCCCTCTCTCTCTCTCTCTCCCTGCTACCTCTCTCTCTCTCCCTCTCTCTCTCTACCCCTCTCCCTCTCTCTCTCTCTCTCCCTGCTACCTCTCTCTCACTCTCTCTCTCTCCCTCCCTCTCGCTGCCTCTTCCTCTTTCTCCCCGAAGACTCCTGTCTCGCTTTCTTGCTTTCCTCTTTCTTCTTGATATTCTTGGTTTGAATCTCTTTCTCTCTCCTCTTTTTAATAGCCTGAAGGAAGCTGTCTCCCCTCTTCATGCTCCCACCCATCTCTCTGCTCCTCTGTTCTTCCAGTGGTTAAACCGGGGGTGTGTGATCGGCAGTGAGGATGGAGGAAGAGAGATAAATAAAAGGCTGTAGAAAGAGAGAGAAAAGGAGAGGCGATAATGAAAAGGCTGATTTAGGTTCTTATCCCAGCTCCAGACAAGTCTTCTCTTCTATGAATCAGACGCCATTGTGTGTCACAACTCAAACAGACATGGATCAGCATGGACGCCATTGTGTGTCACAACTCAAACAGACATGGATCAGCATGGACGCATTGTGTGTCAGATGCTTTTGTTTAAGAAGTACATTCTAATTTCATAAACAGTATAGGGATTTGTAGTAACGAAGCATCTTGTGAATATTTATCGGAGCGGACGGCATTGAGCATGTGTGTGCGAGCATCTGTGTGTGTTTGTGTGTGCATGTGTGTCATCAGTGTGACAAACCCAAGTGTTAGTTGATGGATGAGTATTGATCCTAACAGGGTTTGAGTGCAGGAGACACTATTACATTGTGTTTTCATGTCTGGCATGGCAATGACTAGGGAGCTTAAACAGACTGGCTACCTGGCTAGAGAACAAACAGACTGGCTACCAGGCTAGAGAACAAACAGACTGGCTACCAGGCTAGAGAACAAACAGACTGGCTACCAGGCTAGAGAACAAACAGACTGGCTACCAGGCTAGAGAACAAACAGACTGGCTACCAGGCTAGAGAACAAACAGACTGGCTACCTGGCTAGAGAACAAACGGACTGGCTACCAGGCTAGAGAACAAACAGACTGGCTACCAGGCTAGAGAACAGACTGGCTACCAGGCTAGAGAACAAACAGACTGGCTACCTGGCTAGAGAACAGACTGGCTACCAGGCTAGAGAACAAACAGACTGGCTACCTGGCTAGAGAACAAACAGACTGGCTACCAGGCTAGAGAACAAACAGACTGGCTACCTGGCTAGAGAACAGACTGGCTACCAGGCTAGAGAACAAACAGACTGGCTACCAGGCTAGAGAACAAACAGACTGGCTACCTGGCTAGAGAACAAACAGACTGGCTAACAGGCTAGAGAACAAACAGACTGGCTACCAGGCTAGAGAACAAACAGACTGGCTACCAGGCTAGAGAACAAACAGACTGGCTACCAGGCTAGAGAACAAACAGACTGGCTACCTGGCTAGAGAACAAACAGACTGGCTACCAGGCTAGAGAACAGACTGGCTACCAGGCTAGAGAACAAACAGACTGGCTACTAGGCTAGAGAACAAACAGACTGGCTACCAGGCTAGAGAACAAACAGACTGGCTACCAGGCTAGAGAACAAACAGACTGGCTACCAGGCTAGAGAACAGACTGGCTACCAGGCTAGAGAACAGACTGGCTACCAGGCTAGAGAACAGACAGACTTCGGGGTGTGTATTTCAGCTGTTTTTGAGTGGTATGAAAGAGGGAGACACACAATGTTGCAACTATCTCTCCTGTTTGAAGGTATGCCTTTTCTCTGTCTCACTCTTCCTCCCTCTCTCTCTTCCTCCCCCTCTCTCTGTCTCCCTCACTGTCTGTCTGTCTCCTTCACTCTGTCTGTCTGTCTGTCTGTCTGTCTGTCTGTCTGTCTGTCTGTCTGTCTGTCTGTCTGTCTGTCTGTCTGTCTGTCTGTCTGTCTGTCTGTCTGTCTGTCTGTCTCTTTTAATCTGTCATTCTCTCTACATAGCTAATATAGTCAGAATAGGTAGTTGTGACAATAGGTGACTATATTTCCCGTGGTATGCAAGTATTTACTATTATGGGTGTGTGTATGGGTTGATGTATGCAACACATGTATGTGTGGAAACTCAATCTGTGTCTGTGTACCATACATTCCTGCAACATTTTCAGCATTTCCAGCTGCTCTAATTCCCTCCCAAAATAGAGATGAAAAATAGCAAGGGAGTAGAATGGAGGGGAGAGTAACAGAAGGACAACGTGTGTTTGTATATATGTGTGTGTTTGTATATGTGTGTGTGTGTGTGTGTGTGTGGTACCAAGTTATGAAATATTTATGTATAATAAGTTATCAAGTTGGTTATGTTCTCAATAACTGGTCATTCTATTCAACATTCTTAATTGTATACATGAAAACATAGTATGTTCAATTCCACATTGTTTTCCTCTGTTTCTATATATCATTCTGTATACCATTCTACAGTATGTAGTGTTCTGTATTCACCATTATATAGCCTTATAGCATCCAGTCGCATGTTATGTTCAGTGTTTCATAGCATTCTACAGTGTAGAATTAGAGCATAGCCTATCATTCTTTACAGATGTTGTTTTTAGAACTTGCAACATTCTACAGTATATGGCGTTCTGAAGCATTCTATGTAGCATTCATCATTCTTTATTCAATCGCCTGTGTATAGTCTCGCTCCCATTCACACATGGTGAGACTGTGTTCTCATATGTTCCTGCTAGCTTTGACCTCTGACCCTACACCAGAGTGTCAACCCCCTCTTGCCTTACCAACTCTAATGTTAACACCAGGCAGGGATCTCCCAATACACTGGGCCTAATGTCTATCCAGCTGAGAATAACTATGCTTTTTAAATACCTGGGACTCCTACATGTCGCCTGTCGGACCAATAGATCATTTTCACACCCTGTTCAGGAGGCCCTGACTTTCCCTCAGGGGCGGCCATCTTGGAGGGCTGTGCTGTGATGGAATATGTCTATTCTGAGGGATCGCACAGCTGTTACCCACTTCACCTGTCACTCTGCGTCCTATACACACACATATAGCCTTGACATTGGGATGGTAGTGGGAGAGTGCATGTGTGTGTGTGTGTGTGTGTGTGTGTGTGTGAGCATGTGTGAGCATGTGTGTCACAGCATGAGGTTGATGGCATCCATGTTGAGTCACAGATAACCTACCGTCTTCTACCCCCCCCCCCTCTCTCTCTCTCTCTCTCTCTCTCTCTCTCTCTCTCTCTCTCCCTCTCCCTCCCTCTCTCTCTCCCTCTCTCCCTCTCTCCTCCCCTCTTCTCTGTAAGGTACAGTATTTATGTTGCTTCCCCAGTGACTGTTCTGTTCTGTGTGTTATTCCTCTCTAGTGGCAAATAACCATCAGATTAGACTTACTGTGCCTACGCTAGTCTCTGTACCTCTTTACTCCTCCTCTCTCCTCCTCCCCCTCTCCTCTCATCTCCTCTCTTCTCCTAACTTAATCATCTGGTCATTTAGCAGATTCTTGTATAGAAAGCAATGTATCACTTGTGGGAATCTAACCCACAACTCTGAGCCATTTGAACTCTGCTGCTCTCTCTTCCCTCCTGAACCTGAACTCCCCTGCTCCTCCTCTTCCCTCCTGAACCTGAACTCCCCTGCTCCTCCTCTTCCCTCCTGAACCTGAACTCCCCTGCTCCTCCTCTTCCCCTCCTCCTCCCTTCTCCCACTATATCTCTGGTACCAACTAGTAACACACACATCTTATTCTCTCACACACAGGTCTGCTCTATGTGTGTGTGTGTGGAGGTGTGTGTGGAGGTGTGTGTGTGTGTGTGTGTGTGTGTGTGTGTGTGTGTGTGTGTGTGTGTGTGAGAGAGAGTGAGAGAGAGGTTATGGGGCTTACATCAGCCACTAATACCCACAACCAATGATCTGTTGTTGCTTTTCCGCTTTAGCACCAGTGTTGCACTAGTTCAGTGGTTCCCAAACTTTTTATAGTCCCGTACCCCTTCAAACATTCAACCTCCATCTGCGTACCCCCTCTAGCACCAGGGTCAGCGCACTCTCAAATGTTGTTTTTTGCCATCATTGTAAGCCTGCCACACACACTATACAATAAATTTATTAAACATAAGAATGAGTGTGAGTTTTTGTCACAACCCGGCTCGTGGGAAGTAACAAAGAGCTCTTATAGGACCAGGGCACAAATAATAATATAATAATCATCAATCATTTTGCTCTTTATTTAACCATCTTACATATAAAACTTTATTTGTTCATCGAAAATTGTGAATAACTCACCACAGGTTAATGAGAAGTGTGTGCTTGAAAGGATGCACATAACTCTGCAATGTTGGGTTGTATTGGAGAGAGTCTCAGTCTTAAATCATTTTCCACACACAGTCTGTGCCTGCATTTAGTTTTCATGCTAGTGAGGGCCGAGAATCCACTCTCACATAGGTACATGGTTGCAAAGGGCATCAGTGTCTTAACAGAGCGATTTTCCAAGCAGAATACTCTGAGTCCAGCCCAATCCAGAAATCTGGCAGTGGCTTCTGATTAAATTTTGATGAGGCTCTCTTGTTCAGATATCGGTAAGTGGACTGGAGGCAGGGCATGAAAGGGATAACGAATCTAGTTGTTTGTGTCATCCGTTTCGGGAAAGTACCTGCAAAACGCTATATCACATTTGACAATGTCCGTAAGCTTGAGTTCATTTGCACACAAAAAATCATCCAATGATGGAAAGACCTGTGTGTTGTCCTTGTTAATGCAGACAGAGAAGAGCTCCAACTTCTTAATCATAGCCTCAATTTTGTCCGGCACATTGAATATAGTTTCAGGAGAGTTCCTGTAATCCTAGATTCAGATCATTCAGGTGAGAAAAAAACATCACCCAGATAGGCCAGTCGTGTGAGAAACTCGTCGTCATGCAAGCGGTCAGACAAGTAAAAATGATGGTCAGAAAAGAAAAATTTAAGCTTGTCTCTCCAAAAAACAACAACGTGTTAATACTTTGCCCCTTTATAACCAGCACACTTCTGTATGTTGTAAAAGCGTTACATGGTCGCTGCCCATATCATTGCATAGAGCAGAAAATACACGAGAGTTCAGGGGCCTTGCTTTAACAAAGTTAACCATTTTCACTGTAGTGTCCAAAACGTCTTTCAAGCTGTCAGGCATTCCTTTGGCAGCCAGAGCCTCTCAGTGGATTCTGCAGTGTACCCAGGTGGTGTTGGGAGCAACTGTTTGCACACGCGTTACCATTCCACTATGTCTCCCTGTCCAAGCTTTTGCGCCATCTGTACAGATACCAACACATCTTGACCCCCAAAGTCCATTTGATGTCAGAAATCTGTCCAGTACTTTAAAAATATCTTCTCCTGTTTTTCTGGTTTCCAGTGGTTTGCTGAAGAGGATGTCTTCCTTAACTGACCCCCCCATAAACGTAACGGACATATACCAGGAGCTGTGTCAGGCCCGCCATGTCACGTCCTGACCAGTTTAGGTATTATTTGTATTGTAGTTTGGTCAGGACGTGGCAGAGGGTATTTGTTTTGGTTGGTTCGGGGTGGTTGGTTGTGTTTAGGGTGTGTGATTTGTTAGTTCTGGGTGTTGGGTATGTTCTAGGTTGTATTTTCTACGTTCTGTCTAGTTTAGTTTTTCTATGTTTAGGTTTGGGTGTGGACTCTCAATTGGAGGCAGGTGTTTCTATTTTCCTCTGATTGAGAGTCCTATATATAGGTATGTGTTTGGGGTTGTTTATTGTGGGTAGCTGTATTTCGCACTGCTGTTATTATTGTAGCCTGTGAAACTGTCGGTCTGTCGTTCACGTTTATTTAATAAATTATAATGATGAGCACGCAACCCGCTGCGCCTTGGTCGTCTCTACACAACGACAGCTGTGACACGCCACGTCTGTTGACTCATCCAGCTGTAACGCATAGAATTCACTGGCTTGTATGCGACGCGGTAATTGTTTCAAAACATCTCCTGCCATGTCACTGATGCGTCGTGAAACAGTGTTGTTTGATGGAGACATTGTCTGAATCGTTTTTTTTACCTTTTCCCCCAGCATTGTCCCAACCATATCCACGGCAGCAGGAAGAATTAAGTCCTCCTAGCCACTCGGTAGCTCACCATATAAGACGCTTCTAGACCCTTCTTATTAATGGTATCTGTTGCTTTTATACATGTCTTACTACTCGAAAGTCATCTTAATTCTCGCAAAAAAAACTCCCATGCCTTATTTTTCAAATTGACATGGTTTGTTTCTAAATGTCTGAGTGAAGGTTTCATCGAGTTGTGAGATAGTACTTTTGCACATATAACACACTGTGCCTGAGGAAAGGCAACACTCACAATATATGTGAACCCAAAATCAATGTAGTTCTTATCAAATTTGCACCTTTTTGATGGTCGAACGTCCCTGTCTGTTGTTCGGTGCTTTCCTAGGTAAGGGGGCAGTAGCTCTCCGGCTGCATCAGATTCACAACTGTCAGTGTCCATGCTAGCTGGTCTAACAACAACTGTAGAATTATTGATGCTAGCATTGGATGTGCTCGTGGAAGCAGAACAACTTGTGTCGTTGACAGGTTAAGGTGTAGTACTGCTGGTAGTAGCAGTACCACCAGTAGAGCTGGTATGTGTCTCTATGGACGCGGGCCTTACTCTTTTAACTATTTATCAATTTTCGAGCAAACGAAATGAGCAGCAGCTACATTTGGCTACATTCGGACCATTAGTGGAATTCCCGCGATAGAGTAACGGTTGATGTGATTGGATGTTAATTATTTGACTAGGCTACCTGTATTTGACATTGTGTTGTTATTTCACTGAACACTAGATGGTTTCATTTTATTTTTGGCAGTGAAACGAGGCTACTCAGGGGAGGAAAAGACCTCACCCAAATGTATAGCCCCGTTGGAAAATATAAATGGACTGTTTGAAAATGTGCATCACATTTTTATTTGGCGTACCCCCCGACGGCATTGCACACACCCCAGTTTGGGAATACCTGCACTAGTGTATACACCAGTGTTGTAGTACTGGAGTCCGGTCTCGAGACCACATATTGAGTGTCTCGGTCTTGTCTTGGTCTCGGATACATTTTGACTCGGTGTAGGACAATGAGGACTCGTCATTTCTTCCTGAGACCAGCCGAGACCAGTGGGGTAAAAAACGAATAATTATCAGTCCCTTTTCAGTCAGCTCATAAAAACGCTTTGCCAGGCCAGATACCCACTCTCCTTTCATGACACATTTATATCTTATAACCTATTAAAATCTGAACTTTCTACTTTACTTGTAGCATTACTGTCCTTTACTTTTGTTGAAACATATCCTCAAACCTTGTCGAGGCTGTGGGAAATTGTTTGATAGTCTCGCAGTCGCTTAGGGGCGACCGGGTATTTTTTGGTCTTTGTATCTATTAATTAGAGACCATGGTTAATGATCATTTGTAGAATGGCTCTCTCTTTGCCCTCAGAATGCATTTTGTCACCATTCTGAATGGCTAAAGAGTCAATATGTTCTACTGAAGTATTGACACATAAATACATTTTGAGCTCTCATTATGGTGGCGATCTGACAAAATTACAATCATAGTCTTGAATTGGTTTCACATTGTTCTGGTCTCGTTCTTAACTCAGCCTTGCCCCCATCGCCTCCATCTCAGTCTCGGTCTTGACTCGGACTCGATTTGCTCAGGTCTCGGTCTTGACTCGGACTAGATTTGCTCAGGTCTCGGTCTTGACTCGGACTAGATTTGCTCAGGTCTCGGTCTTGACTCTGTCTCGCTTTAGGTGGTCTCTAACACAACACTGGTATACACCCTTATGTTATACTAGGGAAATTGTGTTTCCATAGTTAGGGCTGACAGTGAGGACTTGTGAAGAGCACAATCATCAACCTCTGCATAATCTAAACAGTTGCTTTCTGAGAATGTGTTAAAATTCACAGTTAGCCATTGTTATGTAAATGACAGGTGAAAAGTACCAGTGGCCTGGCTTTGGCCCCAAGTCAGAGCCCCGCCACCGGAGCCATGGCCCAGTGAGACACGGGTACTGGCCAGTGTAGATGGAAACAGAAAAGTCTGAGCCTTTTGGGTAAAACACTGTGGTGAATCCTGTATGGAAATGCCCCATGTGTGAGGTGATAGGTCCCTCTGTGTGTACATAGTGTCGTGATGCGTTATCATTTTTAAGCCACGGCTGCACCTATTTGTGTGTGTCTGCTTTCGTGGGACTCTTTGTGTCTGTCGGTGCTGACTGTGCTGGTGTACTTGTGTGAGTGTGTAATTGGGTGCATAGAGGTGTAATGACGTGTATCGGTATCTGTCACTGTGTATGTGTTTATCAATGTGTAATTGAGTGTGTGTGTCTGTCTGTGTGTGTGTGTATTGTTGAGTTAACACAACTCTTCTGTCTGGTGTCTGTTTCCCTGGAGACTGATTGCAGCGAAGCATCGTTCTGACAGGGAGAGACCCCAACACACACACACACACACACACACACACACACACACACACACACACACACACACACACACACACACACACACACACACACACACACACACACACACACACACACACACACACAGTTCATCAGTTTGTCTTCAACCAAACCAGACTGCTCACACCAATGAATACAGCATTCAACAATGTGGGACAGCAGAGTTAGACTAGTGGCTGTGCTCAGAAAGGATATATATATATTTTTTTACCTTTATTTTAACTAGGCAAGTCAGTTAAGAACAAATTCTTATTTTCAATGACGGCCTAGGAACAGTGGGTTAACTGCCTTGTTCAGGGGCAGAATGACACATTTTTACCTTGTCAGCTCGGGGATTGGATCTTGCAACCTTCCGGTTACTAGTCCAACGCTCTAACCACTAGGCTACCTGTCGCCCCATGTAGGGTGTGTGTGTTTGTTTGTGTGTGTCTGTGTGTATGTATGTATGTAAAATAAAATAAAATCAAATTTTATTGGTCACATACACATGGTTAGCAGATGTTATTGCGAGTGTAGGGAAATGCTTTTGCTTCTAGTTCCGACAGTGCAGCAATATCTAACATGTAATCTAACAATCCCACAACAACTACATAATACACACAAATCTAAGTAAAGGAATGGAACAAGAATATATACATATAAATATATGGATTAGCGATGGCCGAGCGGCATTGGCAAGATGCAATAGATGGTATAAAATACACTATATACATATGAGATGAGTGAGGCAAGATATGTAAACATCATTATTAAAGTGGCATTATTAAAGTGACTAGTGATCCATTTATTAAAGTGGCCAATGATTTCAAGTCTGTATGTAGGCAGCAGCCTCTCTGTGTTAGTGATGGCTGTTTAACAGTCTGATGGCCTTGAGATAGAAGCTGTTACTCAGTCTCTCGGTCCCAGCTTTGATGCACCTGTACTGACCTCGCCTTATGGATGGTAGCGGGTTGAACAGGCAGTGGCTCAGGTGGTTGTTGTCCTTGATGATCTTTTTGGTCTTCCTGTGACATTGGGTGCTGTGGGTGTCATGGAGGGCAGGTAGTTTGCCCCCAGTGATGCGTTGTGTAGACCTCACTACCCTCTGGAGAGCCTTACGGTTATGGGCGGTGCAGTTGCCGTACCAGGCGGTGATACAGCCCGACAGGATGCTCTCAATTGTGCATCTGTAAAAGTTTGTGAGGGTTTTAGGTGACAAGCCAAATTTCTTCAGCCTCCTGAGGTTGAAGAGGCGCTGTTGCGCCTTCTTCACCACACTGTCTGTGTGGGTGGACCATTTCAGTTTGTCCATGATTTGTATGCAGAGGAACTTAAATCTTTCCACCTTTTCCACTGCTGTCCCGTCGATGTGGATAGGGGGTGCTCCCTATTTTTGTGTGTGTCTGTGTGTGTGTCTCTGTGTGTTTCTGCGTGTGTGTGTATATATGTTATTACCTGGACTAACCTGTACCCCCACACATTGACTCGGTACCGGAACCCCCTGTATATAGCCTCGGTATTGTTATGTCATTTAAAAAATACGAATTTTACTTTAGTTTATTTAGTAAATATTTTCCTAACTCTATGAAATGCATTGTTGGTTAAGGGCTTGAAGTGCAATGTAAGTAAACATTTCACGGTAAGTTCTAAACCTGGTGCATTCGGCACATTTGACAAATAAAATGTCTCATCTTTGTGTGTGTGTGTGTGTGTGTGTGTGTGTGTGTGTGTGTGTGTGTGTGTGTGTGTGTGTCATGGCTAGTGCTGTGTGGGGGAATCCTCTCTGCAGCTCCTTCTATATGTTTATATGGGTTGGCTCCCCTGTAGCTGAGGGGGGTGGGGGGCCCTTGGCTGTGTCTGTGTGTTTGTTTGATGATTGAACTGATGGAGCTCAAAATGCTCTTTATATCTGCATGGCGTCCTCCCAGCCTTCGATCAATACCTGCTAATCACACACACCAGTACACACACACACACACACACACACACACACACACACACACACACACACACACACACACACACACACACAGATGAGACTAAATAGTTGTTCATTGAAGTGGAACTGTTTGATTTGAATAAATCAAATAGTCCACTGACTGTGTGATGGACAGACATGGAGAAAATAAATATAGAGGGGAGAGAGGGGAGGGAAAGAGAAGGGAGAGAGGGAAGGGGAGAGAGGGGAGGGAAAGAGAAGGGAGAGAGGGAAGGGGAGAGAGGGGAGGGAAAGAGAAGGGAGAGAGGGAAGGGGAGAGAGGGGAGGGAAAGAAAGGGGAGAGAGGGGAGGGAAAGAGAGGGGAGAGAGGGGAGGGAAAGAGAGGGGAGAGAGGGGAGAGAAAGAGAGGGAGAGAGGGGAGAGAAAGAGAGGGGAGAGAGGGGAGAGAAAGAGAGGGGAGAGAGGGGAGAGAAAGAAAAGGAATAGGGAAAGAGAGGGGATAGAGGGGAGGAAAAGAGAGGAGAGAGATGGGAGGGGAGGGAAAGAGAGTGGGTATGCTAATTTGGTATAGAGCAGAACCAACACACTATTAAATTAGTCAAAACAGGAATATTATCTTGTTAGAAATTAACAGAGAATGTCCTCATGTGTGCTACCTATATCCCCCCAATAGAATCACCCAACGATGACAGCTTCTCCATCCTAGAAGGGGAGATCAACCATTTCCAGGCCCAGGGACATATACTAGTCTGTGGTGACCTAAATGCCAGAACTGGACAAGAACCTGAAACTCTCAGCACACAGGGGGACAAACACCTACCTGGAGGTGACAGTACAGTTAACTGTAATAGTGAAGGTGTAAACTTAGCAGTAGAAAACCTAAACAGTATATTTCACCTTTCAGCTTTCCTATCAAATCTAAACATTTCAAGCAGACAACCTAAGAAAAACAATGACAAATGGTTTAATGATGAATGCAAAAACCTTAAGAAAGAAATTGAGAAACCTATCCAACGAAAAACACAGAGACCCAGAAAACCTACGCCAACGCCTTCACTATGGTGAATCATTAAAACAATACAGAAATACACTATGGAAAAGAAGGAACAGTAAGTCAGAAATCAGCTCAATGTAATTGAAGAATCCATAGACTAACCACTTTTGGGTAAATTGGAACAAACTAAACAAACAACAACACAAAGAGTTATCTATCTAAAACGGAGATGTATGGATAAACCACATCTGCAATCTTTTTGGCTCTTTAACAAAGAACAAACAGCAAAAACATATACATAATCAATTACAAGTCTTAGACTCAGCTATTAAAGACTACCAGAACCCACTGGATTCTCCAATTACATTGAATTAACTACAAGACCAAATGCAAACCCTCCAACCCAAAAAGACCTGTAGCGTTGACGTTATCCTAAATGAAATTATAAAATATACAGACCACAAATTCTATACATAGTCTTTAACATCATCCTGTCACGTCCTGACCAGTATTAGGGATTATTTGTGATTGTAGTTTGGTCAGGACGTGGCAGAGGGTATTTTGTTTATGTGGTTCGGGGTGGTGGTTTATTTAGTAGGGTGTTTGGTTAGTTAGTTCCGGGTTTTGGGGTTATGTTCTGTGTTAGTATTTCTATGTTCTTTCTGGTTAGTTGTATATCTATGTCTAGTTAATTGGGGTTGGACTCTCAATTGGAGGCAGGTGTTTTCTAGTTGCCTCTGATTGAGAGTACCATATATGGGTATGTGTTTGGTTTAGTGTTTGTGGGAGATTGTTTATTGTTTTGCTGTGTGTGCCTGACAAGATTGTCTAGTTCGTTTGTGTTTTTTGTATACGTGTTTATTTTGGTTTTTCCTTCTTTGTCCGTAATAAAGAAGATGAGTATACACTTCCCTGCTGCATTTTGGTCCTCTCCTTACGATATCCATGACACATCCTCAGCTCTGGCATCTTCCCCAATATTTGGAACCAACGACTGGTCAACCCAATCCACAAAAGTGGAGACAAATTTTACACCAATAACTACCGTGGGATATGTGTCAACAGCAACCTTGGGAAAATCCTCAGCATTATCATTAACGGCAGACAGCAGATTGATTCAGTTAAAGCAATGTACTGAGCAAATGTCAAATTGGCTTTGTACCAAATTATCGTACGACAGACCACGTATTCACCCTGCACAACCTAATTGACAAACAAACAAACCAAAACAAAGGCAAAGTCTTCTCATGCTTTGTTATTTCCAAAAAGCTTTTGACGCAATTTAGCATGAGGGTCTGCTATACAAATTGATGAAAAGAAGTGTTGGGTGAAAAACGTACATTATAAAATCCATGTACACAAACAACAAGTTTGCTGTTAAAATTGGCAAAAAAACACCCATTTCTTTCCACAGGGCCGTGGGGTGAGACAGGGATGCAGCTTGAGCCCCACCCTCTTCAACATATATATCAACGAATTGGCGAGGGCAGTCTGCAGCACCCGGCCTTACCCTACTAGAATATGAAGTCAAATGTCTACTGTTTGCTGAAGATCTGGTGGTTCTGTCCCCAACCAAGGAGGGCCTACAGCAGCACCTAGGTCTTCTGCACAGATTCTGTCAGACCTGGGCCCTGACAGTAAATCTCAGTAAGACAAAAATGATGGTGTTCCAAAAAAGGTCCAGTTGCCAGGACCACAAATACAAATTCCATCTAGACACTGTTGCCCTAGAGCACACAAAAACTATACATACCTCAGCCTAAACATCAGCACCACAGGTAACTTCCACAAAGCTCTGAACGATCTGCGAGACAAGCCAAGAAGGGCCTTTTACGCCATCAAAAGGAACATACAATTTGACATCCCGATTACAATCTGGCAAAAAAAAAATTGAATCCGTTATAGAACCCATTTCCCTTTATGGTTGTGAGGTCTGGGGTCCGCTCACCAACCAAGAATTCACAAAATGGGACAAACACTAAATTGAGACTCTGCAAAAATATCCTCCATGTACAACGTAAGAAAACAAATAATGCCCACTAATTATCAAAGTCCAGAAAAGAGCTGTTAAATTCTACAACCACCTAAAAGGAAGCGATTCCTAAACCTTCCATAACAAAGACCCCACAGAGTCTCAGGACAGCAACACAATTAGACCCAACCAAATCATGAGAAAACAAAAAGATAATCACATGACACATTGGAAAGAATTGACCAAAAAAACTGAGCAAAGTGAAATGCTATTTGGCCCCAAACAGAGAGTACACAGTTGTAGAATACCTGACCACTGTTATTCACTCAAAACTAAGGAAAGCTTTGACTATGTACAGACTCCAGTGAGCATAGCCTTGCTATTGAGAAAGGCCGCCGTAGGCAGACCTGGCTCTCAAGAGAAGACAGGCTATGTACACACTGCCCACAAAATGAGGTGGAAACTGAGCTGCACTTCCTAACCTCCTGCCAAAATGATAGACCATATTAGAGACACATATTTCCCTCAGATTACACAGATCCACAAAGAATTCGAAAAACAAAATGTAATTTTGATAAACTCCCATATCTATTGGGTGAAATACCAGTGTGCAATCACAGCAACAAGATTTGTGACCTGTTGCCACAAGAAAAGGGCAACCAGTGAAGAACAAACACCATTGTAAATGTTTGCTGTACATTTTTTATTCTTTATTTCACGTTTGTTCTACTTCACTTGCGTTGGCAATGTACACATACAGTGCATTCGGAAAGTATTCAGACCCCTTGACTTTTTCCACATTTCGTTACGTTACAGCCTTATTCTAAAATGGATTAAATTAATTGTTTTCCTCATAAATCTACACACAATACCCAATAATGACAAAGTGAAAACAGGTTTTTAGATATGTTTTGCAAATTTATAAAACCGAAAAAACAGAAATACCTTATTTACATAAGTATTCAGACCTGATGTTTCCCATGCCAATAAAGCTCTTTGAATTTAATTGAATTGAGAGGTGAGAGAGGGGAGGGAAAGATAGGTGAGAGAGGGGAGGGAAAGAGAGGTGAGAGGGGAGGGAAAGATAGGGGAGAGAAAGAGAGATTAACCAAGAATCAAAACTGGAAACAGTGTTTCTAGGAATAAAAAGAGAGATTAACTAAGAATCAAAACTGGAAACAGTGTTTCTAGGAATAAAAAGAGAGATTAACCAAGAATCAAAACTGGAAACAGTGTTTCTAGGAATAAAAAGAGAGATTAACCAAGAATCAAAACTGGAAACAGTGTTTCTAGGAATAAAAAGAGAGATTAACTAAGAATCAAAACTGGAAACAGTGTTTCTAGGAATAAAAAGAGAGATTAACTAAGAATCAAAACTGGAAACAGTGTTTCTAGGAATAAAAAGAGAGATTAACTAAGAATCAAAACTGGAAACAGTGTTTCTAGGAATAAATCAAAGACGACCTTGGTGTGCAGTGAAAATGCATGTTTGAATGGTTCTGGAGTTGAGTTTAATTCAGATGGCTAACATTGCTTTGTTGAGTACATGAATCCACAACAAGATCTCACGGTTTTAACAATTTGACTTCAGATTCTGACGTTTATCCATGTTTCTCCAAATGTCAAATTTGGAAATGTTTTTGACAGCCTGGCTTGCTTCTCCTGCTGTGCTTCATCCTTCATTCATTCTGAATGGTTAAGATATGGGTTAAGAATTGGGATAGGGATAACACCCCAAAATGAAAATGAGTGCCTAGCATTGGGATTGAACATGCAACCCTCAGAGCCCGAGCTCAACGTGGCCCATAGTGGCAGGTTTTGAAGGCATCTTTCTACGTCC
>NC_138292.1:19137500-19167500 GCF_965601325.2 Salmo salar
CACCCCACACCATACTCCTCTGTGGATCGAGCCCCCCCTCCACCCTCCACCCCACACCATACTCCTCTGTGGATGGAGCTCCCCCTCCACCCCGCACCATACTCCTCTGTGGATGGAGCCCCCCCTCCACCCCACACCATACTCCTCTGTGGATGGAGCCCCCCCCTCCACCCCACACCATACTCCTCTGTGGATGGAGCCCCCCCTCCACCCCACACCATACTCCTCTGTGGATGGCGCCCCCCCTCCACCCCACACAATACTCCTCTGTGGATGGAGCTCCCCCTCCACCCCACACCATACTCCTCTGTGGATGGCGCCCCCTCCACCCCACACCATACTCCTCTGTGGATGGAGCTCCCCCTCCACCCCACACCATACTCCTCTGTGGATGGAGCCACCCTCCACCCCACACCATACTCCTCTGTTGATGGAGCCTCCCCTCCACCCTCCACCCCACACCATACTCCTTTTGTGGATGGAGCCCCCCCTCCACCCCACACCATACTCCTCTGTGGATGGCGCCCCCCCTCCACCCCACACAATACTCCTCTGTGGATGGAGCTCCCCCTCCACCTCACACCATACTCCTCTGTGGATGGCGCCCCCCTCCACCCCACACCATACTCCTCTGTGGATGGAGCTCCCCCTCCACCCCACACCATACTCCTCTGTGGATGGAGCCCCCCCTCCACCCCACACCATACTCCTCTGTGGATAGAGCCCCCCCTCCACCCTCCACCCCACACCATACTCCTCTGTGGATGGAGCTCCCCCTCCACCCCACACCATACTCCTCTGTGGATGGAGCCCCCCCTCCACCCCACACCATACTCCTCTGTGGATGGAGCCCCCCCTCCACCCCACACCATACTCCTCTGTGGATGGCGCCCCCCCACCACCCCACACAATACTCCTCTGTGGATGGAGCTCCCCCTCCACCCCACACCATACTCCTCTGTGGATGGCGCCCCCTCCACCCCACACCATACTCCTCTGTGGATGGAGCTCCCCCTCCACCCCACACCATACTCCTCTGTGGATGGAGCCACCCTCCACCCCACACCATACTCCTCTGTTGATGGAGCCTCCCCTCCACCCTCCACCCCACACCATACTCCTCTGTGGATGGAGCCCCCCCCTCCACCCCACACCATACTCCTCTGTGGATGGCGCCCCCCCTCCACCCCACACAATACTCCTCTGTGGATGGAGCTCCCCCTCCACCTCACACCATACTCCTCTGTGGATGGCGCCCCCCTCCACCCTCCACCCCACACCATACTCCTCTGTGGATGGAGCTCCCCCTCCACCCCACACCATACTCCTCTGTGGATGGAGCCACCCTCCACCCCACACCATACTCCTCTGTGGATGGAGCCCCTCCTCCACCCCACACCATACTCCTCTGTGGATGGAGCCCCCCCTCCACCCTCCACCCCACACCATATTCCTCTGTGGATGGAGCCCCACCTCCACCCCACACCATACTCCTCTGTGGATGGAGCTCCCCCTCCACCCTCCACCCCACACCATACTCCTCTGTGGATGGAGCTCCCCCTCCACCCTCCACCCCACACCATACTCCTCTGTGGATGGAGCCCCCCCTCCACCCCACACCATACTCCTCTGTGGATGGAGCCCCCCCCCCCCCTCCACCCTCCACCCCACACCATACTCCTCTGTGGATGGAGACCCCCTCCACCCTCCACCCCACACAATACTCCTTTGTGGATGGAGCCCCCCCTCCACCCCACACCATACTCCTCTGTGGATGGAGCCCCCCTCCACCCCACACCATACTCCTCTGTGGATGGAGCCCCCCCTCCACCCTCCACCCCACACAATACTCCTCTGTGGATGGAGCCCCCCCTCCACCCTCCACCCCACACAATACTCCTCTGTGGATGGAGCCCCCCTCCACCCTCCACCCCACACCATACTCCTCTGTGGATGGAGCCTCCCCTCCACCCTCCACCCCACACCATACTCCTCTGTGGATGGAGCCCCCCCTCCACCCCACACCATACTCCTCTGTGGATAGAGCCCCCCCTCCCCCCTCCACCCCACACCATACTCCTCTGTGGATAGAGCCCCCCCTCCACCCTCCACCCCACACCATACTCCTCTGTGGATGGAGCTCCCCCTCCACCCTCCACCCCACACCATACTCCTCTGTGGATAGAGCCCCCCCTCCACCCTCCACCCCACACCATACTCCTCTGTGGATGGAGCCCCCCCTCCACCCCACACCATACTCCTCTGTGGAAGGAGCCCCCCTCCACCCCACACCATACTCCTCTGTGGATGGAGCACCTCCTCCACCCCACACCCCACACCATATTCCTCTGTGGATGGAGCCCCACCTCCACCCCACACCATACTCCTCTGTGGATGGAGCTCCCCCTCCACCCCACACCATACTCCTCTGTGGATGGAGCTCCCCCTCCACCCTCCACCCCACACCATACTCCTCTCGGGATGGAGCCCCCCCTCCACCCCACACCATACTCCTCTGTGGATGGAGCCCCCCCTCCCCCCTCCACCCCACACCATATTCCTCTGTAGATGGAGCTCCCCCTCCACCCCACACCATACTCCTCTGTGGATGGAGCCCCCCTCCACCCCACACCATACTCCTCTGTGGATGGAGCTCCCCCTCCACCCTCCACCCCACACCATACTCCTCTGTGGATGGAGCCCCCCCCTCCACCCTCCACCCCACACAATACTCCTCTGTGGATGGAGCCCCCCCTCCACCCTCCACCCCACACAATACTCCTCTGTGGATGGAGCTCCCCCTCCACCCCACACCATACTCCTCTGTGGATGGAGCCCCCCTCCACCCTCCACCCCACACCATACTCCTCTGTGGATGGAGCCTCCCCTACACCCTCCACCCCACACCATACTCCTCTGTGGATCGAGCCCCCCCTCCACCCCACACCATACTCCTCTGTGGATCGAGCCCCCCCTCCACCCTCCACCCCACACCATACTCCTCTGTGGATGGAGCTCCCCCTCCACCCCGCACCATACTCCTCTGTGGATGGAGCCCCCCCTCCACCCCACACCATACTCCTCTGTGGATGGAGCCCCCCCCTCCACCCCACACCATACTCCTCTGTGGATGGAGCCCCCCCTCCACCCCACACCATACTCCTCTGTGGATGGCGCCCCCCCTCCACCCCACACAATACTCCTCTGTGGATGGAGCTCCCCCTCCACCCCACACCATACTCCTCTGTGGATGGCGCCCCCTCCACCCCACACCATACTCCTCTGTGGATGGAGCTCCCCCTCCACCCCACACCATACTCCTCTGTGGATGGAGCCACCCTCCACCCCACACCATACTCCTCTGTTGATGGAGCCTCCCCTCCACCCTCCACCCCACACCATACTCCTTTTGTGGATGGAGCCCCCCCTCCACCCCACACCATACTCCTCTGTGGATGGCGCCCCCCCTCCACCCCACACAATACTCCTCTGTGGATGGAGCTCCCCCTCCACCTCACACCATACTCCTCTGTGGATGGCGCCCCCCTCCACCCCACACCATACTCCTCTGTGGATGGAGCTCCCCCTCCACCCCACACCATACTCCTCTGTGGATGGAGCCCCCCCTCCACCCCACACCATACTCCTCTGTGGATAGAGCCCCCCCTCCACCCTCCACCCCACACCATACTCCTCTGTGGATGGAGCTCCCCCTCCACCCCACACCATACTCCTCTGTGGATGGAGCCCCCCCTCCACCCCACACCATACTCCTCTGTGGATGGAGCCCCCCCTCCACCCCACACCATACTCCTCTGTGGATGGCGCCCCCCCACCACCCCACACAATACTCCTCTGTGGATGGAGCTCCCCCTCCACCCCACACCATACTCCTCTGTGGATGGCGCCCCCTCCACCCCACACCATACTCCTCTGTGGATGGAGCTCCCCCTCCACCCCACACCATACTCCTCTGTGGATGGAGCCACCCTCCACCCCACACCATACTCCTCTGTTGATGGAGCCTCCCCTCCACCCTCCACCCCACACCATACTCCTCTGTGGATGGAGCCCCCCCCTCCACCCCACACCATACTCCTCTGTGGATGGCGCCCCCCCTCCACCCCACACAATACTCCTCTGTGGATGGAGCTCCCCCTCCACCTCACACCATACTCCTCTGTGGATGGCGCCCCCCTACACCCTCCACCCCACACCATACTCCTCTGTGGATGGAGCTCCCCCTCCACCCCACACCATACTCCTCTGTGGATGGAGCCACCCTCCACCCCACACCATACTCCTCTGTGGATGGAGCCCCTCCTCCACCCCACACCATACTCCTCTGTGGATGGAGCCCCCCCTCCACCCTCCACCCCACACCATATTCCTCTGTGGATGGAGCCCCACCTCCACCCCACACCATACTCCTCTGTGGATGGAGCTCCCCCTCCACCCTCCACCCCACACCATACTCCTCTGTGGATGGAGCTCCCCCTCCACCCTCCACCCCACACCATACTCCTCTGTGGATGGAGCCCCCCCTCCACCCCACACCATACTCCTCTGTGGATGGAGCCCCCCCCCCCCTCCACCCTCCACCCCACACCATACTCCTCTGTGGATGGAGACCCCCTCCACCCTCCACCCCACACAATACTCCTTTGTGGATGGAGCCCCCCCTCCACCCCACACCATACTCCTCTGTGGATGGAGCCCCCCCCTCCACCCTCCACCCCACACCATACTCCTCTGTGGATGGAGCCCCCCCTCCACCCTCCACCCCACACAATACTCCTCTGTGGATGGAGCCCCCCCTCCACCCTCCACCCCACACAATACTCCTCTGTGGATGGAGCCCCCCTCCACCCTCCACCCCACACCATACTCCTCTGTGGATGGAGCCTCCCCTCCACCCTCCACCCCACACCATACTCCTCTGTGGATGGAGCCCCCCCTCCACCCCACACCATACTCCTCTGTGGATAGAGCCCCCCCTCCACCCTCCACCCCACACCATACTCCTCTGTGGATGGAGCTCCCCCTCCACCCCACACCATACTCCTCTGTGGATGGAGCCCCCCCTCCACCCCACACCATACTCCTCTGTGGATGGAGCCCCCCCTCCACCCCACACCATACTCCTCTGTGGATGGAGCCCCCCCTCCACCCCACACCATACTCCTCTGTGGATGGCGCCCCCCCTCCACCCCACACAATACTCCTCTGTGGATGGAGCTCCCCCTCCACCCCACACCATACTCCTCTGTGGATGGCGCCCCCTCCACCCCACACCATACTCCTCTGTGGATGGAGCTCCCCCTCCACCCCACACCATACTCCTCTGTGGATGGAGCCACCCTCCACCCCACACCATACTCCTCTGTTGATGGAGCCTCCCCTCCACCCTCCACCCCACACCATACTCTTCTGTGGATGGAGCCCCCCCTCCACCCCACACCATACTCCTCTGTGGATGGCGCCCCCCCTCCACCCAACACAATACTCCTCTGTGGATGGAGCTCCCCCTCCACCTCACACCATACTCCTCTGTGGATGGCGCCCCCCTCCACCCTCCACCCCACACCATACTCCTCTGTGGATGGAGCTCCCCCTCCACCCCACACCATACTCCTCTGTGGATAGAGCCCCCCCTCCACCCTCCACCCCACACCATACTCCTCTGTGGATGGAGCTCCCCCTCCACCCCACACCATACTCCTCTGTGGATGGAGCCCCCCCTCCACCCCACACCATACTCCTCTGTGGATGGAGCCCCCCCTCCACCCCACACCATACTCCTCTGTGGATGGCGCCCCCCCTCCACCCCACACAATACTCCTCTGTGGATGGAGCTCCCCCTCCACCCCACACCATACTCCTCTGTGGATGGCGCCACCTCCACCCCACACCATACTCCTCTGTGGATGGAGCTCCCCCTCCACCCCACACCATACTCCTCTGTGGATGGAGCCACCCTCCACCCCACACCATACTCCTCTGTTGATGGAGCCTCCCCTCCACCCTCCACCCCACACCATACTCCTTTTGTGGATGGAGCCCCCCCTCCACCCCACACCATACTCCTCTGTGGATGGCGCCCCCCCTCCACCCCACACAATACTCCTCTGTGGATGGAGCTCCCCCTCCACCTCACACCATACTCCTCTGTGGATGGCGCCCCCCTCCACCCTCCACCCCACACCATACTCCTCTGTGGATGGAGCTCCCCCTCCACCCCACACCATACTCCTCTGTGGATGGAGCCCCCCCTCCACCCCACACCATACTCCTCTGTGGATAGAGCCCCCCCTCCACCCTCCACCCCACACCATACTCCTCTGTGGATGGAGCTCCCCCTCCACCCCACACCATACTCCTCTGTGGATGGAGCCCCCCCTCCACCCCACACCATACTCCTCTGTGGATGGAGCCCCCCCTCCACCCCACACCATACTCCTCTGTGGATGGCGCCCCCCCACCACCCCACACAATACTCCTCTGTGGATGGAGCTCCCCCTCCACCCCACACCATACTCCTCTGTGGATGGCGCCCCCTCCACCCCACACCATACTCCTCTGTGGATGGAGCTCCCCCTCCACCCCACACCATACTCCTCTGTGGATGGAGCCACCCTCCACCCCACACCATACTCCTCTGTTGATGGAGCCTCCCCTCCACCCTCCACCCCACACCATACTCCTCTGTGGATGGAGCCCCCCCTCCACCCCACACCATACTCCTCTGTGGATGGCGCCCCCCCTCCACCCCACACAATACTCCTCTGTGGATGGAGCTCCCCCTCCACCTCACACCATACTCCTCTGTGGATGGCGCCCCCCTCCCCCCTCCACCCCACACCATATCCCTCTGTGGATGGAGCTCCCCCTCCACCCCACACCATACTCCTCTGTGGATGGAGCTCCCCCTCCACCCTCCACCCCACACCATACTCCTCTGTGGATGGAGACCCCCTCCACCCTCCACCCCACACAATACTCCTCTGTGGATGGAGCCCCCCCTCCAACCCACACCATACTCCTCTGTGGATGGAGCCCCCCTCCACCCTCCACCCCACACCATACTCCTCTGTGGATGGAGCCCCCCCTCCACCCTCCACCCCACACCATACTCCTCTGTGGATGGAGCCCCCCCTCCACCCTCCACCCCACACAATACTCCTCTGTGGATGGAGCCCCCCTCCACCCTCCACCCCACACCATACTCCTCTGTGGATGGAGCTCCCCCCTCCACCCCACACCATACTCCTCTGCGGATGGAGCCCCCCCTCCACCCCACACCATACTCCTCTGTGGATGGAGCCCCCCCTCCACCCCACACCATACTCCTCTGTGGATGGAGCCCCCCCTCCACCCCACACCATACTCCTCTGTGGATGGCGCCCCCCCTCCACCCCACACAATACTCCTCTGTGGATGGAGCTCCCCCTCCACCCCACACCATACTCCTCTGTGGATGGCGCCCCCTCCACCCCACAACCATACTCCTCTGTGGATGGAGCTCCCCCTCCACCCCACACCATACTCCTCTGTGGATGGAGCCACCCTCCACCCCACACCATACTCCTCTGTTGATGGAGCCTCCCCTCCACCCTCCACCCCACACCATACTCTTCTGTGGATGGAGCCCCCCCTCCACCCCACACCATACTCCTCTGTGGATGGCGCCCCCCCTCCACCCCACACAATACTCCTCTGTGGATGGAGCTCCCCCTCCACCTCACACCATACTCCTCTGTGGATGGCGCCCCCCTCCACCCTCCACCCCACACCATACTCCTCTGTGGATGGAGCTCCCCCTCCACCCCACACCATACTCCTCTGTGGATGGAGCCACCCTCCACCCCACACCATACTCCTCTGTGGATGGAGCCCCTCCTCCACACCATACTCCTCTGTGGATGGAGCCCCCCCTCCACCCCACACCATATTCCTCTGTGGATGGAGCCCCACCTCCACCCCACACCATACTCCTCTGTGGATGGAGCTCCCCCTCCACCCTCCACCCCACACCATACTCCTCTGTGGATGGAGCTCCCCCTCCACCCTCCACCCCACACCATACTCCTCTGTGGATGGAGCCCCCCCTCCACCCCACACCATACTCCTCTGTGGATGGAGCTCCCCCTCCACCCCACACCATACTCCTCTGTGGATGGAGCTCCCCCTCCACCCTCCACCCCACACCATACTCCTCTGTGGATGGAGACCCCCTCCACCCTCCACCCCACACAATACTCCTCTGTGGATGGAGCCCCCCTCCACCCCACACCATACTCCTCTGTGGATGGAGCCCCCCTCCACCCTCCACCCCACACCATACTCCTCTGTGGATGGAGCCCCCCTCCACCCTCCACCCCACACAATACTCCTCTGTGGATGGAGCCCCCCTCCACCCTCCACCCCACACAATACTCCTCTGTGGATGGAGCCCCCTCCACCCTCCACCCCACACCATACTCCTCTGTGGATGGAGCCTCCCCTCCACCCTCCACCCCACACCATACTCCTCTGTGGATGGAGCCCCCCTCCACCCCACACCATACTCCTCTGTGGATAGAGCCCCCCTCCACCCTCCACCCCACACCATACTCCTCTGTGGATGGAGCTCCCCCTCCACCCCACACCATACTCCTCTGTGGATGGAGCCCCCCTCTACCCCACACCATACTCCTCTGTGGATGGAGCCCCCCCTCCACCCCACACCATACTCCTCTGTGGATGGCGCCCCCCTCCACCCCACACAATACTCCTCTGTGGATGGAGCTCCCCCTCCACCCCACACCATACTCCTCTGTGGATGGAGCCCCCCTCCACCCTCCACCCCACACCATACTCCTCTGTGGATGGAGCCTCCCCTCCACCCTCCACCCCACACCATACTCCTCTGTGGATGGAGCCCCCCTCCACCCCACACCATACTCCTCTGTGGATAGAGCCCCCCTCCACCCTCCACCCCACACCATACTCCTCTGTGGATGGAGCTCCCCCTCCACCCCACACCATACTCCTCTGTGGATGGAGCCCCCCTCCACCCCACACCATACTCCTCTGTGGATGGAGCCCCCCTCCACCCCACACCATACTCCTCTGTGGATGGCGCCCCCCTCCACCCCACACAATACTCCTCTGTGGATGGAGCTCCCCCTCCACCCCACACCATACTCCTCTGTGGATGGAGCCCCTCCTCCACCCCACACCATACTCCTCTGTGGATGGAGCCCCCTCCACCCTCCACCCCAGTATGTCTGTTTGTGGCAGCATGTCTGTTTGAGGCAGCATGTCTATTTGAGGCAGCATGTCTGTTTGAGGCAGCATGTCTGTTTGAGGCAGAATGTCTGTTTGAGGCAGAATGTCTGTTTGAGTCAGTGTGTGTTTGAGTCAGTGTGTCTGGGTTCTTGGGTTCTGTCGTGTGACTCAGCATTTGCCAGCTCACCAGTGGCCTTCTGTCCTCAGGCTGAGAGGGGTGGGGGTGGAGGTTAGAGAAGGCCAGCTGCCCACACACACTCACACGCTATCCTAACACACACACACACTTTCCTAATTCACACACTCACACGCTATCCTAACACACACACACACTTTCCTAATTCACACACTCACACGCTATCCTAACACACACACACACTTTCCTAATTCACACACTCACACGCTATCCTAACACACACACACACTTTCCTAATTCACACACTCACACGCTATCCTAACACACACACACACTTTCCTAATTCACACACTCACACGCTATCCTAACACACACACACACACTTTCCTAATTCACACACTCACACACTATCCTAACACACACACACACACACACTTTCCTAATTCACACACTCACACGCTATCCTAACACACACACACACTGTCCTAACACACACACATACTGTCCTAATTCACACACTCACACGCTATCCTAACACACACACACACACTTTCCTAATTCACACACTCACACGCAGAGTTGAGAGCACAGTCTAGGAAAGTGTGTCATCTGTTTTCCTGTGTGTGTGATTGAGAGAGAGAGATGTGAGATCCTTGTCCTAGTTTTTATCTCTCTCTTCAAGGGATTTCCATGCTGCAGGCCTTGCAAGGCGTTTCCCACCCTATTTGTGTGTGTGAGTGTGTGTGCACGTATGCGTGTGTCCGCTCCATCACTGTGTCCTGTGGTGTGTAGTCTAGCCTGTCTCTCTCCTCCCTGAGGTGGGCTTTCTCCTCACAGGTAGAACTCGCTCCTAACCACAGATCTAGGATAAGATTACTCTACTGCTAATCCCAACCTTATCCATTAGGGGGATAAAAAATATCTGACCCTGTATCAGTGCTTAGGGAAAACATCTACTGTACCTCCTTTTTGTTCCTCCCGCCGGGGAATGGTGACTCTGGGCGTGTTTGGTCAGGTCTGTTTATGTTCTGTGTGACTCTGGGCTTGTTTGGTCAGGTCTGTCTCTGTTCTGTGTGACTCTGGGCATGTTTGGTCAGGTCTGTCTCTGTTCTGAGTGACTCTGGGCATGTTTGGTCAGGTCTGTCTCTGTTCTGAGTGACTCTGGGCTTGTTTGGTCAGGTCTGTGTTTGTTCTGTGTGACTCTGGGCTTGCTTGGTCAGGTCTGTCTCTGTTCTGTGTGACTCTGGGCTTGTTTGGTCAGGTCTGTCTCTGTTCTGTGTGACTCTGGATTGGCCTGTTGGTGTCTGCTTGTGTCTGTGTCTTGCTCTGTATTAGAGACATCTGCAGTCAGGCACTTAACACGATTACCCAGCAGCCACCATGGCCCTGGGGGTTTGGCCAGGGAGATGGAGGACATGAGAGGGGGAGGGGTGACAGCTCATCTGGGGGAAGAGTGGAAACTGCACATCTTATCAGAGAGCACAGTATTCTACAGAAGACCATTAGAGTTTCAAGTCGCTCTCCTTCCCCCTTTCTCCTATTTCTCTCTATCTCTTTCTCCTGCTCTCTCTCATTTCCTGTCTCTGTCTCACTCCTTTCCGCTCTTTCTCTCCTTCCTTTTAAAATAGTTTTTTAAACAATACAAAACATCCACATACAAACAACAACATACAGACGCTCACCACCATCCACAACATCACCCCTGCCCAGAGCCATCTGCTCATACCCCCATCTCCAGTGCCCACATCACTCTCCGTCACATGGCCTCAAACTGCACCATTTTGTTTCTCTCCATCGCCCACACACTTTCAGCATTTAGATAATAAAGCATTTGACCTTTCCATTGGGTTAACGATGGAGGATTGCTTGATTTTTGTTGTTGTTGATTTTTTGTTGTTTTTCAAGATGATCGGGTTTCTTACTGCACCCTCATATGCCATGTCTTGAAATAAACAGAGAGACAGATTAAAAGTACATTTACATTGTAATACTTCTGACAGCCAACTTTCTACCTCCGCCCATAACTTTTTGGACTTTATAACGTTACCAGAAGGCATGGATTATTGAGTTATTGTTAGTTTTACACTTAAGAAATGACTCTGCAGTTGTGCTGTAGAATTTGTTAATTTTGTCTCTTGTGTAACAGATTCTATACATCTGTCACATCCTGACCAGTAAAAGGGGTTATTTGTTATTGTAGTTTGGTCAGGGCGTGGCAGGGGGTGTTTTTCTGTGTGTTTTGGGGTTTTGGGCATTCTATGTCCTTTTTTGTGTTTGTGTGTTTGTATTTCTTTGTTTTGGCCTGGTATGGCTCTCAATCAGGGACAGCTGTACATCATTGTCGCTGATTGGGAGCCATACTTAGGTAGCCTGTTTTCCTTTGGGTTTTGTGGGTGGTTTATTTCTGTTTAGTGTTTTGCACCTGACGGAACTGTTGGTCGTTTTGTTATTTTGTCTAAAGTGTTCTCAGTAAATACATTTCATGATGAGCACGAACCACGCTGCATCTTGGTCCCCTCTTTCAGACAATCGTTACAACATCAGTTTATACTGGATTAAGCATACATTTTAGTTACCTGTAATCTCGTTAGTTATGTTCCAACATTACCTCCATCTTGTGCCAATATCAGTTATTTTTATGTTTTGGTTCCAATTTTTATATTTGTTTCTAAGAGATTGTCAGTTGGATAGGCTCTCTGCAAGGTTTTGCATATCTTAGCTATCATATGAATATCCTTTTCTGACTCAAATAGGAATCCCTCAAGATTGCGCTGATGTCCAAAAATGTTTAAATATACATTTCTTGATATTAAACTTTTAAATTGCATTTGAAAATATCTACATTGGTCAGTCCAAAATTGCTTTTTAATCCTGTATTACCAAGTCATTTACAGTTTCTATTCCTTTAGTTTTCCATGTGGACCAATTTATCTGTACATTCTGGAAAGCTATCAAAGATTGTTTTTTGGGAGTGAAATTGGTTCTTCTATAATGTTTCATTTTCTTCCATATTGTTCTAGTGTTCTAAACTATGAAGTTGTTCATGTTCTTAGCTTTATCCTTTGAAAATAGATTCTGGGGATGAGCATGCTCATCTTCAATATGTACTCATTGTTCCTCTTTAGTGAATTTAACTATATGCCATGACATCATTTTCTGGAATGTTCCAGGCTGTTTAAAGGCACAGTCAACTTAATGTATGTAAACTTCTGACCCACTGGAATTGTGATACAGTGAATTCTAAGTGAAATAATCTGTCTCTAAACAACTGTTGGAAAAATTACTTGTGTCATGCACAAAGTAGATGTCCTAACCAACTTGCCAAAACTATAGTTTGTTAACAAGAAATTTGTGGAGTGGTTAAAAAACGAGTTTTAATGACTCCAACCTAAGTGGATGTATATACTTCCGACTTCAACTGTATGCTGAGCACTTGTTGGCTGTTTTGGCTGCTTCACTCTATGGTTCGACCCCTCCCAAACCATCTCAGTTTGGTTGAGGTCGGGGGATTGTGGAGGCCAGGTCATCTAATGCAGCACTCCATCACTCCCCTTGTTGGTAAAATAGCCAATACACAGCCTGGAGATGTGTTGGGTCATTGTCCTGTTGAAAAACAAATGATTGGACCACTAAGCCCAAACCAGATGGGATGGCGTATCACTGCAGAATGCTGTGGTAGCCATGCTGGTTAGGTGTCCCTTGAATTCTAGGTAAATCACAGACAGTTTCACCAGCAAATCACACCTCACAAAGACACAGTGGTTGGAACCAAAAATCTCACATTTGGACTCCAGACCATTGCTCGTGCTTCTTGGTGTCACGTCCTGACCAGTATAGGGGTTATTTGTTATTGTAGTTTGGTCAGGACGTGGCAGGGGGTATTTGTTTTATGTGGTTCGGGGTGGTGGTTTGTTTAGAAGGGTGTTTGATTTATTATTTCAGGGTTTTGGGTTATGTTCTATGTTTTTGTATTTCTATGTTCTTTCTAGTTTAGTATTTTCTATGTTAGGTAATTGGGTGTTGGACTCTCAATTGGAGGCAGGTGTTTGTAGTTGCCTTTGATTGAGAGTCCTATATATAGGGATGTGTTTTGTTTGTTAATTGTGGGTAGTTGTCTTTAGCACTGCTGTTATGTGTATAGCCTGCTAAACTGTTTCCTGTCGTCGTTTATTGTTTTTCCATGTTTATATTTATTTAATAAATATAATGATGAGCACGCAACCCGCTGCGCCTTGGTCCTCTCTCTCTTACGGCAGCCGTTACACTTGGCCCAAGCAAGTCTCTTCTTCTTATTGGTGTCCTTTAGTAGTAGTTTCTTTGCAGAAATTAGACCATGAAGGCCTGATTCATGCAGTCTCCTCTGAACAGTTGATGTTGAGATGTGTCTGTTACTTGAACTCTGTGAAGCATTTATTTGGGCTGAAATTTCTGAGGCTGTTATCTCTAATGAACTTATGCTCTGCAGCAGAGGTCACTCTGTGTCTTTCATTCCTGTGGCGGTCCTCATGAGAGCCAGTTTCATCATAGCGCTTGATGGTTTTTGTGACTGAACTTGAAGAAACTTTCAATGTTCTTGACATTTTCTGTATTGAGTGACCTTCATGTCTTAAAGTAATGATGTCATTTCTGTTTGTTTATTTGAGCTGTTCTTGCCATAAAATGGACTGGCCTATGGGACTCCCGATCACGACCGGTTGTGATACAGCCCAGGATCGAACCTGGGTCTGTAGTGACGCCTCTACCACTGCGATGCAGTGCCTTAGACCACTGCACCACCCGGGAGGCCCGCGAGTATACTTTTTGGTAGGGTAATTGGTATTACAGAGAATAAATATCTAAACTTTGGGAGCCATACCCATTCTAAAGAGGTTTATTCAACCTGTAAGATTTATGGGAATATTATTCAATTTAATTAGATCTGCTTTCATATTGTTGAGTAATGGGATAAAGTTATCTTTACGTAACAAAATGTGGAAAAAAGTCAAGGGGTCTGAGTACTTTCCGAATGCACTGTATTTGTTGTTTATTGTTACTTATTAAGCATCCTAAGTATTTGATATGTTTTGTGGTCCACTTAAAGTATTGCAGGAGATTAAGAGTTATTCTTTTTCCTATTGCCATTATTTTGTTTTTTTCCACATACCTTTCAATACTGAGATTTTAGAGTATTCCTGAAATAGTTTTTGCAAGGGGGTCATTACATTTTCAACATTGGTCAGATATACCAGGAGATCATCTGCAAATAAGTTTAGTTTATATTGTTTGCCAATACTGATACCTGTTACTTTGGGTCCTGTCTAATTCTTTTTGCATGGGGTTCAATTGCCAGTGCAAACAGGAGAAGAGAGAATATCCCTGTCTTGTGCCCCTTTCTAAAGCAATTTCATCAGATAATGTATTATTTGTGTATATTTTTGCTTTAGGATATTTATATAAAATTTTTATTAAATGAATTATTTTAGCTGGAAAGTTGAAAGCTTTCGAAGTTTTGAATAGAAAAAGCTATTCAAATCTTTACTTGGCTCATCATGCTCTAGCGACTCCTTGTGGTGTGCCGGGCGCCTGCAGGCTGACCTCGGTCATCAGTTGGATGGTGTTTCCTCTGACACATTGGTGCAGCTAGCTTCCAGGTTAAGCGGGCGGATGTTAAGAAGCGCGGTTTGGCAGGTCATGTTTCGGAGGACGCATGGTTCTCGACCTTCACCTCTCCCGAGCCCGTTGGGGAGTTGTAGCGATGAGACAAGATCGAAAAAGTGGGTAAAATACAAAGAAAATGAAGGAAAAGCCCATTCAAGACGGTCCAAAGCCTTTTCAGCATCAACAGCCATTATTGATACATCTATATCAAGTTTTTTAGTATTAAACTGAAACATGTTCTTCTATTTGTTTGTGTCTATTTTTAATAAACCCTGTTTGATTGATATGTATGAAGCCTGGTAATATTTTTGACATTTTATTGCTTATAAGCTTTGTTATTATTTTATTGTCACAATTTATTAAACTTATGGGTCTATAATCAGCAGGGGACTCACCCAGATTTAGCTGGTTTTAATATAAATGAAATAAGTGTTTGATATGTGGAACTCCTTCCGTCTCTCGCTCTGGTCTGTTGTTACAGCAGAGTCCCTAGCAGAGCAGTGCTGGAGACGGGATTTGGGGGGTAGGAAGTTTGGATGATGGAAGGAGAAGTTTTACAGACACACACACACACACCTAGAGCACACACACACTCCCAAACACATACAGTCAGTGGCTGTGGACAGGAGTGGGTGAGAGGGGGAGGCAGGGTGAGGGAGGGGTTAGATGTGGTTGTCAGGCCGGGAGCCAAAGAGGGTTTAGAGGTGTCCTATTATAGCGCACCAGGAGACATCCGCTAGCTAATCCCCTGCCAGTTTACACCTTCACCTGTGAAAAGGCCTCACCTATCTTTGGCCTTCATAATTTCCTCTGCTCACTTTCCTCCATCTATCCCTCGCTCTCTCTCTCTTTGCCTGTCCTTTATTTCCACACGCCTTCTATCTCATCCCTCCCTCCTGCATAGTCCCATTTCCTTCTGTTGGTTTTGACCACTGGTACTTTACCCCACTAGTTAACACAGCCACAAAGTCAGATTCCTCAGCCACAAAGTCAAAATTGGTTACACAAATGTGCTTTTTGGTCTTAATTTAATTTAAGGTTATGGTTAGGCATAAGGTTAGCAGGTGGTTAATGTTAGGGTTAAGGTTAGGGTAAGGTTTCAAATTACATTTTAAGAAGATAAAAGGTACAAATGGGTGGGGTAATGCCATAATTATTACTTTGTGGATGTGTTAACTAGTGACGACACTCCCGCACTCCTCTCCTCCCTCCCTTCTTCTCCCTCCTCCCTCCCTCCTACTGTTCTGTGGTGTTAGCCCGGTGGTGCTCAGTCATTCCCATTGACAGATTACCTTCTTAATGGAATTTAATTATTTAGTTTTTCCTTGTGGCGATTCATCCATGAAAAGAGTGACAGCAGCAGGGGGAAAAGAGAGGAGGAAGAGGAAGGGAGGACTGTGTAGAGGTGTGTGGAATGAAGAGGAAGGGGGGAGGGAGAGAAGGAGGGATGGTCATTTCCTCTGATGGTGCGAGTCTGAATCACTTCTGTTTGGATTTGTTTGGATGTCATTCAGAAAGAGGGAGGGAGGATCTGGGGAAGAGAGAGAAAGAGGGAGTGAGGGATAGAAGAGCGGCAGTGTCACACACACACACACACACACATACACACTGAAGGGACAGCAGAGTGAATGACGATCAGTTTGCAGACAAAAGAGATGTTCTGTAAGTGTGAATGAGTTGTGTGTGTGTTGGGGCTGTGATGGGCTTCCCTCTGACTCAATGGAAAAGCACAGTGCCATTAGTGCGCACACACACACACACACACACACACACACACACACACACACACACACAAACTTCTGTACTGTACTCTCTCTCACTCTCTTTGACTCTCACACACAGAATCTTTCTCTCTCTTCCTTCCCGTTGTCTCTATCTCTTCCCCTGTGTCCCTACCTCTCTTTTCCTCCCTCCCTCCCTCCCTCTCTCTCTTTATCTCTTTCTCTCTTGCTGGGGATTCTAATTAAGCTTGGCTGGTCTTTGATGTTGTCGCCTTGGCAACAGTCACCATGACGAGGCTGGGTCTGCAAAACACCCGCTCTCACTCTCGTTCTCTCTCTCTCTCTCTCTCTCTCTCTCTCTTTCATGCACACATACACACACACACTGACTGACATGCAGCATTCACAAATCATTTTACCTACAATACACGAGTGTGCAGAACACAATGACTCCTTGCGACACACACCAACAACATGATGAATGCTCCTTTTGTCTTTTTACCAGTGGCACCAGTTGCATGCTACACTGTCACGCAAACAGAGACATCTAGTCTGAAAGCTGAAAGTGTATTTGTGCTTTCTATCCAGCAGTGATCCACAGCTGGTTGTGTCTGTAAATGCACTGAATGTCATTCTGCTACTAGAGCACAGGGAGTGTCACTAGCCTGGGTGCCTGGGTGACTGTGTCTGCTTTCAACCAGGCCACAGGCTTTAGCTGTCTCACCAAGGTAAGTTGGCTGGAGCAGACACAGACACCTGGGATAGAATATTACCACTACTGAACTCTCTTTTAGTGTCACATTTCAGTTTAACTATCTGTATCATTCCTTCTCTCTCTCTCTCTCTCTCTCTCTCTCTCTCTCCCCCTCCCTCGCTCTCTCTCTCCCCCGCTTTTTGCTCTCTCTTTACACCCCATCCCCCTCTCTCTCTCTTACTCTTTCTCGCTCTCTCTCCTCTCTCTCTTTACCCCCCCCCACTCTCTCTTGCTCTCTCTTTTTCTCTCTGTCTGTCTTTCTATCTCTCGCTCCCTATCCCTTGTTCTTCAGTCTGTTAGTGGTTGTACATTATATCCTGCTACAGTGCAGGCCTGTTGAGGCCCCTCCAGATGAGTTGTGACTTCTGGTTGGTCCTGTACTGTGTTAGTTCTGTTGTTTGACCCTCTCATAGTGTTTGTTGTGTATGATGAGACAAAGTGTGTGGGATAAAAACCTCTCCAGATGAATCATGTGGATACAGTAAGAGCTGCTCTCTCTCTCTCTCTCTGTGCTCAATTCTGACTGTTCCTCTCTGCCCACCAGCATCTGTTCAACCTTTCATTTAAAACAGGGACTTCCCTACCTCGCTCCATCGCTCACTTTCCACCTGTCTGTCTCTCCTCTTTCTCTGTCTCCCTTCTTTTTCTCTCTTTCTCATTCCCCTGCCTTCTCTTTTTCCCTATCTCTAGCTCCTCCCTCTCTCTCCTCCATATCTCTCTCGTATTCTCTCTTCATCCCCCCCCGTCTGTCCGTCCGTCCGTCCGTCTCTTCCTGAATGGGATGGTCTTTACTAAAACCCTGCTCTTAGCTCTTCCTCATAACAACCGCCCCGGCGACAGTATCAACAGTAACCACAGCAATTAAGAAAGCAAACAACATCAACTGAGCAGGAAAAAAACAGCAATTAAAGCATTATGGCTAGAGTGTGTTCATAATGATGCCAGAAATACATCCATAATGATGACTCAAAGTAATGCTGTGACTGGGATAATGGGATCACTTAGGTTCCTGGGGTGTTAGCAGACAGTTAGCAGACAGTTAGCAGACAGTAAGCTGAGAGTCAGCAGACAGTTAGCAGACAGTTAGCAGACAGTAAGCTGAGAGTTAGCAGACAGTTAGCTGACAGTTAGCAGACAGTAAGCTGAGAGTAAGCTGACAGTTAGCAGAAAGTAAGCTGAGAGTTTGCAGACAGTTAGCAGACAGTTAGCCTACAGTTAGCAGACAGTTAGTAGACAATTAGCAGACAGTTACCCTAGAGTTAGCAGACAGTTAGCCTACAGTTAGCAGACAGTTAGTAGACAGTTAGCAGACAGTTGGCTGAGAGTTAGCTGAGTTAGCTGAGAGTTAGCAGACAGTTAGCTGAATCTTAGCAGACATTTAGCTGAGAGTTAGCAGACAGTTAGCAGACATTTAGCTGACAGTTAGCATACAGTTAGCTGAGAGTTAGCCTACAGTTAGCAGACAGTTATCTGAGAGTTTGCAGACAGTTAGCAGACAGTTAGCCTACAGTTAGCAGACAGTTAGTAGACAATTAGCAGACAGTTAGCCTAGAGTTAGCAGACAGTTAGCCTACAGTTAGCAGACAGTTAGTAGACAGTTAGCAGACAGTTAGCCTACAGTTAGCAGACAGTTAGTAGACAGTTAGCAGACAGTTAGCTGACAGTTAGCAGACAGTTCGTTTTATATGAGGGAAAGGGGAACAAAGCAGTCTAAACATCAACAGTGTCACTACATTCTAACAGCTTCCTCTCATCAAATCAATGATAATCCACTGTGATATGCAAAGCCATTATATTGACTACTACAGGCACTAACACTGTAATCATGTACCAAACTACTGATAATGATGATGATGATGATGATGATGATGTCGACGCTCATTACTAAGTAATTAAAAAGTAGTTAAAATGCTACCTCCGCTCTAACCAGCCCTTGTTCTATCTTCCTGTCCCTTGTTCCTCCTTTTCCCTACCACAGCTCTTCGTCATCGACAACGGAGCGGACGACTGGCGCATCGCCATGACGTTGAATCGGGTGTTGCTGATATCGTTGGAGCTACTGGTGTCGGCGGTGCATCCGGTGCCTGGGGACTTTAAGTTCCAGTGGCGGGCACGTCTGGCGTTCTCTTACGCCCCGTCCCAGGCTGAGGCTGACCTGGACATGGTGCTGAGTGTTCCCATGTTCCTCCGCCTCTACCTCATCGCCCGTGTCATGCTGCTGCACAGCAAACTGTTCACTGATGCCTCCTCGCGGAGCATAGGGGCCCTCAATAAGGTGTGTGTGTTCACTGATGCCTCCTCATGGAGCATAGGGGCCCTCAATAAGGTTTGTGTGTTCACTGATGCCTCCTCACGGAGCATAGGGGCCCTAAATAAGGTGTGTGTGTTTACTGATGCCTCCTCACGGAGCATAGGGGCCCTCAATAAGGTGTGTGTTCCCTGATGCCTCCTCACGGAGCATAGGGGCCCTCAATAAGGTGTGTGTGTTCACTGATACCTCCTCATGGAGCATAGGGGCCCTCAATAAGGTGTGTGTGTTCACTGATACCTCCTCACGGAGCATAGGGGCCCTCAATAAGGTGTGTGTATGCCGGGGGCTTTGTTGTTCATTCTTTCTCTTCACTCATTCTGTCTCACTCCTTCCATCTTGCCTTTCTCTCATCCTGTGTCTCTCTCAATCTATTTCTCTCCTCCTGTGTCTCCCTCCATCTCTTTCTCTCCTCCTGTGTCTCTCTCCATTTCTTTCTCTCCTCCTGTGTCTGTCCAATGAAGTATGAATGATTGATTGATTGATGTCTGCCTTGGTGTCTCAGCTTCTCACCTTACCACTAATTCAGACTGAATCCTCCTCTGACAGGTAACTGAGGACAGTAAAGACAGAGACAAAATCCTCCTCTGACAGGTAACCGAGGACAGTAATGACAGAGACTAAATCCTTCTCTGACAGGTAACTGAGGACAGTAATGACGGCGACTAAATCCTCCTCTGACAGGTAACCGAGGACAGTAAAGACAGAGACTAAATCCTCCTCTGTCAGGTAACTGAGGACAGTAATGACAGAGGCTAAATCCTCCTCTGTCAGGTAACTGAGGACAGTAATGACAGAGACTAAATCCTCCTCTGTCAGGTAACTGAGGACAGTAATGACAGAGACTAAATCCTCCTCTGTCAGGTAACTGAGGACAGTAAAGACAGATATGCAGCAGGAATAATAAGGCAGAAGGGTGCTTCCTTATTCCCTACGTAGTGCACTACTTGTATCCAATGCCCATAGCGAATAGGGTGCCATTTGGGACGCAACCTATGAGAATGAGATGCGGGGAAATTATTGAGAGAATTGGCAAATGAGAGTGAGAGAGTGAGTAGTGGGTATTACATGAGTGAGGTCAATAGTAAAGTGATAAAAGAAAGGGAGATATGATAGAGGGAATAGTACAATGAGACTGAGAAAAGGAGATGTAGAACTAATAGAAAGAGACAGACAGAGAGAGAGAGTGAGAGGGAGAGAGGGAGAGGGTGAGTGAAAGAGAGAGAGAGAGTGTGTGAGAGAGGGAGAGAGGGAGAGAGTGAGTGAGAGAGAGTGTGTGAGAGAGGGAGAGAGAGAGAGAGAGTGAGAGAGGGAGAGTGAGTGTGTGAGAGAGGGAGAGAGAGAGAGAGTGTATGAGAGAGGGAGAGAGTGAGTGAGAGAGAGTGTGTGTGAGAGAGTGAGTGAGTGAGAGAGAGAGAGAGAGAGAGAGAGAGAGAGAGAGTGATAGAGTGAGTGTGTGACAGTGTATTAGATGAGTAATGTGTTAGATAGTGAATTGGGTTGTAATATGTCCTTCAGGATATGGCTGAATGAGATGTAATGAGGGGAGCTGCTGTATGTGGAGCTCCTGGTGTTCTACTTGATTAACCCTCGTTGATCAGCTCTTAACACTTCAAAGGTTGAACTAACTACTGCTGAATGGACAGTTAATATGACCTGTTCCATTTATTACTATCAATATGACCTGACATGATTAAAACATGATTAATCAAGACCATGGAGGATGGAATCCCAACGTGAGAGTTTTCACATAAATCATGTGTTGTCAACAAGGGCTTTGAGATAATATTATATGTAGTAATACAGGTTCAAAAGGCCACAGGCTCCATTCCAGGAAGGCCGTCCCATTCAGTTGGTGTTTGAAGGTGCACTTTAACACAGTTTATGTATGTTTGTGTGTACAGATTTTATACAGTTGAAGTCGGAAGTTTACATACACTTAGGTTGGAGTCATTAAAACTCGTTTTTCAACCTCTCTACAAATTTCTTGTTTCTTGTTTCTTGGCAAGTCGGTTAGGACATCTACTTTGTGCATGACACAAGTAATTTTTACAACAATTGTTTACAGACAGATTATTTCACTTATAATTCACTGTATCACAATTCCAGTGGGGCAGAAGTTTACATACATTAAGTTGACTGTGCCTTTAAACATCTTGGAAAATTCCAGAAAATGTCATCATGGCTTTAGAAGCTTCTAATAGTATAATTGACATCATTTGAGTCAATTGGAGGTGTACCTGTGGATGTATTTCAAGGCCTACCTTCAAACTCAGTGTCTCTTTGCTTGACCATGGGAAAATCAAAAGAAATCAGCCAAGACCTCAGAAAATAAATTGTAGACCTCCACAAGTCTGGTTCATCCTTGGGAACAATTTCCAAACGCCTGAAGGTACCGCGTTCATCTGTACAAACTATGGCACGCAAGTATAAACATCATGGGACCACGCAGCCGTCATACCGCTCAGGAAGGAGACGCATTCTGTCTCCTAGAGATGAACGTACTTTGGTGTGAAAAGTGCAAATCAATCCCAGAATCAGCAAAGGACGTTGTGAAGATGCTGGAGGAAACAGGTGCAAAATTATCTATATCCACAGTAAAACGAGTCCTTTGTTGACATAACCTGAAAGGCCGCTAAGCAAGGAAGAAGCCACTGCTCCAAAACCGCCATAAAAAAGCCAGACTACGGTTTGCAACTGCACATGGGGACAAAGATCGTATCTTTTGGAGAAATGTCCTCTGGTCTGATGAAACAAAAATATAACTGTTTGGCCATAATGGCCATCGTTATGTTTGGAGGAAAAAGGGGGATGCTTGCAAGCTCAAGAACACCATCCCAACCGTGAAGCACAGGGGTGGCAGCATCATGTTGTGGGGGTGATTTGCTGCAGGAGGGACTGGTGCACTTCACAAAATAGATGGCATCATGAGGTAGGAAAATGATGTGGATATATTGAAGCAACATCTCAAGACAGCAGTCAGGAAGTTAAAGCTTGGTCGCAAATGGGTCTTCCAAATGGACAATGACCCCAAGCATACTTCCAAAGTTGTGGCAAAATGACTTAAGGACAACAAAGTCAAGGTATTGGAGTGGCCATCACAAAGCCCTGACCTCAAACCTATAGAAAATGTGTTGGCAGAACTGAAAAAGCGTGTGCGAGCAAGGAGGCCTACAAACTTGACTCAGTTACACCAGCTCTGTCAGGAGGAATGGGCCAAAATTCACCCAACTTATTGTGGGAAACTTGTGGAAGGCTACCTGAAACTATTGACCCAAGTTAAACAATTTAAAGGCAATGCTACCAAGTACTAATTGAGTTTATGTAAACTTCTGACCCACTGGGAATGTGATGAAAGAAATAAAAGCTGAAATAAATCATTTTCTCTGCTATTATTCTGACATTTCACATTCTTAAAATAAAGTGGTGATCCTAACTGACCTAAGACGGAATTTTTACTAGGATTAAATGTCAGGAATTACGAAAAACTGAGTTTAAATGTATTTGGCTAAGGTGTATGTAAACTTCTGATTTCAACTGTACGTTATATACGTTATCAATGACATTTAACACTGTGTATGTGTGCGTGTGTTATGTGCGTGTGTGCGCTACATCTGCGTGTGTGCTTGCATGGATGTGTGTGTGCTTTGCAGGTGCACTTTAACACAAGGTTTGTGATGAAGACTCTGATGACCATCTGTCCAGGCACTGTTCTCCTGGTCTTCAGCATCTCACTGTGGATCATCGCTGCCTGGACCGTACGAGTGTGTGAGAGGTACGTGTGAGAGAGGACTAGTGGAGTTTTGTCTCTCTCTTTCTCTCTCTCTCTTTCACTCTTTCCCTTTCTCTCTCTCTCTCTCTCTCTGTCTCATTCTTTCCCTTTCTCTCTCTCTCTCTCTCTCTCTCTCTCTATCTCTCCCCAGGTATCTTAATGCCCAGGATGTGACCAGTAACTTCCTGTCTCTCTCTCCCTAGGTATCATGATGCCCAGGATGTGACCAGTAACTTCCTGTCTCTCTCTCCCCAGGTATCATGATGCCCAGGATGTGACCAGTAACTTCCTGTCTCTCTCTCCCTAGGTATCATGATGCCCAGGATGTGACCAGTAACTTCCTGTCTCTCTCTCCCTAGGTATCATGATGCCCAGGATGTGACCAGTAACTTCCTGTCTCTCTCTCCCTAGGTATCATGATGCCCAGGATGTGACCAGTAACTTCCTGTCTCTCTCTCCCTAGGTATCATGATGCCCAGGATGTGACCAGTAACTTCCTGTCTCTCTCTCCCTAGGTATCATGATGCCCAGGATGTGACCAGTAACTTCCTATCTCTCTCTCCAGGTATCATAATGCCCAGGATGTGACCAGTAACTTCCTGTCTCTCTCTCCCCAGGTATCATGATGCCCAGGATATGACCAATAACTTCCTGTCTCTCTCTCCCTAGATATCATGATGCCCAGGATGTGACCAGTAACTTCCTGTCTCTCTCTCCCCAGGTATCATGATGCCCAGGATATGACCAGTAACTTCCTGTCTCTCTCTCCCCAGGTATCATGATGCCCAGGATGTGACCAGTAACTTCCTGGGGGCGATGTGGCTCATCTCTATCACCTTCCTGTCTATTGGCTACGGAGACATGGTGCCTCACACGTACTGTGGCAAAGGAGTCTGTTTACTAACCGGCATCATGGTACCACCATGTTTATGGTTGTGTGTGTGTGTGTATTTTGTGTGTGTATCAATGTCACCCCTTTCTCTTTCTTTCTGAGATTCTTTCTTATTGTCCACCTCCCTCCTTCTCTTTCTCTTTGTCCTCCTACCTCCTGTCCTCTCTTTCTCTCTGTCCTCCTATCTCCTATCCTCTCTTTCTCTCTGTCCTCCTCCTTCCCTCTCTTTATCTCTGTCCTAGTCCCTCCCTCTCTCTCTGTCCTCCTACCTCCTGTCCTCTCTTTCTCTCTGTCCTCCTATCTCCTATCCTCTCTTTCTCTCTGTCCTCCTCCTTCCCTCTCTTTATCTCTGTCCTAGTCCCTCCCTCTCTCTCTGTCCTCCTACCTCCTGTCCTCTCTTTCTCTCTGTCCTCCTATCTCCTATCCTCTCTTTCTCTCTGTCCTCCTCCTTCCCTCTCTTTATCTCTGTCCTAGTCCCTCCCTCTCTCTCTGTCCTCATATCGCCTGTCCTCTCTCGGTCACTAGGCCCAGGATTAGGGGGCTTTCTGTCATTTATGTTGTCTGTTTATCCCCCTGTATTAGCCTGCATCTGTGCTCTGAGTCTAATGGACTGTGTGTGTGTGTGTGTGTGTGTGTGTGGTGTGTGTGTGTGTGTGTGTGTGTGTGTGTGTGTGTGTGTGTGTGTGTGTGTGTGTGTGTGTGTGTGTGTGTGTGTGTGTGTGACTCTGTTCTTTCTCTCTCTCTCTGTCTCTCTCTCTCTTGCTCTCTCTCTCGCTCTCTCCCTTTCTCTCTCCTCAGACTATGGGTTTATTTTGGTCTGTTGTCTGTCTGTTAGTGTCAGTATTGATGCCTGTGGCTCTTTCTCTCCCTCCTTCTCTCTCCCTCTCTCCTTCTCTCTCCCTCTCTCCCACTACCCATCTCTCTCTTTTCTTTCTCTGTTTTTGTTTGTGTTTATTTCAGTCAGGTGCTCTCTGTCTCTTCCTCGCTCTTTCTTTCTCCCTCTCTCCCTCTACCCATCTCTCTCTTTTACTCTCTTTGTCTTTTGTCTTCTCTCTCTTTTTCTGCTGTTTCTCCATCTCCCTCTCTCTCTCTCCATTCATTAATTCATTAATTCAGTGCTTTTCTCCTTCTCTCCTTGTCCCTTTATTCTCTCAGCCTCTTTCTCTGTATCTGTGTCACCCTGTCTGTTCCTGCTCACACTAACATACGCCCACACCTTCACTTACAAAGCCAGATATCACACACACACACACACACACACACACACACACACACACACACACACACACACACACACACACACACACACACACACGGGGGTGGACACAGATACTCCCATACCCGCTGTTACTGACTGCATCCTACACACACCACTATCACAGAGCTTGACATACACTCTCACTATGACTCCAGAAACATCCCACACAACACACACTCACTCACTAAAACACACACACACACACACGTACACACAAAAACACACAAAACACACAGACGTATGCAAGATCATGCACATAAACATAAACACACACAAATGCGCACACAGACATGCACACACACATAAAGAGTTATATAGACACACACACACACACACACACATAAAGAGTTATATAGACACACACACACATAAAGAGTTATATAGACACACACACACACACATAAAGAGTTATATAGACACACACACATAAAGAGTTATATAGACACACACACATAAAGAGTTATATAGACACACACATAAATAGTTATATAGACACACACATAGAGTTATATAGACACACACACATAAAGAGTTATATAGACACACACACACACATATAAAGAGTTATATAGACACACACACATAAAGAGTTATATAGACACACACACATAAAGAGTTATATAGACACACACACACATAAAGAGTTATATAGACACACACATAAAGAGTTATATAGACACACACACATAAAGAGTTATATAGACACACATAAAGAGTTATATAGACACACACATAGAGTTATATAGACACACACACATAAAGAGTTATATAGACACACACACACACACATAAAGAGTTATATAGACACACACACATAAAGAGTTATATAGACACACACACATAAAGAGTTATATAGACACACACACACATAAAGAGTTATATAGACACACACATAAAGAGTTATATAGACACACACATAAAGAGTTATATAGACACACACATAAAGAGTTATATAGACACACACACATAAAGAGTTATATAGACACACACACACATAAAGAGTTATATAGACACACACATAAAGAGTTATATAGACACACACATAAAGAGTTATATAGACACACACATAAAGAGTTATATAGACACACACACATAAAGAGTTATATAGACACACACATAAAGAGTTATATAGACACACACACACATAAAGAGTTATATAGACACACACATAAAGAGTTATATAGACACACTCAGGGGGTCTGTGCCCTCTGTCTTTGAGAGGTTTTTATTTTTTTTCACCAGAAGAGGGGGATGGATGGAGAAAGCTAGAGAGAAAGATAGAGAGGAACAGAAAGAACAAGGAGGATGAGAGGAGGATGAGCAGAGAAGGGAAAGAGAGGGGAAAGAGGAGGTGAGTGGTTAGAGACAGATGGAGAGATAGAGAGAGGATAAGAGGTGAGAGAGAGAGAGAGAGAGAGAGAGAGAGAGAGAGGATAAGAGGTGAGAGAGGAGAGAGAGAGAGAGAGAGAGAGAGAGAGAGAGAGAGGATAAGAGGTTGAAGAGAGAGAAAGACAGTGAGTACAGGATGTGATTTGTCCCTGGTTGAAAGTAATTGTAATTTTTATTTATTTTAATATTTTTATTTCACCTTTATTTAACCAGGTAGGCTAGTTGAGAAAAAGTTCTCATTTGCAACTGCGACCTGGCCAAGAAAAAGCAAAGCAGTTCGACACATACAACAACACAGAGTTACACATGAAATAAACAAACATACAATCAATAATACAGAGCTGAGATAAGGCGGGGCTTTACCTAGCAGAGACTTGTAGATGACCTGGAGCCAGTGGGTTTGGCGACGAGTATGAAGCGAGGGCCAGCCAACGAGAGCATACAGGTCGCGGTGGTGGGTAGTATATGGGGCTTTGGTGACAAAACGGATGGCACTGTGATAGACTGCATCCAATTTGTTGAGTAGAGTGTTGGAGGCTATTTTGTAAATGACATCGCCGAAGTCGAGGATCGGTAGGATGGTCAGTGTTACAAAGGTATGTTTGGCAGCATGAGTGAAGGATGCTTTGTTGCGAAATAGGAAGCCAATTCTAAATTTAATTTTGGATTGGAGATGTTTAATGTGAGTCTGGAAGAAGAGTTTACAGTCTAACCAGACACCTAGGTATTTGTAGTTGTACACATATTCTGTCAGAACCGTCCAGAGTAGTGATGCTGGACGGGCGGGCAGGTGCGGGCAGTGATCGGTTGAAGAGCATGCATTTAGTTTTACTTGCATTTAAGAGCAGTTGGAGGCCACGGAAGGAGAGTTGTATGGCATTGAAGCTCATCTGGAGGTTAGTTAACACAGTGTCCAAAGAAGGGCCAGAGGTATACAGAATGGTGTCGTCTGCGTAGAGGTAGATCAGAGAATCACCAGCAGGGAGAGCGACTTCATTGATGTATACAGAGAAGAGAGTCGGCCCGAGAATTGAACCCTGTGGCACCCCCATAGAGACTGCCAGAGGTCCGGAGAACAGGCCCTCCGATTTGACATACTGAACTCTATCGGAGAAGTAGTTGGTGAACCAAGTGAGGCAATCATTTGAGAAACCAAGGCTGTTGGGTCTGCCAATAAGAATGTTGTGATTGACAGAGTCGAAAGCCTTGGACAGGTCGATGAATACAGCTACACAGTAATGTCTCTTATCGATGGCGGTAATGATATCGTTTAGGACCTTGAGCGTGGCTGAGGTGCACCCATGACCAGCTCTGAAACCAGATTGCATTGCGGAGAAGGTACAGTGAGATTCAAAATGGCCGGTAATCTGTTTGTTAACTTGGCTTTCAAAGACCTTAGAAAGGCAGGGTAGGATAGATACAGGTCTCTAGCAGTTTGGGTCTAGAGTGTCTCCCCCTTTGAAGAGGGGGATGACTGCGGCAGTTTTCCAATCTATGGGAATCTCAGACGATACGAAAGAGAGATTGAACATGCTAGTAATAGGGGTTGCAATAATTTCGGCAGATCATTTTACAAAGAGAGGGTCCAGATTGTCTAGCCCGGCTGATTTGTAGGGGTCCAGATTTTGCAGCTCTTTCAGAACATCAGCTATCTGGATTTGGGTGAAGGAGAAGTGGGGGAGGTTTGGGCGAGTTGCTGTGGGGAGCGCAGGGCTGTTGACCGGGGTAGGGGTAGCCAGGTGGAAAGCATGGCCAGCCGTAGAATAATGCTTATTGAAATTCTCAATTATTGTGGATTTATCGGTAGTGACAGTGTTTCCTAGCCTCAGTGCAGTGGGCAGCTGGGAGGAGGTGCTCTTGTTCTCCATGGACTTTACAGTGTCCCAGAACTTTTTTGAGTTTGTCCTACAGGATGCAAATTTCTGCTTGAAAAAGCAAGCCTTAGCCTTCCTAACTGCCTGTGTATATTGGTTCCTAACTTCCCTGAAAAGTTGCATATCACGGGGGCTATTCGATGCTATTGCAGAATGCCACAGGATGTTTTTGTGCTGGTCAAGGGCAGACAGGTCAGGAGTGAACCAAGGGCTATATCTATTCATGGTTCTACATTTCTTTAATGGGGCATGCTTATTTAAGATGGTGTGGAAGGCACTTTTAAAGAATAACCAGTCATCCTCTACTGACGGGATGAGGTCAATCTCCTTCCAGGATATCCGGGCCAGGTCGATTAGAAAGGCCTGCTCGCTGAAGTGTTTTAGGGAGTGTTTGACAGTGATGAGGGGTGGTCGTTTGACCGCAGACCCATTACGGATGCAGGCAATGAGGCAGTGATCGCTGAGATCCTGATTGAAGACAGCAGAGGTGTATTTGGAGGGCAAGTTGGAGGGCAAGTTGGTCAGGATGACATCTATGAGGGTGCCTGTGTTTACGGATTTGGAGTTGTACCTGGTAGGTTCCTTGATAATTTGTGTGAGATTGAGGGCATCAAGCTTAGATTGTAGGATGGCCGGGGTGTTAAGCATGTCCCAGTTTAGGTCACCTAGCCGCACGAGCTCAGAAGAGAGACGGGGGGGTCAGTGTGCGTGCATGTGGGTGCGTGTGGAAGTTAAAAAGAGGGGAGTAGAATGGGGGAATTTGTTAATGTATGCCAAATTAGATTACAAAAACACTTCAAGGCTTTTCATTTTCTCATGTTCATATGGCTGTTGCTGTGTGTACATGCATAGGTTTCCCGTGTGGCTCAGTTGGTAGAGCATGGTGTTTGCAATGCCAGGGTTGTGGGTTCGATTCCCACGGGGGACCAGTACAGGGGGAAAAAATGTATGAAATGTATGCATTCACTACTGTAAGTTGCTCTGGATAA